>NC_072426.2:46443981-46747962 GCF_028878055.3 Symphalangus syndactylus | reverse complement strand
GGGTACTTGAGAGTTGGCTGTAGCTCACTGTTGCCATGAGTCCTCAGATATTCTAATTTTTCTATTGAAAATAATTGAAAAAAAAAATTTATTTTTTGAGACAGAGTCTCGTTCTTGTCGCCCAGGCTGGAGTATAGTGGTGCGATCTCAGCTTACTACAACCTCCACCTCCTGGGTTCAAGTGATTCTCCTGCCTTAGCCTCCCAAGTAGCTGGGGTTACAGGCACCCTGCTGTCACACCCAGTTGATTTTTGTATTTTTGTAGAGATGGGGTTTTGCCATGTTGGCCAGGCTGGTCTTGAACTCTTGACCTCAGGCGATCTGCCCGCCTCAGCCTCCCGGAGTGCTGGGATTACAGGCGTGAGCCACTGCCGCCAGCCTAAAATATTTTTTTAGAGACGGGGTCTTACTCTGTTGCCGGTGTCAAACTCCTGGTCTCAAGCAGTTCTCCCACCTCAGTCTTTTGAGTAGCAGGGATTACAGGTGTGAGCCACTGCACCTGCTGGCCAGCTTTTCTTTCACTGAATTGCAGACCCAGATTTTAAATCTAATTTCGAGAAGCAAACAGGTGTTGGGCATGGTTTTTCTATCACTGCATTGAATTGGCTATAGGGCCAAAAACTCATCTTTGCCAATGACTTTACTGCAGCATGTTCTAAAGCTAGATGACTTGTAATTTCTTCCACAAATATTGGGCTTTTACTGAACTACTTTTCTGTAAGGGAGTATCTCTTGTCACAAAGGATTTAAACATAACGAGGTTCTTTATTTTGGTGCATTTTGACTTAATCTTCTCTTAATTACTTTATGTTACAGGCATATAGTTGGAAAGAGAGGGGACACTAGGAAGAAAATAGAAATGGAGACCAAAACTTCTATTAGCATTCCTAAACCTGGACAAGATGGGGAAATTGGTGAGACTCAGTAGATATAAGTTACATTTGAAGTCACTTTTGCACATTTATGGAATAATGTAACCAACTGCAGTGTTTAGTAACTATGTTTTCTGTGGGGTTCTAGCTATGGGCTTTTTCTTTTTTTTTTCTTTTTTTTTTTTTTTTTTGAGACGGAGTTTCGCCTTTGTTACCCAGGCTAGAGTGCAGTGGTGTGATCTCGGCTCACTGCAACCTCCGCCTCCCGGAATCAAGCGATTCTCCTGCCTCAGCCTCCCTAGTAGCTGGGATTACAGGCATGTGCCACCATGCCCGGCTAATTTTGTATTTTTAGTGGAGTCGGGGTTTCTCCATGTTGGTCAGGCTGGTCTTGAACTCCTGACCTCAGGTGATCCTCCCCTCTTAGCCTCACAAAGTGTTGGGATTATAGGCATGAGCCACCGTGCCCGGCCAGCTATGGGCCTTTTTATGGTTTATCAGTACCAGTCTCCCAAATGAGGAAAGATGGAATTATATAACCTTATTTTGATTGAGTACCTGGGCCTTAATTTTATACTTTACCATACATTGATGGAATAAAGCTTCTAGATTTCACTGTGTATTAGGAGATTTCTTTTTATGCTTTGGTACCTTGAAATGGATTTGTGAATTGTTTCCAATTAGAATTAGAGAAAATCAATGAGATCAGTGAATATGAAATAAAGTTCAGCCTTTTCCACTGTGCTCTCAATTTTTTACCCTTGATTTTGTAGACCAGGAAGGAAATTATAAGAGTAATGATTAAAATAATATAACTTGACTCAAATAACTGTTCTGATAAGGAAAAATAGTTTAGCAGTATAAATCAAGTTAGAAAGTGTCTGTACCAAGCCTCAGTATAAGCCCAGGGCATAGGCTTTTGTTGTATGTGCAATGGCTTTGAGTGAGGGGCATTGTTTGGACAAAACTGTAAACTCATTCTGGAAGGATGGAATTTTTTTTTTTTTTTTTTTTTTGAGACAGAGTCTCGCTGTGTTACCCAGGCTGGAGTGCTGAGGTGCAATCTCAGCTTACTGCAATCTCCACTCCCCAGGTTCAAGTGATTCTCCTGCCTCAGCCTCCCGAGTAGCTGGGACTACAGGCATGTGCCACCAAACCCAGCTAATTTTTGTATTTTTTGCTAGAGACAGGGTTTCGCCATGTTGGCCAGGCTGATCTCAAACTCCTGGCCTCAAGTGATCCACCCACCTTGGCCTTCTAAAGTGCTGGGATTACAGGCGTGAGCACCGTGTCCGGCCGATGGAACTTTTTTAAAGTCAAAGAGTGCAGCAACCTCCAATAATTCCAATAACACAGAAAAAGTACATTTTCTTTTTCTTTTTTCATTTAAAAATTTTTATTTATTTTTTATCCAGACAGGATTTCACCATGTTGCCCAGGCTGATCTTGAACTTTTGGTCTCAAGTGATCTGCCTGCCTCAGCCTCCCAAGGTGCTGGAATTACAGGCATGAGACACCATGCCCGGCCTTTTAGTCTTTTATTTTATTTTATTTTATTTTATTTTATTTTATTTTATTTTTGGAGACAGAGTCTCTGTTGCCCAGGCTGGAGTGTAGTGGCATGATCACAGCTCAGTGCAGACTCTACCTCCTGGACTCAATCAATCCTCCCATCTCAGCCTTGCATAGCTGGGTCTACAGGCACACGCCACCACACCTGGCTAATTTATTTGTATTTTTTGTAGAGACAAGGTTTTGCCACATTACTCAGGCTGGTCTCGAACTCGTGATCTCAAGCGATCTGCCTGCCTTGGCCTCCCAAAGTGTTGGGGTTACAGGCATGAGCATGTCGCCCAGGCTAGAGTTGATTGGCTCCATCATAGCTCACTGTAGCCTTGAACTCCTGGGCTCAAGCAATCCTTTTCCCTCAGCCTTCCAAGTAGCTGGGACTACAGGCACTTGCCACCATGTCCAGCTAATTTTTAATACTTTTTGTAGAGATGGGGTCTTGCTATGTTGCCCAAGCTGGCCTTGAACTCCTGGGCTTGAGCAATCCTCCTTGGCCTCCCAAAGTGCTGAGATTATAGACATGAGTCACTGTGCCTAGCCCCATTTTCCATAAATGTTCATAGATTGTAATAAGTACTCTTTTTTGTTTTATGTTATGTAAGAATAATCACCTTGACTGGGGACAGTGGCATATACCTGTACTTCCAGCACTGTGGGAGATTGAGGTGGGAGGATCACTTGAGCCCAGGAGGTCGAGGCTGCAGTGAGCTATGTTCATGCCACCACACTCCAGCCTGGGTGACAGAGCGAGACCCTGTCATACACACACACACACAAAAGAATAATCACTTTGACAGCAGATAAGTAGCAATTGACTTTTTGGACAACAGTGCTGTCCAAAAGAACTTTCTGTGATGGTGAGAATGTTCTATATCTGTGCTGTCTAGCACAGGAGCCGCACGTGTCAGGTACTGGTCATATGTACGACTTTGAGTACTTGAAATATTGCTAGTATGAAAGGAACTGAATTTTTTTTTTTTCTGAATTTTTACTTTTTCTGAATTCTGATTAATTTAACTAGCTGCATGTGGGCTCCCATATTGGCCAATGCAGTGACACAGTTTTCTCTAGGTAATGTCAACAAACTCTAGCATTAGAACTTTTAACAGCATTTGGAAGGACTTTTATTAAAGGAAATATTCAGTTTATTAGAATTATAAGTGCAAAATTTTATTTTCCGTAAGTTTTAACATTCAAGTTACAAATACCAAAGTCATTTTATAATTGCATTAAAACTTCATCTTTTTTTTTTTTTTTTGAGATGGAGTTTCGCTCTTGTTGCCCGGGCTGGAGTGCATTGGCGTGATGTCGGCTCAGCGCAATCTTGGCTCACTGCAACCTCCACCTACTGGGTTCAAGTGATTCTCCTGCCTCAGCCTACCAAGTAGTTGGGATTACAGACATGCACCATCATGCCTGGCTACTTTTGTACTTTTAGTAGAGATGGGGGTTTCTCCATGTTGGTCAGGCTGGTCTCGAACTCCCGACCTCAGGTGATCAGCCAGCCTCAGCCTCCCAAAGTGCTGGTATTACAGGTATGAGCCACCATGCCCAGCCCTAATTTTTTCTGATTATAAAATTAATACATGCTTTCAAAAAAGAGAAAGCTTGCAGAAATTATATATAAGGTATACATGGAAGTGTCTTATAACATGAACCCCAAACATAATTGCTATTAACACTTGTTATATGTTCCCCATTTTTTCTATCTGTGTAGTAAGTTATATAATATTTTTTATTGCAGTAAAATTATAACATGGTGTAAATGTGGAGACCCTAGCCATTTTAATATACTAGAGTCATTCCAGAACTTATCCAGAAAAGGGTAGACAGGCTATAAAGACTCCATTTTAACTTAGCACAAATGTTGCAGTGTGAAAAACTAGTGTGTCAGGCTGCGCTTGGTGGCTCATGCCTGTAATCCCAACACTTTGGGAGGCCTAGGTGGGAGGATCACTTGAGCCCAGGTGTTCAAGGTCAGCCCGGGTAACATGGCAGAACCCTATGTCTACAAAAAAATACAAAAATTGGCTGGGTGTGGTGGCACGTGCTTGTAAGTCTCAGCTACTTGGGAGGCTGAGGTGGGAGGATCTTTTTATCTGGGAAAGTCGAGGCTACAGTGAGCCATGATTGCGACAGTGCATTCCAGCCTGGGTGACAGAACGAGACTCTGTCTCTAAACAAACAAACAAACAAAAAAAGAGAAAATAAAAACTAGGCAGGCGTGTTAGCTCATGCCGGGGTGGGCGGATCATGAGGTTAGGAGATCGAGACCATCCTGGCTAACACGGTGAAACCCCGTCTCTACTAAAAATACAAAAAAATTAGCCGGCCGGGCGCGGTGGGTCACGCCTGTAATCCCAGCACTTTGGGAGGCCGAGGAGGGCGCATCATAAAGTCAGGAGTTTGAGACCAGCCTGACCAACATGGTGAAACCCTGTCTCTACTAAAAATACAAAAATTAGCAGGGCATGGTGATGCACACCTGTAATCCCAGCTACTCAGGAGGCTGAGGCAGGAGAATCGCTTGAACCCGGGAGGCGGAGGTTGCAGTGAGCCAAGATCGTCCCGCTGCACTCCAGCCTGGGTGACAGAGTGAGACTCTGTCTCAAAAAAAAAAAAAAAAAAAAAAAAAAAAAAAAATTAGCCGTAATCCCAGCTACTTGGGAGGCTGAGGCAGGAGAATTGTTAGAACCTGGGAGATGGAGGTTGCAGTGAGCCGAGATTGTGCCACTGCACTCCAGCCTGGGTGACAGAGCAAGACTCTGTCTCAAAAAATAAAAATTCAAAATTAGCTGGGTGTGGTGGCTCACGCCTGTAATCCTAGCATTTTGGGAGGCTGAGTCGGGCAGATCACAAGGTCAAGATTTTGAGACCAGCCTGGCCAACATGATGAAACCGTCTCTACTAAGAATACAAAAATTAGCCAGCTGTGGTGGTGCGTGCCTGTAATCCCAGCTACTCGGGAGGCTGAGGCAGGAGAATCGCTTGAACCTGGGAGGTGGAGGTTGCAGTGAGCCGAGGTCGTGCCACTGCACTGCAGCCTGGGTGACAGAGCAAGACTGTCTCGAAAATAAAATAAAATAAATAAACTGGCTTATTGATCTTGTAGAGAAGTAAAGTATATAGAAAAACCAAATGTACTGGTTAGAGTAAATTGAATTGTGATGTGAAGTCAAGTCTGCAATTGCATTCATGTGATATTTGCTGTCATTTACCCATTTCTTTTGTGTCTCCTAAATTAGAGAAATCAGAGAAGGAAATGATCTAGTAGCTTTTAATCCTCTAGACAAGGATCCGGTCTTGTCTGTTTTGAAATCTCAGGCAATGGAACATCAGAAGCTTCCCCACCTCCAAACCCTGTAGAGACAGAGTTTCAGTAAATTGCCTGGGCTGTCTGGAACTCCTGGCCTCAGGCAGTCCTCCTGCCTTGGCCTTTGCCCCAAAGTGCTGGGATTACAGGCATGAGCATGCGTTGCCTTCTTTCTTTTCTTTCCTTCCTTTCCTTCCCTTCCTTTTCCTTCCTTTTCCCTTCCCTTCCTTCCCCTCCCCTCCCTCATCACCCCTTCCCTCCCCCCCTCCCTCCCCATCCCCCCACCCCCCTTCCCTTCCCCTCCTCCTCCCCCCTCCCCCTCCCCTCTCCCCCTCCCCTTCCATTCCCTTCTCCATCCTCCCTCCCCCCTCCCCTCCCCTTCCCTTCCCCTCCCCATCCTCCCTCCCCCCTCCCCTCCCCTTCCCTTCCCCTCCCCATCCTCCCTCCCCCCTCCCCTCCCCTTCCCTTCCCCTCCCCATCCTCCCTCCTCCCCTTTCCCTTCCCTTCCCCATCCTCCCCTCCCCCCTCCCCTTCCCTTCCCCCCTCCCCCTCCCCTTCCCTTTTTCTTTCTCTGTTTTTACTTATTTTGGGTATCCCTAAGGGTAGAATTTCTGGGTTATATGGTAAGTCTATGTTCAACTTTATTTATTTATTTATTTATTTATTTATTTATTTATTTATTTTGAGACAGAGTCTACCTGTGTTGCCCATGCTGGAGTGCAGTGGCATGATCTCAGTTCACTGGAACCTCCACCTTGCTGGTTCAAGCCATTGTTGTGCCTCAGCCTCCCAAGTAGCTGGGATTACAGGCATGTGACACCACACCCAGCTAATTTTTGTATTTTTAGTAGAGGGGGTTTTGCCATATTGGCCAGGCTGGTCTTGGACTCCTGACCTCAAGTGATCTGCCCACCTCAGCCTCTCACAGTGTTGGGATTACAGGTGTGAGCCACTGCGCCCAGCCATGTTCAACTTTTTAAGGAATTACCAAACTTTTTCGTAGTGACTACACCATTTTACATTCCTACCAGCAGGGGTTTGCTTTGTAGTATTTGAATTCATTTTTCTACTTTATAAGCTGTCTTAAGGATATCTTATTATTATTTTTTTTTGAGACGGAGTCTCGCTCTGTCGCCCAGGCTGGGGTGCAGTAGCGCGATCTTGGCTCACTGCAAGCTCCACCTCCCAGGTTCACTCCATCCGTGCCTCACCCTTCTGAGTAGCTGGGACTGCAGGTGCCCACCACCAGGCTGGCTAATTTTTTGTATTTTTAGTAGAGACGGGGTTTCACCATGTTAGCCAGGATGGTCTCGATCTCCTGACCTCGTGATCCACCCGTCTCGGCCTCCCAAAGTGCTGGGATTACAGGAATGAGCCACCGTGCCTGGCCAAGGATATTCTATTTTTAAGCCTCATTCTGCTTACATTGAATTAATTAGCAGTTTTCTTACATTTGTTATTGTCCCCTGTTTAGATTCATATACTCATTCAGAACTGCTTTAGCTCCTCAGAGGTGACAGTATCAAGAGGTCCTGTTTTATAAGCATTTGGGGGTCCTTGAGCAGTTTACCCTTTCTTCTTTGTTTACAGTAATCACTGGCCAGCATCGAAATGGTGTAATTTCAGCCCGAACACGGATTGATGTTCTTTTGGACACTTTTAGAAGAAAGCAGCCCTTCACTCACTTCCTTGCCTTTTTCCTCAATGAAGTTGAGGTTCAGGAAGGATTCCTGAGATTCCAGGAGGAAGTACTGGCGAAGTGCTCCATGGTAAGTGCAAACAAAACAGGAAGGTTAAGAAAAAAGTTAAATATAAAAAGAATACAAAAATGGTTCATAAACAGTAGGGAGTTGTAAACTTCTTCCCCCACTAAAAAAGATAACTATTTCTTATGGCTTCTTATATTGAACTGAAAAAAAAAGTGTATGGACATATCAGCTCATAAGTTTCTATATATTACAGAAATGTCTTTAAAAAATTTTAACACATATCGGGCCAGGCGCAGTGGCTCATGCCTGTAATCCCAGCACTTTGGGAGGCCGAGGTAGGCATATCACTTGAGGTCAGGAATTTGAGACCAGCCTGGCCAACATGGTGAAACCCCGTCTCTACTAAAAATACAAAAAAAATTAGCTGGGCATGGTGGTGTGTGCCTGTAATCCCAGCTACTTGGGAGGCTGAGGCAGGAGAATTGCTTGAACCTGGGAGATGGGAGTTGCAGTGAGCCAAGATCGTGCCACTGCACTCCAGCCTGGGAGACAGAGTGAGACGCTGTCTCAAAAAAAAAAAAAAAAAATTTAAGACACAAAAGTTTCATCCTAATAGCCACACTATTCTGCATCTTTTGGGTGGTAATATTAATGAGATGCCATTATCTGTAGATCTTCTGACTTTGGGCGGTCGTGGCTCATTTGGGATTAGTAACTAAACGACAAATTTGCATGTAGAATTGCCATACTTAGATAACAGTGAAATGCTTGTGACTAGGATAATAGCAGATAATTTAGATTAGAAAACAAGTTTTAAACTCATTTTGGATATCAATTAGTTGATTTTAAAAAATGTATATTGATTCAAAAAAGTATGAAAGCAATATGTTTATTATAGAAAATTTAGAAAATACAGAAAAGATTAATAAAAAATCATCCATAATTCCACTACTGAGAGATGCTCTTACATCATTACTATATATGTGTGTGTATCGATGTGTCTGTACACTCACATACTTTTTTTTTTTTTTTGAGACAGCGTTTCACTCTTGTTGCCCAGGCTGGAGTGCAATGGCTTGATCTTGGCTCACCACAACCTCTGTCTTTCGGGTTCAAGCAATTCTCCTGCCTCAGCCTCCCGAGTAGCTGGGATTACAGGCATGCACCACCATACCCGGCTAATTTTGTATTTTCAGTAGAGACAGGGTTTCTTGATGTTGGTCAGGCTGGTCAGTCTCGAACTCCTGACCTCAGGTGATCTGCCTGCCTCAGCCTCCCAAAGTGCTAGGATTACAAGTGTGAGTCACTACGCCCGGCCCACTCACATACATTTTAAAAATAAAATTTAGGCTGGGCGTGGTGACTCAGGCCTGTAATCCCAGCACTGTGGTAGGCTGAGACGGGCAGATCACCTGAGGTCAAGAGTTCGAGACCAACCAGCCTGACCAACATGGAGAAACCCCGTCTCTACTGAAAATACAAAATTAGTTCGGCATGGTGGCACATGCCTGTAATCCCAGCTACTCGGGAGGCTGAGGCAGGAGAATCACTTGTACCCGGGAGGTGGAGGTTGCAGTGAGCCCAGATTGCAGCATTGCACGCCAGCCTGGGGAAGAAGAGTAAAAACCCGTCTCAAAAAAAAAAAAATAAATAAATAAAATAAAATTTAGCTTGTATATAATCTTATATTCTAGTTTCTTTGAAAGCATAATCATTCTACCATGAACACTGTTTTGTCATTGAAGAAAGACTTAAATCTTGGCTGGCATGTTGGCTCATGCCTCTAATCGCAACACTTTGTGGAGGGCTGAGGCAGACAGATTGCTTGAGCTCAAGAGTTTGAGACCAACTTGGGTAACATAGCAGCAAAACCCTGTCTCTACAAAAAATACAAAAATTATCCAGGCATGATGGTGTGTGCTTGTAGTTACAGTCACTTGGGAGCTGAGGTGGGAGAATGGCTTGAGCCTAGGAGGTGGAGGTGTCAGTGAACTGAGATTGTATTATTGCACTCCAGCCTGGGCAATGGAGCCAGACCCTGTCTCAAAAAAAAAAAAAAAAAAAACCCACAGCAAAAAACACACAAAACCTAAAAAACCCACAAAACCTACTTCGTGAGAACAAGTAGGAAATTATAGCAGTGATGACTAAAATAACATAATCTGGGCCGGGTGTGGTGGCTCACACCTGTAATACCAGCACTTTGGGAGGCTGAGGTGGGTTGATCACCTGAGGTCAGGAGTTTGAGACCAGCCTGACCAACATGGAGAAACCCCATCTCTGCTAAAAATACAAAATTATCCGGGCTTGGTGGCGCATGCCTGTAATCCTAGCTACTCAAGAGGCTGAGGCAGGAGAATCGCTTGAACCTGGGAGGCGGAGGTTGCGGTGAGCCGAGATTGCACCTTTGCCCTCCAGCCTGGGCAACAAGAGCGAAACTCTTCTCAAAAAGAAAAAAACAAACAAAAACAAAACAAAACAAAAATCTGATTTCATTAACTGTTCAGGTAATTTGGTTTTGTAATGGCTACTTACTGTTCTATTATATGGATATGTAATTAACTTTTTTAATTTCTATTTTGTTATGAGTATGCTGAATACATTTTTCTGCACTAGTGGATTATTTTACTTAAGTTCCGGGAAGTGAAAAAACAATATATGTGGATGTGTGAATTTTTCAACATGTATAGACATCCAGATTACCTTCAGGAAATCTTATAGCACTTTATGCTCCAAACTAGAGTTTTCTTTAGGTTTCCTTTCCCACTTTTGCCAGTACTGGATGTTATCATTCTTTTAAGGTTTTTGGTTTTTTTTTTATTTTTGTATTTTAGTTGACAAAAAATACTGTCTCATTGCTTTACTGTTTATTTATTCAATTATTTGTGAGATAAAGCATTTTCTTGTACTTAACTCTGTTTATTCATGTCTTGGCCCATTTTTCTTTGGGAGTGTTCTTTTTAAAAATTTATTTGTAGGAGCATCATATATATTAAGAAAATCAGGCCAGGTGCTGTGGCTCAGGCCCGTAATCCCAGCCCTTTGGGAGGCCGAGGCGGGCAGATCACGAGGTCAGGAGATCAAGACCATCCTGGCTAACATGGTGAAACCCCGTCTCTAGATCAAGACCATCCTGGCTAACGTGGTGAAACCCCGTCTCTACTAAAAATACAAAAAAAAAAAATTAGCCGGGCGTGGTGGCGGGCGCCTGTAGCCCCAGCTACTTGCGAGGCTGAGGCAGGAGAGTGACCTGAACCCGGGAGGTGGAGCTTGCAGCGAGCAGAGATCGCGCCACTGCACTCCAACCTGGGCGACAGTGCTGTCTCAAAAAAAAAGAAATCAGTATTATTTCATAATTTACATTTAGCTTTTTAGTTAATTTAGAATATGTTTTGATATACAGTAAGAGGTAAGACTAACTTTTTAAACCCCTATTTAACCAATTATCCTCTGAATTAAATTTTTTCAATTTTATCTTCAAAATTATTATAATTAAAATGGACTTTCTTGGAGTATACATGTCTATGAATTCTAGAATGTGTTTAGATTTCTGTAACTACCACAACGATTAGGATACAGAACAGTTCCACCCCAAAAACTCCCTCATGCTCTCCCTTTATAGTCATCTCTTCCTCACCCACAACCCCTGGCAGCCACTGAGCTTTTCTTCACCGTAGTTTTATCGTGTGTGTGTGGTTCGTGTGTGTGTGTGTTTTGTTTATTATTTGTAGTTCTGTCTTTTTGAGAATGTCATATAGATGGAATCATACAGTAGGTAACTGGCTTTTTTCATTCAACATAGTGCTTTTGAGATTCATCCAAGTTGTGTGTGTCTCAGGAGTTTGTTCCTTACTATTTCTGGGTCATATCCTACTGTGCTACAATTGGTTTCTCCATTCACCCATTGGAGGACACTTGGGTTTTTGCAGTTTTTGGCAATTATGATTAGAACTGCTGTAAACATTTGTGTACGGGTTTTTGTGTGAACATAAGTTTTCATTTCTTTACAGTAAAATACCCTGGAATGGGGTTGCTGTGATGTATGGTAGGTGTATATTTAACTTTATAAAACACTGCCAAACCGTTTTTCAGAATGCATGTACTGTTTTGCATTCCCAACAGCAATTTATGAGAATTCCAGTTGTTCTCCATCCTCACTAGCATTTGATATTATCACTATTTGTTATTTTTGCTATTCTAGTAGCTGTGTAGTGACATCTTATTGTGGTTTTGATTTACATTTCTTTAATGGCTAATGATGTTGAACATTTTTTCATGTGCTTTTTTTGCCATCCTTATATTATCTTTGGTGAGGTGTCTGTTCATGTCTTTTGCCTGTTTTACAATTGGGTTGTTTGGCGGGGGGCAGTGCCCCATGCCTGTAATCCCAGCACTTTGGGAGATGGAGGTGGGTGGATCACTTGAGGCCAGGAGTTTGAGACGAGCCTTGCCAACAGGGTGAAATCCCATCTCTACTAAAAATACAAAAATTAGCCAGGCAGGGTGGTGTACATCTGTAATCCCAGCTACTCAGGAGGCTGAAGCCCGAGAATCACTGGAACCCAGGAGATGGAGGTTGCAGTGAGCCAGGATGGTGCCACTGCACTCCAGCGTGGGTGACAGAGTGAGACCGCCTCAACAAGCAACAGCAATTGGGTTGTTCTCTTTTCTTTCTTTCTTTTTTTTTTTTTGAGATGGAGTCTCGCCCTGTCACTCAGGCTGGAGTTCTATGGCTCGATCTTGGCTCACTGCAACCTTCGCCTCCTGGGTTCAAGCGATTCTTCTGGCACAGCCTCCCGAGTAGCTGGGATTACAGGCATGCATCACCATGTCCGGCTAATTTTTTGTATCTTTAGTAGAGACGGGGTTTCACCATATTGGCCAGGCCGGTCTTGAACTCCTGACCTCGTGATCCACCTGCCTCGGCCTCCCAAAGTGCTGGGATTACAGGCGTGAGCCACTGCGCCCGGCCAGATTGTTTTCTTATCGTTGAGTTTTTAGGGTTCTTTATATATATTGTTGGTACAAGTCCTTTTGAGGATATGTGATTTTCAGATACTTTCTCCTTATCTGTAGCTTCTCTTTTCATTCTCTTATTCGTGTCTTTTGTAGAGCAAAAGTTTTAAATTTTGATAAAGTCCAGTTTATTGATTTTTTTTTTATGGGTTGTACTCTTGATGTTATGTCTAAAAAATCTTTTCCTGGCCAGCGTGGTGGTTCACGCCTGTGATCCTAGCACTTTGAGAGGCCGAGGTGGGTGGATCACTTGAGGTCAGGAGTTCGAGACCAGCCTGGCCAGCATGGTGAAACCTCCATCTCTACTAAAAATACAAAAAATTAGCCGGGCATGGTGGCGGGCACCTGTAATCCCAGCTACTAGGGAGGCTGAGGCAGGAGAATTGCTTGAACCTGGGAGGCGGAGGTTGCAGTGAGCTGAGATCATGCCATTGTACTCTAGCCTGGGCAACCAGTGAAATTCCATCTCAAAAAAAAGTAAATTTTTTTTCCTAACCCTCAAATATGAAGGTTTTCTTTTAGAATGTTTATAGTTTTGGTTTTTTATATTTAGATCTATGATTCAGTTAATTTTTTTGTACAAGATGCAATATTTAGGTCAAGGTTCATTTTTTTACATATGTATGTCCATGCTATGCTTTTTTTTTCTTTTAAATAATTTATTTTAAACCTATTATACCACATAGTATGTTTTATACACTGACATATAACTCCCTAATAAGATAAAGCAAAGACAAAAATGTTTATCTTATTAGAAACAAGATACACCAGCCAGGCGCGGTGGCTCACGCCTGTAATCCCAGCACTTTGGGAGGCCAAGGTGGGTGGATCACGAGGTCAAGGGTTTGAGACCAGCCTGACCAACATGGGGAAACCTCGTCTCTACTAAAAATACAAAAAAATTAGCTGGGCATGGTGGCGGGTGCCTGTAATCCCAGCTACTCAGGAGGCTGAGGCAGGAGAATCACTTGAACCCGGGAGGCAGAGGTAGCAGTGAGCCGAGATCGCGCCACTGCACTCCAGCCTGGGCGACAGAGCGAGACTCTGTCTCAAAAAAAAAAAAAAAAAAAAGGAAACAAGATACGCCACCACTTACTGTCTTCACACTTTAACTTCCTTTTTTTTGAGACGGTGTCTTGCTCTGTCGCCCAGGCTGGAGTGCAATGGCGCGATCTCAGCTCACTGCAACCTCCACCTCCCGGGTTGAAGCCATTCTCCTGCCTCAGCCTCCCGAGTAGCTGGGACTACAGGCGCCTGCCACCACGCCCAGCGAATTTTTATACTTTTGATAGAGATGGGGTTTCACCATGTTGGCCAGGATGGTCTCAATCTCTTGACCTCGTGATCCATCTGCCTCGGCCCCCCAAAGTGCTGGGATTACAGGTGTGAGCCACCGTGCCCGGCCTTCACTTTAACTTTCTTAATTTGACAAAGCGCTCATTAAATAATTTGCAGACTAGCTTTAACAGACAACACCTGTAAGCAGACATGACTGTCTTAAATTGTTTATTAGATATGAATTTTACAAACTTTACTTATATTAGTGGTAACGGTGGAGCTGGAGAGTATTGCGCCTTCTCCAAGCTGCCCGGCGAGAACCACCAATAGTGTGGTGGAACTTATGGCCCTTTCCAAGGCCGCGGCTCTTTCGGCCTGCAGATGTCAGCCCACGCATCTCCCTGTGCTTGTGGACTGGTTTGGTGATCCACTGGGTGTCAGGATTTCTTCTGATAGCTTTATGGAATGGATCAACGAGGATAACCTCAAAAAATTTGTATGTGGAATCTTCACCAATCCAATATTTAAGTCATAGATCTAAATACAAATTCAGGACTCTCAGAACTCCACAGTGGTGTCCAGCTCACTCCTCTGGAACAGACTGAAGGCTTCAGGCAAACTTTAGCTGGTTAACACCACGATGGATAGGCTTGCCGTAAGTTGCACCCTTAGGAACTGGGTGTTTTCGGCCACCACAGCGAACACGAATCCTATATATAATGTAACCTTGCTTGGTCTTGCAGCCCAGTTGGTGTGCTTTATCAGGCTGGGTGGGGTGGGGAGCCCTGTGGAGGGCAGAGAGCTGGCGGTACTGCCAGCAGTGGACCCTCAGAAGAAAGCACATGACATCAGACTGTTTCTTTCTCCATAACTCCTGGATATACTTGTATGCACTTATCTTGGCTTACCTGATGGCTGCCGCCAGACAGAAAGGCTGTGCTTTCTTAATCTTGTAGTGAAGACAGAAATAAAAGCATTTGGAATAAAATAGAACAATGGTTAATATCTTTGGTTCTTTTTTTTTTTTTTTTTTGAGACGCAGTTTGGCTTTTGTTGCCCAGGCAGGGATGCAGTGGTGCGATCTCGACTTACTGCAACCTCCACCTCCCAGATTCAAGCCATTCTCCTGCCTGAACCTCTCAAGTAGCTGGGATTACAGGCATGCGCCACCACGCCCAGCTAATTTTGTAGTTTTAGTAGAGACAGGGTTTCTCCATATTGGTCAGACTGGTCTCGAACTCCCGACCTCAGGTGATCCACCTGTCTCGGCTTCCCAAAGTGCTAGGATTACAGGTGTGAGCCACCCCACCCGAACAGTATCTTTGGTTCTTCAGACACATGGACTTAGTTCTGATTTTGAGTTCTTCAGTCTGTGTGGACTTGGACAAATGAACTTCTCCAAATATTTTTTTATTTTTATTTTTATTTTTTTTGAGATGGAGTCTTAAACTGTTGCCCAGGCTGGAGTGCAGTGGCTCGATCTCTTCTTACTGCAAGCTCCGCCTCCCGGGTTCGCGCCATTCTCCTGCCTCAGCCTCCCGAGTAGCTGGAACCACAGGCGCCCGTCACCATGCCCGGCTAATTTTTTGTATTTTTAGTAGAGACAGGGTTTCACCATGTTAGCCAGGATGGTCTCAATCTCCTGACCTCGTGATCCGCTCACCTCGGCCTCCCAAAGTGCTGGGATTACAGGCGTGAGCCACTGTGCCCGGCCTAACTTCTCCAAATCTTTATAGCCTACTTGGGAGGGTTGTAGGAAGGATTAAATGAGATGACACGCTGGATGAGGTAGTTTAGGCCTTCTAATCTCAGCACTTTGGGAGGCTGAGGCTGGAGGATTGCTTGAGCCCAGGAGTTCAAGACTGCCCTGGGCAATTTAGGGAGACCCTGTCTCTACAGCAAATAAAAAATTAGGTCGGAGTGGTGGCACATATCTGTAGTTTTAACTACTCGGGAGGCTGAGGTGGGAGGATGCTTGAGCCCAGGAGGTCAAGCCTGTAGTGAGCCATGATTGTGCACTACCAGTCTGGGTGACAGAGTGAGACCCTGTCTCAAAATAAATATATGAGATGACATAAAGAACTCAGCATGGTACTTGATGCATAATAAGCATTTAATAAATGGTAGCTGCTACTCCTATACTTTACTGCCAGTTAAAGTTGTTAGTATTATTTGGAGTGTGAAGAGTAGATAAAGGGTAGCTTTGAAAGTTGTGGCAAAGTGAAAATGTTTTGGGTGAAAACTTTTACAAGATCCTTTCTTCTTTCTTTCCTTCCTTACTTCCCTTCCCTTTCCCTTTCTCCTTTTCCTTTTCCTTTCCTTTTTTCGATCAGGTCCATATTGCTAAAGGTAGTCTTAGGTGTTAGAATACAGTGAGAGATGGATATGCAGTGTTAGAAGTGTTAGAAACCAGGTCAGGCGTGGTGGCTCACGGCTGTAATCCCAGCACTTTGGGAGGCTGAGGCGGGTGGATCACTTGAGGTCAGGAGTTCGAGACCAGCCTGGCCGAAATAGTGAAACCCCGTCTCTACCAAAATTACAAAAATTAGCTGGGCATGGTGGTGTGCACCTGTAATCCGAACTACTTGGGAGGCTGAGGCAGGAGAATCGCTTGAACCCAGAAGGTAGAGGCTGCAGTGAGCCGAGATCATGCCACTGCACTCCAGCCTGACAGAGCGAGACTGTCTCAAAAAAAAAAAAAAAAAAAGAAGTGTTAGAAACCAAGTACTTTTGTGGCGTAGGGGGTGAGAATGAGTAAAATTGCTTATTTATGAAGAGGGCTATGAAGGTGAATAGATTCAGATTGGGCACATACAACACATAGAAGAGATGGCCTGAGCTTAGTGTAGAATTGTAAAACCAATTTTTTTTTTTCTTTTTTTTGAGACAGACTCGCACTCTTGTCGCCCAGGCTGAAGTGTAGTGGTTTGATCTCGGCTCACTGCAAGCTCTGCCTCCTGGGTTCAAGCGATTCTCCTGCCTTAGCCTCTCAAGTAGCTGGGACTACAGATGCCCACCACCTCTAACTGTAAAAAGTCAGTTTTAATGAGTTTAATCAGCCACACCTGGTTGATTTTTGTATTTGTAAAACCAGTTTTTTTGTTTTGTTTTTGAGACGGAGTCTCGCTCTGTCACCTGGGCTGGAGTGCGGTGGCGTGATCTCGGCTCACCGCAAGCTCTGCCTTCCGGGTTCACGCCATTCACCTGCCTCAGCCTCCCAAGTAGCTGGGACTACAGGCGCCCACCACCACGCCTGGCTAATTTTTTATATTTTTACTAGAGACAGGGTTTCACCGTGTTAGCCATGATGGTCTCGATCTCCTGACCTTGTGATCCACCCACCTCGGCGTCCCAAAGTGCTGGGATTACAGGCATGAGCCACCGCACCTGGCCTTGTAAAACCAGTTTTTAAGTGACTAACTTTGCATTTATGTGCTTAAATAAGGCCATCTCTATGAGGAAAATACATATATGTGGATGTTAATATCATTGAACCGTCAGAAAATAATTTTTCTCCTTAACATTTCATAACAAGATGACTTCGTTCTACACTTGATCTTAGCCAAAAGGCCGAGAAGCGATGATGACTTCGTTCTTAGTGGGAATGGAGGGTGGGTTAGGAGATCAGGAATGCTGAGGTTTCAGTATAGCCCAGTACTGTTTTGGGGAGTGGGGGCTGGTAAGTTTTGAAATTATTTTACCTGGTAAATGCAAACTAGTTGAAGCTCAGTCATTGTATATATTCTTTGGAATGATACAAATACCAGGTATGAGACAAGCAGATGTGTAATAAGCTAGTCTTTTTTTTTTTTTTGTCTGGGCATGTGCATGCGCGTCCGCTTTCTTGCTTTTCTTTTTTGGCTGCTGACATGACTGACAGGGAACAAACATTGGAATTACTGCTTTAATTTGGCCAGAATGAGCTTGTTCGCTGTGAACGTCATGCTGGCCTTAATCAGTCCAAAGGACTTCCTTCCTGCTTTCAGGGAGAGTGCATATTAACATAGTCTCTTTTCTGTCTTCAAATCAGGCCCTGATAACAGCTGGAAATAAGCACAGCATTAAAGAGGAAATCAGTTTGGGAGCATTATCTAGATTATATGGAAGAGATTTTTAGTAAGTTTCATTCTGATGTTAGAATGACACAAAGATGGCTGTGAAAGCCTGTAGGCACTTGCCAGTAGTACTCTGCATTTATTACCTCAATTTACGTGAGTTCTCTTCTACAAGGTTTGAAGAGCAAATACCTGTTCACTGAGATAGCAGTTGTTTTCTGAGAGACTGTAGGGTTTTCATTTCTTTTGGCTCCTCTGAAACTCATTTGTCATCTCTGAGAGTTTCCTCATCTCTAAAATAGGGATGATCTCAACATTCCCTTGCTTCATAGCATAAGAAAAAGATAGCATCTCTTGGTACAAAATCTCTTGGCTCATAAATTTTTTGAATACACATATATATTTGTAATATATGTTTATTCTCCAGGTGCAGTGGTGGGCACCCCAGCTACTCAGGAGGCTGAGGCAAGGAGGATAGCTTGAGCCCAGGAGTTCAGCCTGGGCAATGTAGTAAGACATTGTCTCTACAAAAAAAAAAAAAAAAAATTATATTCTTTTATATTATATTACTTTTTTAATTAATACATATGATATTTCAGGTCCATACATTAGAAGCTAACTCCCATTTTTAATTGCTGTGAAGTATTCTGTGAATGTACCTTAGTTTATTTAATCAATCCTCTATTGATGGAACATTAGAGGAAATTATTTTTATTAAGTAACACTGCAGTGAACATCTGTACATGCATCTTTTTGTCTTTGACTCCTGGTTTCTTTGGGATAAATTGTAAGGGTAGAATAACATGGGTTAAGGGAATGCAAACTTTAAATTTTTTCATAGTTTTTTTCCATTCTGTTTTAAAAGTCAGTTTTAATGAGTTATACTTTATATACAACATTATAATGCACTTGTTTTAAGAATATGGCTTGATGAGTTTTGATAAAGGTATACACCAGTGTAACAACCATCGCAAACAAGATATTGAATGTTTATATCACCCTCCAATATTTCTTTCCTCTGCAGTTGATCCCCACTCCCTCCCCTCTCATCTCCTACCACTGATTCCAGGCAACCACTAATCTATTTTGTGTTGCTATTTGGTTTCCCTTTTCTAGAATTTTATATGAATGGAATTATATGATATATAGTCTTTTGTGTGACTTTTTTTGGTTCAATATTAAAATTTTTGAGAGTCAGTCATGTGTTATAGGAGTTTGCTGCTTTTTATTGTTGAGTGGTATTTCTTTGCATGAATGTATCACTTTATCCATTCAACCCTGATAGATGTTTGGATGGTTTATAGCTGGAGATTTCTTTATCTATTCAACCCTGATAGATGTTTGGATGGTTTCTAGTCTTTGGCTATTATAAATTTGTGCATAAATCTTTGTGTTCAGTATATGTTTTTATACCTCTTGGGTAAATACTTAGTAGTGTAATTGTTGGATTATGTGCAGGTGTATGTTTAGTTTTATAGGAAGCTGTCAGATCTTTTCCCAAGATGGTTGTACCTCTTTTACACTGCCACAAATGATGTGTGAGAGTTTAGGTTGCTCCACATTCTTACCAACACTTAGTGGTGTCTATCTTATTTTAATTTAACCCTCTCTAGTAGGCATCTCATCATGGTAGCTCATTGTGGTTTTTATGTACATTTCCATCATGGCTGATGCTGCGAAGCATCTTTTCATGTGCTCATTGGCCATTTGTATAGCTGCCTTTGTGAAGTACCTATTCAAATATTTTGTCTATTTTTGTTGTTGTTGATGGTATTTTAGCTTTTCTCTTTATGGTGAAATATACGTAACATAAAATTTACCATTTTAACCTTTTTTAAAAAGTGCATGATATTGCTTATTTAAAATTTTTTTGTTTCTTATTATTGTGTTATAAAAATTCTGTTTTTTTTTTTTTTTTTTTTTTTTTGAGACAGAGTCTTGCTCTGTCACCCAGGCTGAAGTGCAGTGATCTTGGCTCACTGCAACCTCTATATCCATACTGATTTGGTATCTACTTGTTCTTTTAATTGCTGAGAGAGGAGTGTTGAAATCTCCACCTATAACTGTGGATTCATCTATTACTCTTTTCCGTTCTACCAGTTTTTTCCACACCTTCTTGATAAGATTCTTTTATAATTATGAAATATCCTTCTCTATTCCTGATAATATTACTTGTTCTGGTCTACTTTTTTGATGTTAATATAACCATTCTAACTTTCTTTTGATTAGTGTTTACACTATATATCTATTCTAACATATTTGTATCTTTATATTCAAAACAGGTTTCTTTTTAGACAGCATATAGTTAGGTATTGTTTCTTATTTTCAAATTGCAGTCTGACATCTCTACCTTTTAACTGGAGTAGATAGAACATTTACGTTTAATGTAATTCTAGCTATGGGTGAGTTTAAATCTACCATCTTATTCCTTGTTTCTCTTTGTCTCTTCTTTATTTTTTTTTGATCTTCTTTGTTCTTTTTTGTTTGTTTCTGTTTGTCTCTTCTTTGTACCCCTTTTTTTTTTTTGGATTGAGGGTTTTATTTATTTATTTATTTTTTGAGACGGAGTCTCGCTCTGTTACCCAGGCTGAAGTGCAGTGGTGTAGTCTCGGCTCGCTGCAACCTCCGCCTCCTGGGTTCAAGCGATTCTCTTGTCTCAGCCTCCCAAGTAGCTGGTACTACGGGTGCATGCCACCACACTTGGCTAATTTTTGTATTTTTAGTAGAGATGGGGTTTCACCATGTTGGCCAGGCTGGTCTCCAACCCCTGACTTCAGGTGATCTGCCCTCCTCGGCCTCCCAAAGTGCTGGGATTACAGGCGTGAGCCACCATGCCCAGCCTAACATTTCTTACAGATTTGCGGGAAATAATTTCTCTCAGGTTTTATTTGTTTGAAAAATTTTTTAATTCACCTTCTTTTTTGAAAGATTTTTACTGATTATGGAATTCTAAGTAGTTTATTCTTCTAGGACTGTGAACATATAATTCCACTGTCTTCTGGCGTTTATAGTTCTTTTATTTTATTTTTTATTAAAAGACTTTTTTTTGAGGCATGATCTCACTCAGATACTCAGGCTGGAGTGCAGTGGTGCAATCTCGCCTGACTGCAACCTCCACCTCCTGGGCTCAAGCAATCCTCCTGCCTTAGCCTCCAGAGTAACTGGTACTATAAGTGTGTACAACCATGCCCAGCTAATTTTTGTAGAGATGGGGGTGTGCTGTGTTGCCCAGGCTGGTCTCAAACTTCTCTGGGCTCAAGCGATCCAACTGCTTCAGCCTCCCAAAGTGCTGGGATGACAGGTGTGAACCACTATACCTGGCCAGGTATAGTTTCTAATAAGAAATTTGTTGTTGCCTGGGCTCAGTGGCTCACGCCTGTCATCCCAGTACTTTAGGAGGCTGAGGCGGGTGGATCACCTGAGGTCGGGAGTTCGAGGCTGGCCAACATGGGGAAACCCCGTCTCTACAAAAATACAAAAATTAGCCCTGCATGGTGGCCGGTGCCTGTAATCCCAGCTACTCAGGAGGCTGAGGCAGGGAGAATCGCTTGAACTTAGGAGGTGGAGGTTGCAGTGAGCTGAGATTGCACCACTGCACTCCAGCCGGGGCAACAGAGTGAGACTCTGTCTCAAAAAAAAAACAAAAAAAAAAAAATTTTTTGTCATTCTTATCTGGCAGCCTTTTTTTAAATTGGAAATAATTTCAATGTAGAAAAATTTGTGTAAAGATAGTATAAGGAATATACCATAAGAAAGTATAAGCTTTAATGGCATATGATCTAATACTGTCCTTTATAATATATTCCCCCCTCAGTACAAGATCCAGGGTAAGGTCAGGCATTGCATTTAGTTTTTTGTTTCTCTCTCTCTTTTTTTTTTTCTTGTAGAGACAGGGTCTTGCTATGTTGACCAGGTTGGTCTCAAGCTCCTGGCCTCAAGTGATCCTCTGGCCTTAGCCTCCCAAAGTGTTGGAATTATAGATGTGAGCCACCATACCCAGCTTAGTTTTTATGTCTCTTCAACCTCTTTTAGCAGGAACATTTTCATATCGTTTCTGAATTTTATATTATTTACATAATTGAAGAATACTACAGTCCTCTTTAGACTTTTTTCCTTCTATATATTTATCCCATATAGTATCTAGCCTTTTTGTTGTTGTTGTTAAGAGAGTATTCTTTTTTTTTTTTTTTTTTTTTTGAGATGGAGTCTCTCTCTGTCACCAGGCTGGAGTGCAATGGCGAGATCTCAGCTCACTGCAACCTCTACCTCCCAGATTCAAGTGATTCTCCTGCCTCAGCCTCCCAGGTAGCTGGGACTACAGGCACATGCCACCATGTCCAGCTAATTTTTGTATTTTTAGTAGAGATGGGGTTTCACCATGTTGGCCAGGGTGGTCTTGATCTTTTGACCTTGTGATCCGCCCGCCTCGGCCTCCCAAAGTGCTGGGATTACAGGAGTGAGCCACCATGGCTGGCCAAGAGAGCATTCTTTTCTTTTTTTTTTTTAGACAGGGTCTCATGTTGTCACCCAGGCTGGAGTTCAGTGGCACTATCTTGGCTCACTGCAACTTCCACCTCCCAGGCTCAGGTGATCTTCCTGCCTCAGCCTCTTGAGTAGCTGGGACTACAGGCATGTGCCACCATTCCCGACTAATTTTTTGTATTTTTGGTAGAGATGGGATTTCACTGTGTTGTCCAGGCTGGTCTCAAACTCCTGAGTTCAAGTGATCCACCCACCTTGGCCTCCCAAAGTGCTGGGATTACAGGTGTGAGCTACCAGCCCCAAGAGCATTCTTTATTTTGTGTTTTTCTTATGTTTCCTCTCGTTTAGCTTTCAGTTACACTTTCTCCGTCAGAGTACTGTATAGATAATGTTATGTCCTCAGGCTGTCACATCTAGGAGTGTGTAATCTGTGTCTGCCTTACATAGGTGATGTTATACTTGAATCAAAATACTACTCAATTTCTAAGTGTAATGACTGTATTTTGTTTTTGTCTTGCAACTAATAAGCAATCTGCAGGCAGATACTTAAAGACCATGCAAATATCCTGTTCCTCCTTAACATCTCTCCCTGGGTTCTGTATCCATTGATGATTCTTGCTTGATCCAATCTTTTACCATGATGGTTGCAAAATGATCATTTTCCAACTCTAAAGCATTCTCTCCGCATTTAGTAGTTAGCTTTCTACACCCTACTGTAAGCAGGAGACCTACCTTCTCCCCTTACTTCATAATTTATCTATTTATTATTGGTATAGTTTTAAGAATTTTTCTTTTTTCAAGGACTTACAAGTTACTATTGTGCTTAATTATTTTGGTCATTTAAAAAATTATCTCAGATTGTCCCAGGGTCCTCTCAAACCTTTTCTGGGGATGTGTCTTCCTTGGGCCTGTGCATGTGCCTTTTATTTTTTTATTAAACGAAATTTTTAAAGACAGGGTATCACTCTGTCATCTAGGCTGGAGTGCAGTGGTACATTCATGGCTCACTGTAGCCTTGAACTCCTGGGCTCAAGTGATCCTCCCGCCTCAGCCTCCCAAGTAGCTGGGACTACAGACGTGGGCCACCATGCCTAGATCATAGCATGTGCTTTTTTTTTTTTTTAAAGTTCCCCTGTAGAACATCACACACCAGGGCCTGTCGGGGGGTGGGGGCTTAGGGGAGGGATAGCATTAGGAGAAATACCTAATGTAGATGATGGGTTGATGGGTGCAGCAATCCACCATGATACGGGTATACCTATGTAACAAACCTGCACATTCTGCACATGTACCCCAGAACTTAAAGTATAATAATAAAAAAAGAGACCAGAAAAAAAAAATATGAATAACTGTAAAAAAAAAACCCAAAAAATAAAGTTCCCCTGTATATGTAGCTGCTTTTAAATGTCCTCATTTCACGGATTCTTCTTGGACCCTTAGGTGGTCTGTTGTATTCCTCTGCCAGCAATCCTTTTGCCCCAGGTACTCACGATATGCACTCTCTCACCCTGCCGTGGCGCCTGCCACTGCTTTCAATGGCCTCCAGCCTGATATCCAGACTATGCCACCATTCCTGTTAGCCCTCCAAGTCAGGTGAGACAGCAACCAGTCACTCAGGTAGCCCCACACAAGCCAGAACATTGAAGCTAGTTCTATTTTTGCTCCATCCTGAGGGAAGAGCTGGAAATTGGGTAGGTTCTTCCCAGGGGTGGGGCAAGGTGGGACAGATTGAGTGGGGCAAAGATGAATGAAAATGGCGCAAAGTTTTCTACCACTTTGAGCTGTGACCTTTTCATGGTTAGGTGTATGTTTGGTTCCTGCAACTTCTTAACTGGTTTTTAGGGTTCTTCCAAAGCTACTTTGGTCTGTATGTTGTTATTTGATATGTCCATGGGGGAATGAGGGCCTAGAGCTTCCTAGTCTCCTTTCTTGCTGTTTCACTCCAGTTTTGTATAATTTTCAGTCATTATTTCTTCGAATGTCTTTTCTTTCCTTTTTTTCTCATCTCTTTCTGGAGCCCTGATTACATGTGTATCAGAATACTTGAGGCCGGATGCGGTGGCTCACACCTGTAATCCCAGCACTTTGGGAGGCTGAGGCGAGTGGATCGCTTGAGGTCAGGAGTTTTAGACTAGCCTGGCCAACATGGTGAAACCCCATCTCTACTAAAAATACAAAAATTAGCTGGGTGTGGTGGCGCACGTTTATAATCCCAGCTACTAGGGAGGCTGAGGCACAAGAATCGCTTGAACCCGGGAGTTGGAGGTTGCAATGAGCTGAGATGGTGCCACTGCACTCCAGCCTGGGCAACAGAGTGAGACTGTCTCAAAAAAAAAAAAAAAAAAAAAAAATCACTTGATATTGGTGCACAAGTTACTGAGATTCTGTCCAGACTTTTTTTTTTTTCTCTGCTTCAGTTTTCCAAAAATAGTTAAATATTCCTTAAGTCTCATGTATGATTCATGAAAAAAAAAAGAAAAAAATTAAATATTCCTTTATTGTTCAAAATTTTTGTTTTTCCAATTTTATAATGTTAAAATCTCTGTTTTTTAAATTTCAGCTTCTATTTTGTTTTTATTTCTGAAAAGCAACCATGTATGAAAATAATTCAGTTTCTTTTTATCTTAGTTCATCAGACCTGACTTCCTAAAACTGAAAGTAACTTGTCTGTTAGTCCAAGCTCAGTAAATCTTCAGCCTCTTCAGTTCCATCTCTTCTAGGCATCTTTAACTGTTGATATATTAAACCCAAGTAGGCATTTTTGTAAGGTGAGAGGCAAATAGGCCGGGCACGGTAGCTCACGCCTGTAATCCCAGCACTTTGGGAGCCGAGGTGGGCGGATCACAAGGTCAAGAGATCGAGACCATCCTGGCCAACGTGGTGAAACCCTGTCTCCAGTAAAAGTACAAAAATTAGCTGGGCGTGGTGGTGTGTGCTTGTAGTCCCAGCTACTCGGGAAGCTGAGGCAGGAGAATTGCTTGAACCAGGGAGGTGGAGGTGGCAGTGAGCCAAGATTGTGCCACTGCACTCTAGCCTGGTGACAGAGTGAGACTCTGTCTCCAAAAAAAAAAAAAAAGAGAGAGGCAAATGAATAGAATAATGCTTTCGAACCAATCATCTCCCGTAGCCCGTTTCAATGTCCCAAAGTTTAGTTAACAGAACAGGGAAGCTGCCTTGAACTGAACTCAATACTTTGGAATCAGCTTCTATTTTAGATTCAGGAGGTACATGTATAGGCTTGTTACATGGGTATATTATATAATGCTGAGGTTTGGGTATGACTGATCCCCTCACCCAGGCTGCTTCAGGTTGTATAGTTTCTATAGTTGTGTCTTCAAGTTCACTGATTTTTTTTTTTGAAGTGTCTAATCTTTTGGTAATCCCATTTGATGGAATTATCATTTTTGATTTTTGATTTTTATATATTTTTAGAGACAGAGTCTCGTTCTGTTGCTCAGGCTGGAGTGCAGTGGTGCTATCTTGGCTCACTGCAACCTCCGCCCTCCTGAGTTCAAGTGATTCTTGTGCCTCAGCCACCTGAGTAGCTGGGATTACAGGCACACACCACCACACTTGGCTAATTTTTGTATTTTTAGTAGAGACAAGGTTTCACCATATTTGTAAGACTGGTCTTGAACTCCTGGCCTCAAGTGATCTGCCTGCCTAGGCCTACCAAAGTGCTGGGATTACAGGTGTGATCCACCGTGCCTGGGTAGCTCTTTTATTTTTTTATCTCTTGAAGTTCCATTTGGTTCTTTTTTTTTCTTTTCTTTTTTTTTAAGACAGGGTCTCGCTCTGTTGCCCAGGCTGGAGTGCAGTGGCACAACCTTGGCTTACTGCAACCTCTGCCCCCCGGGTTCAAGCAGTTCTTATGTCTCAGCCTCCTGGTTAGCTGGAATTACAGGCATGTGCCAACATGCCTGGCTAATTTTTGTATATTTTTAGTAGAGATGGGGTTTCACCATGTTGGCCAGGCTGGTTTCAAACTCCTGACCTCAAGTGATCCGCCCGCCTTGGCCTCCTAAAGTGCTGAGATTACAGGTGTGAGCCACTGCACCCGGCCGGTTCTTTTAAAAATATTTTTCTTTTCTGTCATTAGTATTTTAATGTTTTTTTTAAATAGTTGAGTTTCATCACCGGATGAATCCACTTATGGGATATTATGAATAAAGCTGCTATTCATGCATTTTTTTTCTGCTAGTAATCTATAATATTGTAAATTAGCCTGAGTGTCCCACTGTTTTTATTCACTCAATTGATAATTGAGTGATGTATAAAATAGGAAATATGTATTGAGCTTTGTATTTTGCTAGACAGTGTTCTAAATGTCTCCTATGTTCATTTTGTTTAATCTTCAGTCCCTCCCTATGAGGTAGGTATTTATATCTCATTTCACTGATGGAGGAATGGAAGCTTAGAGAGAGTAACTTGCCTAAGGTGCCACACCTAGTGGATGCCACAGTGTTAAGTAGAGCAGTGATACGAAGTTGCGTAGGATCTAGCATCTGCTCTAATTTATATAATCCAATAGAACAAATAGTTGACAGTCCTAGGGGTCACTGAGGGAAAGTTATTTGAATGGGAAAAAAAATATCCTGTTAAACAATTGAAGACATTTTGATGGTTGGTTGCTTGCTAATCAACTGACCAACTGCTAACCAACTATACCAATCTTTCAGCAGGCATTTTCAAGTGAGAACAGCCTTGACTGGAATTCGGTAATAATTTGGACAGTATTTGAGGGTTTAAAAAAGAGCAGCAGGCCGGGCGCAGTGGCTCACACCTGTAATCCCATCCCTTTGGGAGGCCAAGGCAGGTGAATCAGTTGAGCCCAAGAGTTTGAGATCAGCCTGGGCAACCAAAACTTGTGTCTACAAAACATACAAAAATTAGCCAGCCTGGACAACAAAGCAAGATCCTGTCTCACGAAAAAACAACAACAGCAACAAAAAAACAAGCAGCAGAGCTTTCCACTTTTGCTTGGGTTATTATTCAAATCATACGCTCTTCCCGAACTGTTGAAAAGAAGTGTCATATGGATCAGATATTATCTAAGGACGTGTTCATTAGGATGTCTGCCTTCAGTCCTGGTTCAGGACTTAAGAAGGTGAGACTCTTCATCTTCTGGAAAAAAAAAATTGATATTATTAATGTTTGTTTCTTTTTTTGAGAAGGTGAATTTATTTTTCTTTATAGCTCATGTCAAATACATCAAGTGCTTTTGGGATCTCTGATATGAAAGGTTCTACTGAAATATCAGGTTATAGTTTACCCTACCTTATGAGTTTTCTATTGCTGTGTAAAAAATTACCACAATTGTAGCAGCCTAAAACCACACCCGTGTATCATCTCACAGTTCTCTGGTAGTTTCATAGTTCTGCAGGTTGGAAGACCCAGTGGGCTGGACTGGGTTCTCTGCTTAGGGTCTCACAAGGCCAAAATCAAGATGTTGACCAGACTGGTATCTCATCTGGAGGCTCTTGGGAAGAATCAACTTCCATGTGCATTCAGGTTGTTGGCAGAATTCAGATCCTTGTGTCTATACGTCTGAAAGTGCCGTTTCCTTGATACATGGCTGCTCTGGCTTCATCAAATCCTTCTCGTGTCAGATCTGACTTCTGCCACCAGCCAGAGACTCTGCTTTTTAAACAGCTCATGGATATAGATTAGTCTCATTGGGATAATCTCTCTCTCTTAAAGTCCGCTGTACCTTGTAACATAATATAATTCATAGGATTCATACATTATCACAGCCACAGGGTCTGCCTACAACCTGGATTATACCCGGGTAAAAGGTCATTAGGGGTCAGTCTGAGAATTCTATCACAGCTATTAATTTTCATTGTTAAATGTTGTTGTGAAGGTCACATTTCTGGTACAACAGGCAACTTTTCTATGCTCAGATCTCATTCTATCCTTCTGATCATCCTTCCTTGAACATAATTCTTTCTTCCTTTAAAACAATTGGCCTCTTTTTCCTCTTTGTTTGGTAGCAGACTTGTCCTTGACCTCACCCTTGGCTCTTCACGGAAACTGAATTTACCTTTTAGGATAGCATTCCCTGAAGTCACCTTTGTTTGTGTTCATCTGTTATATAAGAAATATTGTTTGACTGCAGACATTATCACTATCATCCCTATGCTTCAGTTCCCTAAGCCTGAGTATTTAATGTAGGATTTAGCTGCTCACAGACATTGGCAAGGTATTCTTCATCTGTGTCAACTGCAGATAAGCTGCACCTTATTTTTTCACTCTTTCGTCTCTTGCATTAAGATTCAAAGATGTCTCATTGCCTACAAGTTCAAGAAGCATATTACAACCCTGTATATCTCTCAATCATTTTTTAGCTAGTAATGCTGCTATAATTCCACTTTATCTCACAGCAGGGTCCAGTAGAAAGCACATCAGTAATGAAAAACGGTAATTCAAAACCATGCGCAGTGGAACATTTGAAGGCTTATAGATCCATCTGAAGCAACAGGGGATTTCTCAGGCTGCCTAGAGAACCTGAATCGGTTATAGCTGCCGAAACTACATAATTCTGCTCATATTATAACATGGAGGCTTACACTGGGCAGAATGGGTAATGGGTCTGCATCCCCTTAACTCCCTCAGGCAGGATTTTTTTCCAGTTAGTATTAGTCACTGAAGAAGAAAATGTTTATATAAAAGCTTTAGTGTATAATTTAGGATTTTTCATGTATAAGGGGAGTTGTAGGATTTGTAGTTATCTTTTGAACTGATTTAGAATGAAGATGGGATAGTTGTCTTTGGTTGTAAGGAAAATTGTAAAACACCCCGAGTTCTGATGTTGGGTAGGAAACTAAGAAAAGGAAATATTTACAAGATTCATATATTGTCCCATTTCAGTGGAGATACTAGTTTTGAACAGGTTTTTGCGTCTTATTGATTTGTGCACTATTTATTAAATGTCTACTTTATACCAGGTATACATAACATATAAGACATATTATGTGCCAACAATGGACTCTACTCTTAAGGATCCCATACTCTAGGGTGTGGAAAATAGACTTCTTCCAGAAATAGTTACAGTGTTGTGAGATAAGTGCTACTGGAAAGTGCAGTGGGTACCCAGAGGAGAAATTCTGTAGTGGTTGGAGAAGGCTTGATAAGGGAGCTGACAATTGAACAGTCTGGAAGGGACAGGAGTTTGTGCGAGGCTGGCAAATGGGGGCAGGGAGCATTCTGCGCAGAGGAAATGTCACTTGTGAGGTATTCAGGGCAGAGTGAGGAATTTGTTAAGGCTGGTACTTAGAAAGAGGTAGAGTAAGGAAGAGGTAGGAGTTAAGAGTGGAAATGACATGGCACCCAAGTTGTGAAAGCTCTTGTGTGGGTTAAGGATTTTGAATGTAATATCCTATAGATAGTAAGAAAATAGTTAAGGCTGGGCATGGTAGCTCACATCTGTAATCTTAACACTTTGGGAGGCTGAGGTAGGAGGATCCCTTGAGTCCAAGAGTTTGAAACCAGCCTGGGCAACATAATGAAACTCCGTGTCTACAAAAAATAAAAAAATTAGCCAGGCACGGTGGTGTGTACTTGTGGTCCCAGCTACTTGGGAGGCTGATGTGGGAGGAGGATTGCTTGAGTCCAGAGATAGAGGTTACAGTAGCCATGATTGTGCCACTGCACTCTAGCCTGAGTGACAGAGTGAGACCCTGTCTCCAAAAGAAAGAAAGAAACAAACTAGTTAAGATTTAAAGCAATGACTGTGATGAACTTATCACCGTAGAAAAAAAATTGAAGGCAGTGTGGAGGATGTCTTGAGAGGTAAGGAGATGGGCACCAAGGCAGGTACCAGTTGGGAGGCTATCGATACTGGTGGCTCAAGCTTGTAATCCCAGCACTTTGGGAGGCCGAGGCGGGCGGATCACGAGGTCAGGAGATCGAGACCACGGTGAAACCCCGTCTCTACTAAAAATACCAAAAAAAAATTAGCCCTGCATGGTGGCGGGCGCCTGTAGTCCCAGCTACTCGGAGAGGCTGAGGCAGGAGAATGGCGTGAACCCGGGAGGCGGAGCTTGCAGTGAGCCGAGATTGCGCCACTGCACTCCAGCCTGGGTGACAGAGCGAGACTCTGTCTCAAAAAAAAAAAAAAAAAAAAAAAAGAAAGAAGACTAGGGTTTGTGGCATATTCAGGAGGGGATATATTCCAAAGATATTTCAGAGTTCTGCTCTAAAGTGGGGATAATAATGTTATTTATGTTACAGTGTTGATATGAAGAGTAAATGAGTTAATAAGTTTAAGGTGTTTGGAGCAGAGCATGGCACATAGTGCCGAATAAATGTTATTGTTCTTATAATTGTTGTAATTATTGCTGTACCAAGTAAGACTTGTAGTAATCCCATGGGTTACAAAATGGAGGGGAGGGAAGGAGTGGCATTAAGAAGCAGCAACAGATCTCTCTTGTGCCGTTAACCCATCAGAAACGTGAGAGGGACCAGGGTCTGTCTTTGGGAATAAATGTAAGTTGAGTAGATGCCTTGCTAACTAGTGCTTTCAAGTAACTATGGAGGAATAGTGAAGCTTTTAGAGGAGTAGGCTGAAGGATTCTTTGTGCTCATCTAAGGTAAGTGGGGTGGTGCATCCTTTAGTGAGGGGAGATGCTCTTCACTCCTCTTTAATTGGTAAAGATCTTTAGACAATGCATGAGAAGTTCTTTTCTCTGGTCAATGTAAAAGCCCATGCTTGAATATTTGTCCACGTTTTAAGAACCTCTCCACTTTCTTGTAATTATGTATGAATAAATAGAATTTGTAAGCCAGGAGAAACAAAACCCTTTTTTCTAAAGCTTATACAGCTTAAGACAGTATTTCATTAATAACACATAGTGACTTGCAAATCAAAGTCAGCTTTTCTGAACATTCTTAAAGAATAATGGAAATGACTCTGCAGAGCCTAATTTAGCTTCCAGTACTGCTTTAAAAGGGAGAGCAAAGATGGCATTTGTCTAGTGCCGCACAGTCATGTAAAAAGGAAGAGGGGGAGGCTTGTATTTATTTCATACTACTGTGTGCCAGAGACTTCATATGTGTTTCATTTAATCCACAGAGCAAAACCTGAGACAGAAGTATTGTCTGTTTTATAGATGATGAAATTAAGCTTCATAGCAACTGAGTAACTGGCCTAGGGTCATGCTGCTGATAGGTGGCAGAATTTGAACATAGGCCTGTCTGGTTGCACAGCCAACTTCTCTTTTCATCACTTTGCCTTATTTAAATAACTTCTTTTTATGAATGAACTTCATATCACCTGCCCAGAAACAATTCTACAGGATTTGGCCATAAAAAAAGAAAGAACGAGTATAGGGGAAGCATGCATATTTTCTCTTTTTCTTTGCATAGAATATCAGAAAGTGAATTGGTAGATCCCTCACACATAGTCTATTTTGTTAGCAGATAATTATTTAGGTTTTGTGGGAACATGTAAAAAGTTTGTAGGTCCTTTGACTTACAGGTAAACCAGGCCACCTCCCTTATTTTACAGAGGAGGAAGCCGAGGCTAGAGAAGTGACATGACTTGCCTAATTACAGCTGGTTTGTGACAAAGTTAGAATTAGAACCCTAGGCTCTCTACTCCAGGTTAAAGGCACAAACCTTTGTTATGCCTGGAGTTCCTAAAAGATGATATATGTGAATATGATTTGAGAATTATTTTTTGTCTCTGACAATTGGCATGTACCATCAAGGCAAAGGGCTATAAATTATTTACATTCTGGGTGCTACACATTTGGATCAGATTCTTCACTATCATGTAGTGGAGTGTGAGCTTACAGGTCTATGTCTGGAGAGAGGCCTCCCTTCTACTTGCTGACAGCGCTGGCAGTTGCACCTGTGTTATATCCCATCTCATGGAAAGGATGGTTGAGCTTTAAGGAAGCAGAGAATGCTTCATGATGGGCTAATCCATACTGCTTTCTACTGGCCTTTTCCCCAAGCTTGATATCTATAGATTTTATTATGTCTTGTTAATTGTTCCTACTGATAGTATTATTAGCAGTTCTGCCCCACTCGAACCCAGGGTACTGGATTAAAAGCGATACCAGTGAAGGGCCTGTGATGATGTGGTGACTGCTAGTGGTAAATCATGAGCTGCAGTTTGAATGAGAGGGCTAAGGTCTGTACACCCAGGACTGATGAGTCGGGACATGACCTTGAACTCGGTGAACTGTGACTTAGGCATGTACATAAGTTTTCTTTAGAGGAAGCTTTTGCATGCATGGATGAGGCCTTATTTAACAAGAAAGAAACTGAGGCTCAGTGATATTGTGACTTAGCTATAAAGAAACATGTTTATTTTCATAAACAAAACTGCCCCAGGAAATTCCTGTAACTTCACCCTTTGCTTCTTCCTGCTGGGTGGAAGGTCAATACCATTAGAACTTTCAGGCGCCAGCCTGGGTGGCCAACCTAATGGAGTAAGATAGTTCCAGCTCCAAGTAATGGCGAACTTGGAGCAGGGCCCAGTGTAATTAAACCCCTGCAGTAAAGAATTTGATGTTGGTTGGTCTTCATTCATCTCAGTGAATGGGCTTGTGGCAGGAATATGATATATTCCGAGCAAAGAAAAACAGTGGCTCTAGAGATTTATGCTATTGCCTTGAAGATTGTTTGGTTCCAAATTAAATTTAGATAATTCAGTAAGAGAAAAGTTTCTCTTGGTAGATGGCATTATGAGGTAGGGCAGAATTTAGAGCGTTTCTCTATTCATTAAAACACTGTCCAGTGGAGTTACTTGTAAATTATATAGTCTACAGTAGAGTTAAGGATTATTTGAACCCTTATGACTCATAATTCCAAAAAGGGCTTTCGATCCTGTGACCCTTGGGTGTCCTGTCTGTACCTTGTCTTGCTCCATTGCCTTCTGTGTGTTTTGTTTCCCAGTACTCGGTGTTTTCTTGGCAAGTAAACTCAAGTTGACTAGAGTGCTAGGCTCCCAAAGGGTAAGGCAGGGAAAGCAAAGTTGTAGAACTTCCTTTTTCTAGCTGGGTATTAGGGCAAATTTATGCAAGAGAAAGTTGAAGAATAAAGAGAAGGAAAAAGGAAGAAAGAGCAATGGAGTATCAAAGTGACTGAGATAGTTAGCTGGAAATGTTAAACCATTAGGCCATTTTCCTCTTATGTTTCCTAGTCATTTCCAGGTCTAGAAAGGTACTTGTGTACACTTTCAGGCCTTTAGAATTGAGTCTGGCTCTACTAGTTAAGTCTTGATTTGGCATGCCAGTGACAGGGCATTTCTTTCCCTTGTTTTTCTCTCTCTAGTCACTGTATTTTATATATAAAAAATATATAATATAAAAAAATGTATAATATAAAAATATATATAATATAAAAATATATAAATATATAATATAAAAAATATATAAATATTATATATAATATTAAAAAATATATATTTTTAGAGGAACTAGTGTAATTTTACCTGTAAAAAGTCTCAACATTGGGCTGGGTGCAGTGGCTCATGCCTGTAATCCCAGCGCTTTGGGAGGCTGAGGCCAGCGGATCACTTGAGGCCAGGAGTTCAAGACCAGCCTTGTCAACATAGTGCAACCCCATTTCTACAAAAGAAAAAGAAAAAAAGAAAAAAAAAGCCCAATATCTATAAAAGCTTAAAAACAAACTGCTTCCTCTTTTATTTGTGCTTAGAGTTTTTCTTTTCTTTTTTTTTTTTTGAGACCGAGTTGCTCTTTTGCCCAGACAGCAGTGCAGTGGTGCAATCTTGGCTCACTGCAACCTCCACCTTCTGGGTTCAAGCGATTTTCCTGCCTCAGCCCTCGAAGTAGCTGGGATTACAGGCGTGCACCACTAGGCCTGGCTAATTTTTTGTATTTTTAGTAGAGACGGGGTTTCACCATGTTACCCAGGCTGGTCTCGGTCTCCTGACCTCGTGATCCGCCTGCCTCGGCCTCCCAAAGTGCTGGGATTACAGGTGTGAGCCACTGCACCCAGCCTTGTGCTTAGAGTTTTTCTTAAAAAACTTCAAAATTGTTAAATGTAACACACATCAGAAGACGATACAGAACAAATGGATGTTTTATAACCACGGTGCAGGCTGGAGATACAATCTTATCAGCACCCTAGACTTCCTTGTCTTGCCTTTGTCTTCTTCCCCTAAAGGGTAACCACTGTCCCAACTTTTACAGTAATCACATCCTTTGTTTTCTTTAGTTTTATCACCCAAGTGTATTTCCCCAAAGATGCCTTAAAAAACATTTTGCGAAGGGGGCATGTGACAGGCAGAACAATGGCCCTCCAAAGATATTCACATCCTAATCGCAAAACCGGTGACTATTACCTTTTATGGCAAAAGAGACTTTGAGATGTGATAAAGTTAAGGATGTTGAGATGGGTCTTTATAAGAGGGAGTCAGGCTGGGCGCGGTGGCTCACGCATGTAATCCCAGCACTTTGGGAGGCCGAGGTGGGCAGATCACTTGAGGTCAGGAGTTGGAGATCAGCCTGGCCAACATGGTGAAACCCCATGTCTACAAAATTAGCCGGATGCGGTGGCGGGTGCCTATAATCCCAGCTACTCAGCAGGCTGAGGCAGGAGAATAGCTTGAAGCCAGGAGGCGGAGGTTGCAGTGAGCCGGGATCTTGCCATTGTACTCCAGCCTGGGCGACAGAGCAAGACTCCGTCTGAGAAAAAAAAAAGAGGAAGTCAGGAAGGTCAGAGTCAGAGAAGGAGAGGTGACGATTAAAGTGGAGATTAGAGTGATGTGACTCTGAGCCAAGACATTCAGGTAGCCTCTAGAAGCTAGAAAGGTCAAGGAAATGATTTGCCCTGGAGCCTCCGCAAGGAATGCAGCCCTGCTGACTCATGTTAGACTTCTGACCTCCAGAAGATGGTAGGATAAGTTCGTATTGTTGTAAGCCACAAAGTTTGTGGTAATTTGTTATAGCACCAATAGAGAATTTATACAGGAAGTAGTTTTAAACTCACAGAAAAGTTGAAGAAAAGAATAGTATCCTTTATTCAGATTCACCTATTGTTAATATATCACTATTTGTTTTAGTATTCAATTTTTATCTTTCTGAACTGCTTTAGAGTGAGTTGCACATGTCATAGCCCTTTAATCCAAAATATTTCAAAATATTTTAATTAAAAATATTGGGGGGGTGGGGTCTTGCTATGTTGTCCAGGCTAGTTTTGAATTCCTGGTCTCAAGCTATCCCCTCCACCTCAGCCTCCTGAGCAGCTGAGACTATAGGCGTGCACCACTGTGTCTGGCAAAATTTTTTTTATGCATAATAATGTTATAGTTCTCAACCTCAATACATTTAACATTGATAGTTTTATCTAATTTACCATCCATGTTCGAATTTTTTCACTTAATCCAATAATATCCTTTGTAGCATTTTCTCCCTCTCTAGTTTGGGATTCAGTCTAGGATTAGGTGTTGTATTTAACTGTCATGTTTCTAACCTCCTTGAATCTGGAACATTTCCACAGGCTTTCTTTGTCTGCCTTTCTTTTTTTTTTTTTTTCTTTTTTTTGAGATAGAGTCTCACTCTGCTGTCACCCAGGGTGTAGTGCGGTGGTGTGAGCACCACTGCACCTTGAACTCCTGGGCTCAAGTGATACTCCTGAGTAGCCAGGATTCCAGGTGCGTGGTGCCACACCGGCTCTTTGTCTTTCTTGACATTGGCTTTTTAAATAGAATGCTTCTCACTTTTGATCTGTCTGGCATTTCCTTATGAGTAGACTTAGGCATTCCTGGATGGAGCATTGCATAAGTGATGATGTGTCCTTCTTAGAGTATACAGTGTCCCTTGTTGGTGATGTTAATTTTGACACCATCCAGTCAGTGTTGATTAATTTCTTTATAGTTACTATAGTTTTACCTTTCAACTGGTAAGCAATCTGTAAGAGGACATTTTAAGACTATGCAAACATTCTACTCCTCAACAAAATTTCTCCTTAGATTTAACATCCTTTGATGATTCTTGCCTGAATTTTTTTTTTTTTTTTGAGATGGAGTTTTGCTCTTGTTGCCTAGGCTGTAGTGCAATGGCACGATCTTGTCTCACTGCAACCTCTGCCTCCTGAGTTCAAGCAATTCTCCTGCCTCAGCTTCTTGAGTAGCTGGGATTACAGGCACATGACACCATGCCCTGCTAATTTTTGTGTTTTTAGTAGAGATGGGGTTTCACCATGTTGGCCAGGCTGGTCTTGAACTCCTGATCTCAGGTGATCTGCCCGCCTTGGCCTCCCAAAGTGCTGGGATTACAGGCATGAGCCACCATGCCCGGCCATGAATTTTGCTATTATAGTTACAAAATTATAATTTTCCAACTCTAGTGTTTTCTCTGTTGATCAGTTGGCATTTGGTATTCTACTGTAAGAAACAACTCTCCCTTCTCATCTATCAGTTTATCAATCACTGATACAGAATAATACATTTCTATTTTTTCAGTAGTTTGTTACACTTTATTAATTATTTTGGTGCTCAAACCGTCCCTGATTTAACCAGTGGGGCTTCCTTCAAGCTGGTTCCTATGTTGGTGACATACCTACTCCCCTCTACCTTTTCTTTTTAGTGTTTCCACGCTTTCTGGCATAAAAAGCTGTTCCAGGCTCGTCTTTTACTTCGATGTTCCAGCCCTGGAATCAGACATTTTTCCGAGGAGCCCTGGTTCTTTTTAGTGGGAGGTGGTGTTAGGGCTAGACATGGATGCCACACGTGCTTGGGATGTCAATCAGTGTGACAGATTTAGGAAATATATGCAAACACACACAACATACATATACATGCATATACATGGGCACCTATTCATGCATGTACGTAGTTTAGAAATCAAGAGTTCACACAGATAGCTCCAATTTCAGTCTGTCCCCACAGGGTTCTTTCTTGCTCTTCCCTGTTTCGTATTAGTATGTCCCTCCTTCCACAGCAAGAACACTGGCTTCCAGCATCATCAACACCTTTACTCATTTGCTCAGTCCTGTAATACCTCTAAAATAGTTTGGATTTGCTTTGCCTATACCTCTACAAAAATAAACCAAATAAAATAGAATTGAGGATTTGTTTGCAGTCCTCCCCCTAACCCTACCCGAAACTGTGATGTGAAGTCAAATATTGTTTTTTTTTTTTGAGACAGAGTCTCACTCTGTTGCCCAGGCTGGAATGCAGTGGCGTGATCTCGGCTCATTGCAACCTCCTCCTCCCAGGTTCAAGCGATTCTCCTGCCTCAGTCTCCCAAGTAGCTGGGATTATAGGCGAGTGCCACCATACCTGGCTGATTTTTGTATTTTTAGTAGAGATGGGGTTTTGCCATGTTGGCCAGGCTAGTCTCGAACTCCTGACCTTGGGTGATCTGCCCGCCCGCCTTGGCCTCCCAAAGTGCTGGGGTTACAGGCGTGAGCCACCACGCCCGGCCTTGTGTTTGTTGATTCTTTTTTAACCCCCTCTAGTGTGGATTTGATATTCATTTAAAATACAGTTGGGTTTATTTTTAGTTTACTTTCAAATTAGGTTTCTTTCCTGTTTCCATACTTGTTTATTTTATGTTTGAATATGTAGACCATTAACGTGCTTCCAAAAGCCAAAGCTATGTAAGAGGCATACATACCCAGAAGTGTCACACATTCTTGTATTCTTTCTGCCCCTTTCTCCTTCATCCCTTGTGGGTGACCAATATCATTGTTTTCTGGTTTATTTGTCCTGTGTTTGTTTTTGTAAAAATAAGCATATATATATTAATGTATGTTTTCTTATTTTCCCTTCTTTCTTAAACAAATGGTAGCAAGTATAGAAGCTCTTCTGCACTTGTCTTTTTTTTTGAGACAGGGTCTTGCCCTGTCGCTCAGGCTGGAGTGCAGTGGCACTATCACAGCTCACTGTAGCCCTGACCTCTGGGACTCAAGTGATCCTCCCACTTCAGCCTTCTGAGTAGCTGGAACTACCAGTATGCATGTGCCACCACACCTGGCTAATTTTTGTATTGCTTGTGTAGAGTTACTGGGGCTGGTCTCAAGTGATCTGCCCACCTTGACCTCCCAAAGTGCTGGGATTGCAGGTGTGAGGCACCCCGCCCTGTCCTGCACTTTGCTTTTCTCATTTAATAATAGGTCCTGAAAAATCACTCCAGATCATTTTATACATGTATTTATACATAGTTTTCAACCATTCTATACTTGAGCATTTAAGTGTTTTGCAGTAATGCTGTAATGTCTAACCTCATGCATACATATTTTATGTTGTTGTATCTTCAGGATAAATTCCTAGAAGTAGGATTGTTGGATATATTAATCTGCTCAGGCTGCTGTCATAGAATACCACAGACTGGGTGGCTTCAACAACAGAAATTTGTTTTCTCTTAGCTCTAGAAGCTGGAAGACTAAGATCAAGGTGCTGCCAGGGTTGCTTTCTGCTATAGCCTCTTCCTGGCTTGCAGATGGCCACCTGCTTGCTGTGTCCTCATGTGACTGTTTCTCTTTGCTGGCCTTTTCTCTGTGCTTTCTCACTCATGGTGTTTCTTCTTCTGAATAAAGACACCAGTCCTGTTGGATTAGGGCCCCACCATTATGGCCTTGTTTAACTTTATCCCCAAAAGGCCCTGTCTCCAAATACATTTACATAGAGTGGAAGGGCTTCAGCATATGAATTTAGGGGGGACACAATTCAGTCCAGAGCATTGGGTCAATTGGTAAATATTTATGGTGTCTTTTGTTTTATTAGATATTGCCAAATTTCCCTCCACAAGAATTGTACCATTTTGCATTTCTGCTAGCAATGTATGAAAGTGCCCATGTCCCTACAGCCTCTCCAACAGAGTGTATTATGAAGCTTTTGAATTTTTGTCAGCTTGATGGGTGAGAAATGGTATTCAGTGTAGTTTTAATTTGCATTTTTTAAATGAGCAAAATTGTATGTCTTTCTACATGTTCGAGTCATTTTTATATCTTTATTCTTGTGAAGTGTCTGTCTTTTGCCTATTGTTCAATAGCATTTTGAGTTTTTTCTTTGATTTTTAAAAGTATTTTATTTATTTATTTATTTATTTTTTTGAGATGGAATCTCGCTCTGTCACCCAGGCTGGAGTGCAATGGCACGATCTCAGCTCACTGCAACTTCCACCTCCCAGGTTCAAGCAATTCTCCTGCCTCAGCCTCCTGAGTAGTTGGAACTACAGGCGTGTGCCACCATGCCCAGCTAATTTTTTTGTATTTTTAGTAGAGACAGGGTTTCACTGTGTTAGACAGGATGGTCTCGATCTCCTGACCTCGTGATCCCCCTGCCTCGGCCTCCCAAAGTGCTGGGATTACAGGCGTGAGCCACTGCCAGTGAGCTAGCCAGGTGTGGTAGCTTCAGGTGGGAGGCCTGCTTAAGGCCAGGAGTTTGAAACCAGCCTGGGCAACATAATGAGACCCCATTTCTACAAAAATTAAAAAAAAAATTAGCTAGGTGTGGTGATGTGAGCTTGTAGTCCCAGCCACTGGGAGGCTGAGGAGAGAGGATCGCTTGAGGCCAGGAGTTTGAGGCTGCAGGATTCATGATCATGCCACTGCACCCTAGCTTGGGTGACAGAGGAGACCTTGTCTTAAAAAAATAAATAAATAAATAAAAGACGTAGACACAACTTATTTAACAGTTTCATTAAGGTATAACTTACAACCATAAAATTAATTCATTTTAAGTGTACAATTTAGTGATTTTAAATAAATTTACAGAGTTGTGCAATCATTACCACAATTCAGCTTTAGAACATTTCCATCACCCTAAAAAGATCCCTTGTGCCTGTTTGCCGCCCCACTCCTCACCACAGGCAACTATTAACCTGCTTTCAGTCTCTTTAGATTTGTCCTTTCTGGACATTTCATGTAGATAGAATCATATAATATGTGGTCTTTTGCATCTGGCTTCTTTTATTTAGCATAATATTTTGAGGTTTATCTGTATTTTTGCATGTGTTAGTAGTTCATTACTTTTGATTTCCGAATAGTGTTGCATATATGGCTAGCCTACATTTTGTTTATTCATTCACCAGTTGGTGGACTTGTGGATTGTTCCTACTCTTTGGCTATTATAACTAATACTGCTGTGAGATTCATGTACACATCTTGAGGTGGATCTTTGTTTTCATTTCGTTGGGTAGAATCCTAGGAGTGAAATGGCTGCGTTGTATTTTTTTGTATGAATTTTTGAGTAACTGCCAAACTGTTTTCCAAAGGGGCCGTGCCATTTTACAAATTTATATTTTACAAAGTGGCTGCTCAGTTTTTCCATATCCTCATCTACACTTATTATTGTTTATCTTTTTGATAATAATAATTCTGATGGGTGTGAGGTGATATCTCATTTTGGTTTTGATTTGCATTTCTTTAATGACTAATGATGTGGAGCCTCTTTTCATGAGTTTATTAGCCATTAGTATATCCTCTTTGGGAAAATATCTGTTCAAATCTTTAGCTTATTTTAAAATTAGATTATGTATCTTTTTATTGTTGAACTTTAAGAATTTTTTTTGTTTATATTTATCAGACATAGGATTTGCAAATGTTTTTCTCCCAAATATTTTTCTCTGTGGCTTATCTTTTCATTTTCTTGATGGTATCTGTTGAAGCACAAGTTTTAAATTTTGATTAAGTTCACTTTATCCATTTTTTTTTCTTTTATGGATTATGCTTTTGGTGTCATATCTAAAAAAAGGCAGATATTGTGGTTTTTTTTTTTTTTTTTTTGTAGAGAAACTCAATTATGTTGTTTTTTTCTTTACAAAAAGAAACATGTTTGCTAGGCTGGTCTTGAACTGGTCTAAGTTGCCGAGGCTGGTCTTGAACTCCTGGCCTCAAGCGATCCTTCCGCTTTGGCTTCCCGAAGTGCTGAGATTTCAGGCATGAGCCAATGTGCCTAGCTAGAAAAGGCAGATGTTAAAACCACTTTCCTTTCATAGAATTATGAGATTCTCTTTATTCTCAGGCCTAATTTAGTGATGAGATCCATTTATTGAGTGAGCTGTGTTGAAATGCATAAGGACTTGCCTCTGGGTAGTGGTCCTATGGTCCTAGCCCACTTTGGGCAACTATTACTAGGAAGGCTATGTATATAATATTGATCAAAAGTATAGGGTTTAGGGCCTGACTGCCTGGGTTTGAATTTTGACTTCATCTCTTCCTAGCAATGTTACCTTGGGAAAGTGGCTTAATTTCTCAGTCCCTCAGTTTCCTCATCTGTAAAATATGGATGATAATAGTGCTTCCCTCATAAGATATTTGTCTATACATTGCATAGAAAACGTTTGGAGCAGAGCAAGGGCCCAACAAATATTACCATTATTGCTGGGGAGCAATTCTCAATTGTAGTTTGGGATGGAGTTGTGCATATTAAAATCATTTGAGGGGCTTTGCATGCCTTTTCTAATGTGGCAGGCCATGGATTAGAGAAGCTGGGGTGATAAGCCTTGCACTTAGCCTTCCTTGACACATTTAAAGCTGATTGTTCCTTACAATCACTTTCATTAAATGGGCAATTTGGGTTGATGTGTGGAATCACAAAACTTTTCATCAGATGTAAAAATAGCTCAAGCTCCATTAACACTTAGAAAATGAAGAATCAACTAACTACTGTTGCCAAGGCAAATATTAGGCCGTAAGCCTTAAGTAAACCAAGAACAGGATGTAAGCTATTCACATTTGATAAAATACCTTTCTCTGCCTTTGGAGCATTTTATTAGGCCAGAGACCTGATTATACAATAACTTGCAATTCAGCAATAGGATTCCTGTTTCATTCCTGTTGGAATAGAAGAGCTTCAACTTGGCCGGGCGCGGTTGCTCATGCCTGTAATCCCAGCACTTTGGGAGGCTGAGACGGGCGGATCACCTGAGGTCGGGAGTTTGGGACCAGCCTGACCAACATGGAGAAACCCCGTCTCTACTAAAAACACAAAATTAGCCGGGCATGGTGGCGCATGCCTGTAATCCCAGCTACTCAGGAAGGCTGAGGCAGGCAAATCACTTGAACCTGGGAGGGGGAGGTTGCGGTGAGCCAAGATTGCGCGGTTGTACTCCAGCCTGGGCAACAAGAGTGAAATTCCGTCTCAAAGAAAAAAAAAAAAAGAGCTTCAACTTTTTTTTTCTTGTTTTCATTTGCAGAATGAGATTAATGAAATTTGAGACCTAGCTTCCTTTAAAAGGGACCCATGGTCCGATATGGGTATAGTATCAATAATTTATAAAGAATTCTTAAAACTCAACAATAAAAAGACAGTTTTTAAATGGGCAAAAGATTTTAGTAGACATTTCTCCAAAGAAGATGTACAAATATCCAAAAAGCACATGAAAAGATGTCATCATCATTGATCTTTAGTGAAATGCAAGTCAAAAGCACAGTGTAATACCACTTTATACCCATAAGGATCACGATCATTTTTTTTTAAAAACGAAGTGTCAGTGAAGATGTGGAGAAATAGGAACCTTCATACATTGCTGCTGGGAATGTTTGTTAGTTCAGCCAATGTAGAGAATGGTTTGGTGGTTTCTCAAAAGTTAAACATAGAATTGCCATGTGACCCAGCAGTTCTGCTCCTGGGTATATACCCCAAATAACTGAAAACATATGTTAACACAGAAATTTGTACACAAATGTTTATAGCAGCATTATTCCTAATAGCAAAGGTGCAAAAAACCCAAATCTTCATCAATAGATGAATTAATAAACACATTTTGGTACATACATACACTAAAATATTATTTAACTCTAAAAAAAGGAGTGAAGCAGTGATAATGCTACAGCTTGGATGAACCTTGAAAACATCATGCTAAATAAAAGAAGCTGGTCACAGAGGTCTTGTTTTGTATGATTCTTTCTATATAATATATCCAGAATAGATAAATCCAAAGAGACAAAAAGCAAACTAGAGGTCACTAGGGGATAGGTCATGGAGAAAGAGGAGTGATTATTTATTTAAATGGGTATGAGGGCTGGACATGGTGGCTCACACCTGTGATCCCAGCACTTTGGGAGGCCGAGATGGGCAGATCACCTGAGGTCAGGAGTTGGAGACCAGCCTGTCCAACATGGTAAAACCCCGTCTACAAAAAATCCAAAAATTAGCCAGGAGTGGTGGCAGGCTCCTGTAATCCCAGCTACTCAGGAGGCTGAGGCAGGAGAATTGCTTGAACCCAGGAGGCAAAGGTTGCAGCGAGCCAAGATCGCACCATTGCACTCTAGCCTGGACGACACAGCAAGACTCCATCACAAAAAATAAAAATAAAAATAAATAAATAAATAAATGGATATGGAATGCTTTTATCAGATGATAAAGTTTGCTACTAAAGGATGCTGGTGGTTGCACAACATTGAATACACTAAATATAAATACCGCTGTATTGTACACTTTAAAATGGTTAATTTTATATTATGTGAATTCCACCTCAATTTTAGGGATTCATGAGGTATATTTACTTTTTGTGCTTCCCAGAGCCAAAATTTTTTTTTGGAGACGGAGTGAGTCTCACTCTGTCACCCAGGCTGGAGCGCGATCTCGGCTCACTGCAACCTCTTCCTCCTGGGTTCAAGCAATTCTCCTGCCTCAGCCTCCCTAGTAGCTGGGATTACAGGCACACACCACCATACCCAGCTAATTTTTGTATTTTTAGTAGAGACAGGGTTTTGCCATGTTGGTCAGTCTGGTCTTGAACTCCTGACCTCAGGTGATCTGCCTGCCTCGGCCTCCCAAAGTGCTGGATTACAGGCGTGAGCCACCGCGGCCAGCCAGAATTTCATTCCTTTTTGAGGCTGAATAATATTCCACTGTGTGTATATACCACGGTTTGTTTATCCATTCATCTGTTGATATACATTTGGGTTATTTCCATCTTTTGGCTATTGTGAGTAGTGCTTCTGGAAACATGCATGTACATGTATTTGAGTCCCTTTTTCAGTTCTCTTAGGCATATACCTAGGAGTAGAATTGCTGGGTCATATGGTAATTCTATGTTTAACTTTTTGAGGAACTGCCAAACTCTTTTTCACAGAGGCTGAGTCATTTTACCTTCCTAGCAACAATGTATGAGGGTTCCAATTTCTATACATCCTCACCAGCACTTGTCATTTTCCATTATTTTGATTTTTAGTGGGTGTGAAATGGTACCTCATAGTGGTTTTGATTTGCATTTCCCTAAGTGACTAATGATGTTCATGTGCTTGTTAGCCATTTGTATTTCTGCCTTGGAGAAAAGTCTATTCCAGTCCTTTTCCCTTTTTTTTTTTTTTTTTTTGTGACAGAGTCTCATTTTGTCACTCAGGCTGGAGTGCAATGGTGTGATCTTGGCTCACTGCAACCTCTGCCTCCCGGGTTTAAGCCATTCTCCTGTGTCAGCCTCCCGAGTATGTGGGATTACAGGCGCCTGCCACCACACTCAGCTAATTTTTTTTTTTTTTTTTTTTGAGACGGAGTCTTGCTCTGTCGCCCAGGCTGGAGTGCAGTGGCGCGATCTCGGCTCACTGCAAGGTCCGCCTCCCGGGTTCACACCATTCTTCTGCCTCAGCCTCCCGAGTAGCTGGGACTACAGGCACCCGCCACTGCGCCCAGCTAATTTTTTGTATTTTTAGTAGAGACGGGATTTCACCGTGGTCTCGATCTCCTGACCTCGTGATCCGTCCCCCTTGGCCTCCCAAAGTGCTGGGATTACAGGCGTGAGCCACCGCGCCCAGCCTAATTTTTATATTTTTAGTAGAGATGAGGTTTCACCATGTTGGTCAGGCTGGTCTTGAACTGATCTCAAGCGATCCGCCCGCCTCAGCCTCCCAAAATGTTGGGATTACAGGCGTGAGCCACCGTGCCTGGCCCCTTTTCCCATTTTAAAATTGGGTTCAACTGGGTTCTGTGGCTCACACCCATAATCCCAGCTATGTAGGAGGCTGAGGCAGGAGGATTGCTTGAGTCCAGGAGTTTGAGGTTACAGTGAGCTGTGATTGCACCACTGCAGTCCAGCCTGGGTGACAGAGCAAGACCCAGTCTCTTAAAAAATAAAAAAAATTGTGCTGGGCGTGGTGGCTCACTCTTGTAATCCCTACACTTTGGGAGGCTGAGGCGGGTGGATCGTGAGGTCAGGAGATCGAGACCATCCTGGCTAAAACGGCGAACCGCGTTCTCTACTAAAAATATAAAAAAATTAGCTGGGTGTGGTGGTGGGCGCCTGTAGTCCCAGCTACTCGGGAGGCGGAGGCAGGAGAATGGCATGAACTTGGGAGGCGGAGCTTGCGGTGAGCCAAGATCACACCACTGCCTTCCAGCCTGGGCAACAGAGTGAGATTCTGTCTCAAAAATAAATAAATAATTAAAAAATAAAAATATTAGATTGTCTTTTTGTTGTTGAATTGGAACAGTTCTTTATATATTCTGGATACTAGACCCTTATCAGGTAAATTATTTGCAAATATTTCTGCCATTCTGTAGGCTTCTTTTCACTTTCCTGATAGTGTTCTTTGATGCACAAAAGTTTTTTAATTTGGTGAAGTCCAGTTTATTTTTTTCTTTTGTCGTCCGTGTTTTTGGTGTCATATCTGAGAACCCATTGCCGAATTCCAGGTCATGATCTATTTTTGTTAATTTTTTTATATGGTAGGAGGTAGTAGTCTATCTTTATTCTTTTGCATGTGGGTATTCTGTTGTTCCAGCATCATTTATTGAGGAGACTTTCTCTATTGAATGGTCTTGGCACCTTGTGGAAAATTGCTTGGCTGTAGATGTGTGGGTTTATTTCTGGGGACTCAATTTTGTCCTTGCCATTTGCCTTTGTATGGGCTGAGTTTCTTGTTTTTCTCCCTTTGACAACAGGATCATGGGGTTGACAGCAGCATTTTCCAGAATCCTAAAAAGCTTCATCTAACTATTGGGATGTTGGTGCTTTTGAGTGAGGAAGAGATCCAGCAGACATGTGAGATGCTACAGCAGTGTAAAGAGGAATTCATTAAGTGAGTAATCCTCAGGGATGGGGTTGGGTGGTCTACCTGGGCTGGCTTCATTCTGGTATTACAGACTTGTTTTTGAACCAGAGGGTGTGTAACATGGGAAGGACTCATGTGATTTGATGGAGCTCACTCAGGTAATCCAGGCTAACCTCTCATACCAGATTCCATAACCTTAATCACATCTACAAAAATGTCTTTGCCTTGTAAGATAGAATATAAATTCTAGAGAGTGGGACATCAACATCTTTGGGGGTCATTATTCTGTCTATTACAGTAACTCAAACATTATAACACGATTCTCTAGGAGACTCTTCATTATATTTTAGAAACACTGACTTTCTTTTTTTTTTTTTGAGATGGAGTCTTGCTCTGTCGCCCAGGCTGGAGTGCAAACATTATAACACGATTCTCTAGGGAAGTCTTCATTATATTTTAGAAATATTGACTTTTTTTCTTTCTTTTTTTGAGATGGAATCTTGCTCTGTCGCCCAGGCTGGAGTGCAGTGGCGCAATCTCGGCTCACTGCAAACTCTGCCTGCAGGGTTCTCGCCATTCTCCTGCCTCAGCCTCTGGAGTAGCTGGGACTACAGGTGCCCGCCACCACGCCTGGCTAATTTTTTGTATTTTTAGTAGAGATGGGGTTTCACCATTTTAGCCAGGATGGTCTTGATCTCCTGCCCTTGTGATCTGCCCGCCTTGGCCTCCCAAAGTGCTGGGATTATAGGTGTGAGCAACCAAGCCTGGCCTCTTTTTTTTTTAAATACAAATAATTTTATTTGATTCAGTAAGAATTTTAAAAAATTAAAACTTTTTTTATGACTTTTTTTTTTTTTTTTTTTCAGGGACGGGCTCTTGCTCTATTACCCAGGCTAGCTAGTCTCAAACTCCTGGTCTCAAGCAACTTTCCTGCTTCGGCCTTCAAAAGTGCTGGGATTACAGGCGTGAGCTGCCATGTCCAGCCAGTTCAGAAGGGATACCAGAAACAGTCTAAGTGATCTGTTTTGACTCAGGGAAAGCATTACTGTTCTGAGGGCAGAGTTGTTATTCTTTTTTTACTGTAAAATTTTAATTTACACATACATCTGACATAACAGCTTTATTTCAAAGAATCATATCTTCCCCTATTTCCCTTTACTTTCTTCCTTTTACTTAAGATTGACAAAAGAGAGAAATGTGAAAGCCAATTCACTCAAATAGTTTTTTTTATTCCATTCTTGTAGGCAGGCCCCATGCTATTCTAACATGGCCTTATAGAAATGGTTTACCAGGTTCATTGGATAGAACAAGGTAAAAGGATCTAAAATTTTTCTCTAGTTAATGTTGTATATGAAACTGTGTAGCCAAGCACGGTGGTAATCCCAGCACTTTGGGAGGCCGAGGCTGGCGGATCACGAGGTCAGGAGATCGAGACCATCCTGGCTAACACGGTGAAACCCCGTCTCTACTAAAAATGCAAAAAATTAGCCAGGCGTGGTGGTGGGCGCCTGTAATCCCAGCTGCTCAGGAGGCTGAGGCAAGAGAATGGCGTGAACCTGGGAGTCGGAGCTTGCAGTAAGCCGAGATTGCGCCACTGCACTCCAGCCTGGGCGACAGAGCGGGACTCCATCTCAAAAAAAAAAAAAAAAAAAAAAAAAGAAACTGTGTAATACAAACACTTTATGGGCCAGTTATCCTTTTCCACTAATTGTTTCAAAGACAAACTGTTTTTCTTGAGCAAGATCATAAGCTGATAGGGTTTACAGTCTTCTATCCTTTCTGAATCTCAGAGAGCAAAGAACACTTCTTGTCATGTTCTTTGCTCAGTAATGGAGATATCTGTTTTCTCTAGATCTTACCTGAAATTCAAAATAATTTGGTGTTTGTCATTAGATACTTTCCATTTCCCTTATATAAAGCAAAACATTATGCTTTATTTTACAAAGCACGGCAGTTTTACCTGGTTTAAGGATCAGTTCTGATACTTTAATGTATTCCCAGGTTACTTTTTGCTAAACTAAACTGAAAGTTGCTACATTTCCTTGGCTGCCATTGGGATAATCCTGCAAAGAAAAAATTTAAAGGTAGATGAAATATTTGTTTAAAGAAGTATTTGTTCTTTTTACCTTATGAAAATCAGGTCACAGGTTTTTAATCACTGAAGCTTTATCCTAAGCTATGCAAAGATTTAACTGAGTTCCTCCCTTTTATGTCTCTTGGTGCCTTTTGTGATTAAATGCCAAATCTGAGCCCTTTAAGCATGTCAGAGTTAGTGTGCCTAGGGAATAAAGAGCAGTCTTAATAGTTCCTCAGAATTTTTGACATGACAGTATGAAAACAGTAATTGTAGTTTTTCAAATTCAGCAAAGCTTTTGAAATAGGACAGAGTTACCCTGCCAAAAATCTGCAGTGCATGCAAAAATTTGTTTAAAGATGCTCTTTTTAAAAAGCTGGAAAGATGTGGAAGCAGCGAGTAAAATAAAGCAAGCCTCCCCAACTTCCTTCTCCTAATTTCCCCCATCACATGCATTTGTTTAAAAAGTGCACAATTGATTTACCTCTGAGAAGATACTACTTCTTAAAAAAAAAACAAAAAAGGTACTTCTATTAAAGCTCTGATAAGTAAATCAGTAAATTGGATCATCGAATTTTTTCTTGCTCTTTGACCTTAGTCTTTGTGCTTGGTATACTTAGAAAAAATGTCCATAAATAATGGCATTTCTAACCTGAACCTTTTATGGTGTAGTGGTCCCAAATTAAAATATGAAAGGAAAACACTGAAAAATGAACAGACCTGTACATAGTGTGCTGTAGTTTAATTTGATGGTTTTTAAAATTGGAGTGTTGAAATAAATGTGGCTATATTGAAATTTGATTTAAACTGTGGAGCTATATGGCTATATTAAAGAAATGGGTAGTTGAGTATTCATTTTAAATTTGGGAGTAGTTTTTTAATTTGAAGGATGCTATGAGACCCAAAACAGGAGTTTTGTTTCAATTTTTTGGTGAAAGGCTCTTGTAGCTCTATAGATTTTGAATGAATTATTCAGTGTTTAGTAAATTCGAAAGCTCCGGCTGTGTCCTTGGTGACTTTTCTTTGTGAGATGTAGGACACAGACCGTGCACTGGCTCTGAGTATGAGTATGGAGTCTGACAAATGTGCAGCTCTTCTTCAGTCCCAGCAGCACCCTCCTGTGCCTCAGTGTTCCCAGCAGGCCTGACGTCAAACCAAAGAAGTTTAAAGGGACTAGAAAGAGGAGAGAATACCCATGAATAAATGTTAATGCCTGATTATTGCCTCACGTGTCATCAGTTGGAAAGTAATTTGCTTACTGGTATCCCAGATGTAATTGTTCGGCCACCAAGACAAAGAGTGTTTATCAGGCAAACCATCGGATTTCTATCCTGCTCTTTAATCTCCCTCTTGATAAATGTTAGGGGTAGGTTGAAAGAGTTTGTGTTTCTGCTCATAAAGCAGGCTTTGGACCCTGTCTCATTTTTCTAATTTTTTTTTGTTGTTAGTACCCCATCTAATTCCAAGTATTTGAGGTAGTTAAGAGTGAGGACATGTATACAAAAGAAATGTTACAGTCAGAGATTTAGAAACCATAAGGATGGTATAGGGAGAAAATTCTACCTGAAAGTCAAGGTAAGATAATAATTGTACTTGAGCATTAAAGTTTGATACTATTTTCTGACACCAGTGTACTTGAACTAAATTACAAAAAGAAATACACCACTTAGTATAGTTCTTGTCTGATAAAAAGCAGTATGACAATTTTTTTTTATGGTTTAAAAAATTTTCAGTTGTGGTAAAATACAACATAAAATTTGCCATCATAAACATTTTAAGTGCATAGTTCGATAGTGTTAAGTATACTCAGGTTTTGTGAAGCCAGCCCCAGTATAACAGTTTTTTCAGGAGAGTAACCTTTTCTGGTTCTCAATCCATCAAAAGTTTATCATGTAAATCTTAATAAAGAACGCTGAATGATGATTGACAGTGTCTTTAACAGGAATTTTGCAGAAGATAAAAACATTGTTCATATGAGTCTTTCTTCCGTTGACCTTGGAAATTGCAGATATAACATTAAATATAACCCATTAAAAACATTTTAGTGGGAATCTAAGCCAATGGTGTGGTGATGCTTTCTGGTGATTTAACTATGCAGGGTGAGAGCTTTAAAAATGTTGGGGGATGTGTATTTAGTGTGAAATTTTTTTTTCAAACAAACTTTTTTGACTTCACTTTGATAGGATTCAGTGGCAACCTTTCAAATTGAATTCTTTGGCTAGTACTTGGAATGGCGATATATTGTGTATTGATTGAAGCTACATGCCTCAGATGACAGTTCAGAGCTTGGCTTGTGATTTGAAACATTTCCCTTCTTATTAGAGGTGGCTATAGGAAGACTTACTATGATCAGGGCTGTAATTTTTCTTAATTAGAGAAAGTATCTGGGCCGGGCGCAGTGGCTCATGCCTGTAACCCAAGCACTTTGGGAGGCCAAGCTGGGAGGATTGCTTGAGCCCAGGAGTTTGAGACCACCCTGGGCAACATGGAAAGAAAAGTGTCTGCCTAAAATAGTTGAGTTACTAATTTCATACTGAGAAAAGTTTTGGTCTTATGCAATAATAAGGCCTTGAAATGTTAAGGGAATCTTTACTATTAGGATTCCTAGGCTACAAAGAGCATCCCCATGACCTGGGTTCAATGTCAAGACAACTTTTTCCTTTTTTTCCAGCTGTCTTTTGATTGATCCTAAAACCCTTTTTTTTTCTTTTTTTTTTTTTTGAGATGGAGTCTTATTCTGTCGCCCAGGCTGGAGTGCAGTGGCGAGATCGCTGCTCACTGCAAGCTCCGCCCCCTGGGTTCAAGCCATTCTCCTGCCTCAGCCTCCTGAGTAGCTGGGACTACAGGCGCCTGCCACCACACCCGGCTAATTTTTTGTATATTTAGTAGAGACGGGGTTTCACTGTGTTTCAGCATGTTAGTCAGGATGGTCTTGATCTCCTGACCTCGTGATCCACCCACCTTAGCCTCCCAAAGTGCTGGGATTACAGGCGTGAGCCACCGCACCTGGCCAAATCCTTTTTTTTTAAGGCAGTACCACATTTTTACTTAATGACAGTGTAGCATGTGTATTATGCTGTTCTTGCATTATTGCTATAAAGAAATACCAGAGACTGGGTAACTTACAAAGAAAAGAGGTTTAATTGGCTCACGGTTCTGCAGGCTTGCAAGAAGCATGCTCGGCTTCTGGGGAGGCCTCAGGATGCTTCAATTATGGCAGAAGGTGAAGGGGATCAAGCATATCACATGGCAAAAGCAGGAACAAGCAACAGAGAGTGGCAGGGGAGGTGCCACACACTTTGAAACAAGTAGATTTTGTGTGAACTCAGAGTGAGAGCTCATTTATCACCAAGGGGATGGCCCAAGCCATTGACAAGAGATCTGTCCCCATGATCGCAACACCTCCCACTAGACCCCACCGCCAACATTAGGGATTACAATTCAACAGGAGACTTAGGCAGGGACAAATAGCCAAACTATTTAATATATCAGCCTATGACCATATTCTTCTCAAAATTGTCCAGAACAGCTTCCCCCTTAAAACATCCATTTAGGCCGGGCGCGGTGGCTCACGCTTGTAATCCCAGCACTTTGGGAGGCCGAGGCGGGCGGATCACGAGGTCAGGAGATCGAGACCACGGTGAAACCCCGTCTCTACTAAAATATACAAAAAATTAGCCGGGCGCGGTGGCGGGCGCCTGTAGTCCCAGCTACTCGGAGGCTGAGGCAGGAGAATGGCGTGAACCCGGGAGGCGGAGCTTGCAGTGAGCCGAGATTGCGCCACTGCACTACTCCAGCCCGGGTGACAGAGCGAGACTCTGTCTCAAAAAAAAAAAAAAAAAAAAAAAAAAATGTGATATCAGGCTGAGTGCAGTGACTCATGCCTGTAATCCCAGCACTTTGGGAGGCCAGGGTGGGAGGATCACCTGAGGTCTGGAGTTCAAGACCACTCTAGCCAATATAGTTAAACCTCATCTCTACTAAAAATACAAAAATTAGCTTGGCGTGGTGGTGGGCGCCTGTAGTCCCTGCTACTCAGGAGGCTGAGACAGGAGAATCACTTGAATCTAGGAGGCGGAGGTTGCAATCCGAGATCGTGCCGTTGCACTCTAGCCTGGGCGACTAGCAAAACTGTCTCCAAAAAAAACGCCGGGTGTGGTGGCTCACACTTGTAATCCCAGCACCTTTGGGAGACCGAGGCGGGCAGATCACGAGGTCAGGAGATCGAGACCATCCTGGCTAACGTGGTGAAACCCTGTCTCTACTAAAAATACAAAAAAATTAGCCGGGCGTGGTGGCGGGCGCCTGTAGTCCCAGCTACTTGGGAGGCTGAGGCAGGAGAATGGCGTGAACCTGGGAGGTGGAGGTTGCAGTGAGCCGAGATCGCGCCACTGCACTCCAACCTGGGCAACAGAGCAAAACTCTGTCTCAAAACAAAACAAACAAACAAAAAAGTAAATAAAGATGTGATATCAATTTACACCTCCACCTTTGTTATATGAGTGAAATGCTGTTTGTAACTTGTAGAAATAGTAGAGATGGGCGCCTGAGAGATGAACCAACATATTACTGTCTCTATGGATCAGAACTGTCATCACTTGACTTTCTCTATGAGACAGTGCTAATAAACTGATACTGGGATAAATATAATGTGACATTAGAAATACTTTCCAGTGTTTTCTAATTTGTGTGCATTGAAAATTTATTAATTTTGAAATTAGACGGACAATTAGATGTTAGGAAAAAACACAACTACTGTTTTTGTGCACATGTAAGTAACATACCTATTTGACTATGTATATTAACCATGTTTCAAAATATAGTAGCCCTCTTAGCTTAGACAGTTATAGATATCTTAATGCTTTTTCCTTTGCAGTGACATTTCTGGGGGTAAACCCCTAGAAGTGGAGATGGCAGGGATAGAATACATGAATGATGATCCTGGCATGGTGGATGTTCTTTACGCCAAAGTCCATATGAAAGATGGCTCCAACAGGTATGTTTCTGGAATGCTTCTTTGTTTCAATCAAGAGGTACCTAAAAGCATCCTCAAAAGTTTGATTCATTTTGATTCCTTTTCTTTGAGTTCTTATTGTAAAGAACATGTTAATTATTTCTCTTTCTTTTTTTTTTTTTAATAGTAAGTTAATCTCTTGAAAGAGGAATTTGTTGTAGGAAAAAGTATCAGACTTTAAGTCTGACTTTTAGGATGGGGGTCTTACAATGCCCAGGCTGATCTCAGCGTCCTGGGCTCCAGGGATCCCTCTGCTTCAGCCTCCCAAGTAGCTGGGACTATAGGCACACACCCTGCACCAGGCTAATCTGGTAGCTACTGAGTTATTTGGATAACGGGTGTTGATAGTAACAATCTAGTCTTTGTGGAACTCAGTGGTTCCTTTGTGTTTTCCAGGATAAGAGGCAGGAAGGATGGCATTTTAGAATATGAGTTTCAAACGTGATGTAATGCAGTTGTAGTGGATGCCAGGACAAAATGGGGATGAAAACTTTACCAACTTCATAGGGTTATTAATCTTAATTTTGGCTGGGCATGGTGGCTCACGCCCGTAATCCTAGCACTTTCGGGGGCTGAGGTGGGTGGATGGCTTGAGTCCAGGAGTTCAAGACCGGCCCGGGCAACAGAGTGAAAGAAACTCTTATCTATAAAAAAAAAAAAAAAAACAAACCCCAAAAATAGCCAGCCATGATGATGTGCGCCTGTAGTTTCAGCTGCTCAGGAGGCTGAGGTGAGAGGATCACGTGAGCCTGAGGAGGTCAAGGCTACAGTGAGCCGTGATCACACCACTGCACTCCAGCCTGGGCGACAGAGCGAGACCCTGTCTCAAAAAAAAAAAAAAAAAAAAAAAAATTGGCCGGGTGCGGTGGCTCACGCCTGTAATCCCAGCACTTTGGGAGACTGAGGTGGGCAGATCATGAGGTCAGGAGATCGAATCCACCTGGCTAACATGGTGAAACCCCATCTCTATTAAAAAAATACAAAAAATTAGCCGGGCGTGGTGGCACGTGCCTATAGTCCCAGCTACTCAGGAGGCTGAGGCAGGAGAATCACCTGAACCGGGGAGGCAGAGGTTGCAGTGAGCCAAGATCGCGCCACAGCACTCCAGCCTGGCGACAGAGCAAGACTCTGTCTCAAAAAAAAAAAAAAAAAAAAATTAAAAAGATTAAATTACTTAAAATGCTTAAAATAGTGCTTGGCACAGACTTACATTATCAAAACATCAAAAAATGTTTACTTTTTTTTTATTATACTTTAAGTTCTAGGGTACATGTGCAAAATGTTCAGTTTTGTTACATATGTATACATGTGCCGTGTTGGTTTGCTGCACCCATTAACTCGTCATTTACATTAGGTATTTCTCCTAATGCTATCCCTCCACCAGCCCCCCACCCCGCAACAGGCCCCGGTGTGTGATGTTCCTCACCCTGTGTCCAAGTGATTTCATTGTTCAATTCCCACCTGTGAATGAGAACATGTGGTGTTTGGTTTTCTGTCCTTGCATATAGTTTTCTCAGAATGATGGTTTCCAGCTTCATCCATGTCCCTACAAAGGACATGAACTCATCAGTTTTTATGGCTGCATAGTATTCCGTGGTGTATATGTGCCACATTTTCTTAATCCAGTCTATCATTGATGGACATTTGGGTTGGTTCCAAGTCTTTGCTATTGTGAATAGTGCTGCAATAAACATACGTGTGCATATGTCTTTATAGTAGTATGATTTATAATCCTTTTGGTATATACCCAGTAATGGGATTTGCTGGGTCAACTGGTATTTCTAGTTCTAGATCCTTGAGGAATCGCCACACTGTCTTCCACAATGGTTGAACTAGTTTACAGTCCCACCAACAGTGTAAAAGTGTTCATATTTCTCCACATCCTCTCCAGCACCTGTTGTTTCCTGACTTTTTAATGATCACCATTCTAACTGGTGTGAGATGGTATCTCATTGTGGTTTTGATTTGCATTTCTCTGATGGCCAGTGATGATAAGCATTTTTTCATGTGTCTGTTGGCTGCATAAATGTCTTCTTTTGAAAAGTGTTCATATCCTTTGCCCACTTTTTGATGGGGTTGTTTGATTTTTTCTTGTAAATTTGTTTAAGTTCTTTGTAGATTCTGGATATTAGCCCTGTGTCAGATGGGTAGATTGCAAAAATTTTCTCCTATTCTGTAGGTTGCAAATGTTTACTCTTTTTAATTTTTTGTTATTATCACACCTATATCTCTCCTAGCGGTTCTCAGTCTGCAGTTGAGGCGATTTCTAAGGCTGGCCTTGGCATTCAGAGCCATTTCCAATGTTAACGTCATTTATTAGTTGAATCAAAGCTTTTGGTGAACAGAGAAGCCCCACATGCACTGGAAATTTGTTTTTGTGTGGTCTTTTTATTTAGGGCAGGGTAGAAGAAGGTTCACACTGAGCCAGAAACCTTCTAGAGAAAATCTAATTCTCTAGGCAGGCTCCCACATTTAGTTGCTTTCCTGCAGGATTTCTTGTAAGGTTTCTGTTATCTTAATTTGAATTGATAATCTCAGTGGTGTCTTATCTCATTTCATTTGGAAGCAAGTTTTGGGGAGAAGGGAGGAAAAATGGTATAGAATGGTATAGGAGCTATTTTGGTGTGTGTTCTGTGCCAGATTTTTCTTTTTTTTTGAGATGGAGTTTCGCTTTTGTAGCCCGGGCTGGAGTGCTATGGCGTGATCTCACCTCACTGCCACATCTGCCTCCCGGGTTCAAGCAATTCTCCTGTCTCAGCCTCTCGAGTAGCTGGGACTACAGGCGCCCACCACCGTGCCTGGCTAATTTTTATATTTTTAGTAGAGACAGGTTTCACCATATTGGTCAGGCTGGTCTCGAACCCCTAACCTCAGGTGATCCACCTGCCTTGGCCTCCCAAAGTGCTGGGATTACAGGCATGAGCCACTGTGCCTGGCCGCCAGATTTTTCTTTTCCTCAATACCCGCTGTGTGCCTAAACAGCATACTAATGACCTACTTTAAAAACCAGGAGCACATTGTTACTTTATAGATCACATACTAGGATATCCCAAAACATTTCCGCCAGGTTGAAATTTGATATCTGGATCATTTACTTTGTGTTCTAACTATCCATATGCCTTCACAGTATTATAGAACTACAATGTACTATGTATAGGGTAGATTATTTTTCAACTTTGTGAACAGAAACAATGAATCATCTAAGATGGCAGTTCTGAAACTTTTTGGTCTCAAATGGTCTCATAATTCTTAAAAATTATTGAGAACCTCAAAGAGTTTTTGTTTTACGTGAGTTGTATCTGTCAATATTTACCTGAGTAGAAATTAAAACTGAGAAATTTATTTGTTTATTCATTAAAAAATAACACAACTTAACACTTTTTTTTTTTTTTTTTTTTTTTTTTGAGATGGAATCTCGCTCTGTCACCCAGGCTGGAGTGCAGTGGCGTGATCTAGGCTCACTGCAAGTTCCGCCTCCCGCGTTTACTTATGCCATTCTCCTGCCTCAGCCTCTGGAGTAGCTGGGACTACAGGCGCCCGCCACCATGCCTGGCTAATTTTTTGTATTTTTAGCAGAGACGGAGTTTCACCATGTTAGCCAGGATGGTCTCGATCTTCTGACCTCTTGATCCGTCCACCTCAGCCTCCCAAAGTGCTGGGTTTACAGGTGTGAGCCACCGTGCCTGGCCACAACACTTTTTTTTTTTTTTTTTTTTAACTGAAATGTAACTCTTATTTTCCAACCCCCAAATTTAGTGAGAAGATAGGCATGATTTTACATATTTGTGAATCTCTTTAATAGAAGACAAATGGTGTCTCATACCTGCTTCTGCATTCAGTCTATTGTGATATGTTGTTTTAATTGAAGTATATGAGAAAATCCAGCCTCACAGATACAGATATGTAGTTAGAAAAATGGGGATACATTAATGGTCTTTTCAGATAATTGTGGATATTTCATACTGCTCTAAATTTGACAAGTCATAGATTTTTTTTTTTTTTTTTTTTTTGAGACGGAGTCTCGCTCTGTCGCCCAGGCTGGAGTGCAGTGGCGCAATCTCGGCTCACTGCAAGCTCCGCCTCCCAGGTTCACGCCATTCTCCTGCCTCAGCCTCTCGGAGTAGCTGGGACTATAGGCGCCCGCCACCACGCCCGGCTAATTTTTTTGTATTTTTAGTAGATTTTTTTTTAAAGATTAGTTGCAATGTGGAATCTGAACCTGTATTAGTGAACATTCATACTCTCTTACGTTAAAATCCATTGGTCTGTTACGCATTTTGACTGGATCTTTAACCCGTGCACAGTTTTCTAACATCGGTTATGTAGAAAATATGGTTCACTGAGTTATGCAGATTTCTCAAATGTTGACACATTTTATTTTGCAGTATTTAAAATATGTTAATATCACTACCAATTTCATCAAAATTTTTAAGCATTGGGAAGCTGTCAGACTCATGGCAGATACACATTTTCCAAAATTGTAATTTTTACTTGAAAGCTCAAATTTTAATATTGGCACCAAATACTGACAGTTATTTTCCTTGATTTTCTCTTTTGAGAAAATGTCTGCCAAATAGGCCTGAATAACCATAATTTGTCTGTGGTTCTTTTAAGTAAAAATGCTGTTCCATGGATCAAGACTAGTTCAGCTCACAATTCAGACAGCTCACAAGTACGCTTTTCCAGACAGCCATCTACTTAGGTGTATGGACCAAGTACTTTATTCGTTATTTTTTTAAATTTTCTTTTACTTTTTGTATTTCTTTTTCTAAAAGGAACACAGCTTGAACAGGTGCTTTATGCATAATGCCAGTTTCATCGCACAGGATATTAAAAGATGTGCACTCAAGGGCTGAGATTTAATAAAATTTATCATTTTTACTGCTTTATCAAGATTAAATGAAACTTAAAAAAAACCCGTAAATATATAGTGAAGAATATACTGCTACTAGCACAGTTTGATGCCATTACTGTAATTCATGCTAGGGTGCCAGCAGCTTTACCTACCATTGCTTTTGCACCAGTAGTGCAAATGTCATCCCCGTTAAAAAGATAAATAATGTTATAGAAATATTATAAAAATAGTTTTGACCTATGGACTCCCTAAAAGAGTTTCAGAGACATCCAGAGACCCACAGACCACACTGTAAGAACCACTGGTCTAAGTAATATTTTATGTCTAACATTTTAGATTAAAGTTTCCAGGGAATTTAACTAACTTTGGTTAGCACTTACTCTTACCTGGCACGGTGCTTAGATCGTATTATTTCCATTTAGTCTTCGTAACATCTATGAAGATAAATACTGTTTTTATGCCCATTTTATAGATCAGGGAAGTTCAGAGAGCTTAAGTAATTTGGGTAAGGAACATATAGATAGCAAAGCTGTGCCCTGAACTAAGAAAGTTTTCAGTGTGTATATGCTAAGTTGAGTAGGATAGACTATGTTCCAATTCTTTTTTTTTTTTTTTTTTTGAGACGGAGTCTTGCTCTGTCGCCCAGGCTGGAGTGCAGTGGCGCAATCTCGGCTCACTGCAAGCTCCGACTCCCGGGTTCACGCCATTCTCCTGCCTCAGCCTCTCCGAGTAGCTGGGACTACAGGTGCCCGCCATCATGCCCGGCTAATGTTTTTTTGTATTTTTAGTAGAGACGGGGTTTCACCGTGGTCTCGATCTCCTGACCTCGTGATCCACCCACCTCGGCCTCCCAAAGTGCTGGGATTACAAGCGTGAGCCACTGCACCCGGCGACTATGTTCCAATTCTGAGAGTGGAAAATTTAACTTAAAATTTATTATTTTAGGCCAGCCGCAGTGGCTCATGCCTGTAATCCCAGCACTTTGGGAGGCCAAAGTGGGTGGATCACCTGAGGTTAGGAGTTTGAGATCAGCCTGGCCAACATGGCGAAACCCTGTCTCTACTAAAAATATTAAAATTAGCTGGGCGTGGTGGCTCATGCCTGTAACGCAGCTGCCCGGGAGGCTGAGGCAAGAGAATCACTTGAACCCTGGAGGCAGAGGTTGCAGTGAGCCAAGATCGTGACACAGCACTCTAGCCTGGGCAACAGATCGAAATTCCATCACAAAAAAAAAAAAAAAAGGTGTTGTGAAATATCCACTGAATCCACTAGTGCAATCAACCAAGAACATTTTTGGATAATTCTCACCTCTTGTGCTGCTCTAGTTTCTCTTTTCTATTGTCTGTTCCTCTTCCCGAGAATAGCCACTTTTGTATTATTTCAAAAAGATTTGTAAATTCCCCTTCCAAAATCTAGGATGTCTAAGGGACTTATTCACTTATTTAATTTCATTAAAAAACTATCTGAATGCCTCCTTTGTGCAAGATACTTTGCAAGACAGTGCAAATGGATACAGAAGCTAGTAACACATGGCCCTGTTTTTAAGGACCATTCAATCTTTTTCTTTATGTGAAAAGACAGCTCAATATAAGAACTGTGTGTAATAAAATACATGTAATAAAGATACAAGCACTTAACTTTTTTTGGTATGCTTTCATATATAGTATTTTAAATCAAAGATTCCCTTAAATGATTGAATGTGAAATGCCTGACCTTTAAAAGGATGTAACCACTTAGATCAGATTTGTTCTCTGGAAACAGAGAGCTGGGACAATGGAATTACACTTACTAATGCATCCTCAGTTTGGTTTCGTAAAGTGTGATTGGTAAGAAATTTAAGGAAGCTTTTACATTAGCTAGTAGTCAGCTGTTAGGACTTATACACTGAATACTGTGGCTATTCTGTTTTGTCTGTTACTCTCTAAACCCCCCACCCTTGTCCCTCTCAAAAAAAATGGTTTCTCCCATTTTACTGAGAATGTGAAGCCACTGCCTTAACTTCCTCCTTTTCCCATCACAGTTCACCTATTTTCATCTCCCCCACTCAACTCAATTTCCTTGTTTTTCTGAAAACGTTCACTCTGATGAGACTAATCCCTTTACTTATTCTCGTGACCCCATTTCATCTTATCTCCTCAAAGACCTGACACCCTCAGTTATTCTGCTCTGCAGGGCCTTTCTAGTCCCCTTTCCCCAGGCATTCTTTGAATGCCTAGGATATGCAGGGCAGTAGACCATAGCGCTTCCATCATCCACAAGAGGCAGATGGCAGCCATTAAGATCCACTAGGATGAGGTTGTGATTGAGATGCCAGGCTGTGATTGAGATGCTGGGAAGGGCAGGACAACTCTGCCCATGGATGGGCAAATCTCCTAAAGGAAGGCTTCACGGAAGAGGTTTCTTTGCTGAATGAAGAGTTTGCAGGCTAAAGGAGTACCTTTTTAGGAAGTGGGAATAAATAGCAAATGCAGTCACAGAGGCACGAATTATTTTCCAATAGAATGTGTGAGATGGGAATGGGGTAAGGTGGGAGATAAGGCTGCAGAACAGGCAGGGTTTAGATCTAGAAGTGCTGTTATATGCCAGTTAAAGGAAGTTTTTTTCCATTTGGTCACTTGTTTATTCAACAAAACTTTATTAAAAGCCTACTGTATCCCAGGTACTGTGTTAGAGTCTGAGTATAGAGTAGTGAATAAAGCCAGACACAGCCATTGCTCCAGTGTAGTTTACAGACAAGTGGGGAAAACAGACATTAACAAATACCACATGAATATATTAATGTAATTGCAAAGTGGGATAAAGACTGAGCAAGGGAGAAACGATGCTCTGTGACAGAGGGAAACTATTATGGCAATTTAGGGAAGAGATTTAATAACACCATTTTTACTGCTTTATCAAGATTAAATGAAACTTAAAAAGCCTCAAGGAAAGCCTCTCTAAGGAATTGATGTTAAACTGAGATCTAAAGGGGTTGGAGTTTGCAGGCTAAGAGTGGTGGGAAGGTTCTTTCCAGCTTTTAGGCAAACAGAAGAGCAGAGCAAAAGCCCCATGGCAAGAAAAAGCCTGGCAAACTCCAGATAGAAATGGGCCATGAGGAGTAGGAGAGTGATACAGATGGTGACCTGAAGAAATTAGAGGGGTGCTTGGATTAAGATAGAAGCAGTAGATAAGAGGAAAAAGATTAAATACAAACAGAATACATAAAAAGAAATCCACATCAAGATAGATCATAATGGAACTACAGATCATTAAAGACAGAGAAGATCTTAAAAGAAGCCACCTACACCTCTGTAGGTGACAATTATGACTACAGCAGACTTCTCAATAAGAATAACAAGCCAAAAACAGCAGAATAATATTTTCTGAACGTTAAAACAACCAGCAACCTGGAATTGTGTACTCAGGAAAAAATAAAATATTTAAACAACAAAGGTGTGAAATAAAGACTTTCAGAGATGAACAAAAACTGAGAATTTACCACTGTGAGATAACCACAGTAAAGGAACTTCTAAAGGGTCTATTTCAGGAAAAGGAAAATGAATCCAGAAAGTCTGAGATATAAGGAGGCTAATATGAGATGCAGAAAGCAATGGTGGATAAATAAAATAGTCTGTATAAAATAATGATTTTATATTTAAGGGGGTGTTTAAAAACGATAGAACTAAAATATCAACTAACAGCATGTAAATCAGGACTAAGGGGAATTCTAGAATTGAAGTATTCTAGAGCATTTTTTTTTAATTTCAGGGGAGAGGCAGGATATTAAGATATTAATTAACTTTAGACCTTGAAAAGCTAAATGTACATAGTAAAAATTTAAAAATAAGTCTAAAAATAGTGTAAATTCCAAACAATAGAGACAGAAAAAAGGGGACAAACACAAATTCAATCCAAGAAGGGACAAGAAGCATAGGAAAAAGTGGAATGAGAAGAAATTAAGAAGTAAGGTGGTGGGAAGAAATCCAGACATATAATAATTACAATATATGTTAATGGAATAAACTCGCTAGTTAAGAAAATGTAAGATTGGATATAGCCAAAATTAAGTTCTATGCTTTTAAAAAGTGACGTGTCTACATAAGGTTGAAATAGTACAGAGGAAAAAGATATATGAGGCAAACACCAAAAGAAAGTTGGCATAACAGAATTAGTATCAAACATGACAAACTTAAAGAAAAAATGCTGCTGGGCATGGTGGCTCACACCTGTAATCCCAGCACTTTGGGAGGCCGAGGAGGGTGGATCATGAGGTCAGGACTTCAAGACCAGCCTGGCCAAGATGGTGAAACCCCGTCTCTACTAAAAATACAAAAATTAGCTGGGCATGGTGGCGGGGACCCGCAATCCCAGCTACTTGGGAGGGTGAGGCAGGTAGTTGCTTGAACCCAGGAGGTGGAGGTTGCAGTGAGCCAAGATCACGTATGGGCAACAGAGTGAGACTGTTTAAAAAAAAAAAAAGAAAAGCCGGGCGCGGTGGCTCACGCCTGTAATCTCCGCACTTTGGGAGGCCGAGGCGGCGGATCATAAGGTCAGGAGATCGAGACCATCCTGGCGAACACAGTGAAACCCCATCTCTACTAAAAACATAAAAAGTTAGCCGGGCGTGGTGGCGGGCACCTGTAGTCCCAGCTACTCGGGAGGCTGAGGCAGGAGAATGGCGTGAACCCGGAAGGCAGAGCTTGCAGTGAGCCGAGATGGCACCACTGCACTCCAGCCTGGGTGACAGAGCAAGACTCTGTCTCAAAAAAAAAAAAAAAAAAAAAAAAGAAAAGAAAAGAAAAGAAAAGATGCATTATTAGCAATAGAGAAGGCTATTATATATGATAAAGGGTTCATTTTACCAGGAAGATATAACAGTTCTAAACTTGTGTGAGCCTAATAGAACAGCCTCAAGGTAGATTAAGTGAAATTTGTATAGTTAATTTTTTATTAGGGAAAAAACTGAGAAATCCTGCATCATAGGAGGAGATTGCAACCTGTTTCTCAATTATTGGTAGATCAAGCAGATATGAAGTCAGTAAAGATACAGAATATTTTAACCATGAACAAGTTTCATCTAATAGTCATCTCTGGAATTATATGCCCAGTAATTAGAGAATTCATATTCTTTTCAGGCACATGGAACAGTAGAAAAAAATTGATTACATACTAGATGATAAAGTAAAGCTTAATACATTTTAATGAGTTAGTATCTTACATATTATACTTTCTGGCCAGAGATAAAACCAAGTTACTTACAGTTACGAAGTTACTAGGAAATAATAAGGGAGTTTGAGGCATGGTGGCATGCATCTGTAATCCTAGCTACTTGAGAGGCTGAGACTGGAGGGTTGCTTGAGCCTGGGGGTTTGAGGCCAGTCTGAGCAACAGCGAGACCCTGTCTCTTAAAAAAAAAAAAAAAGGAAGAGCGAGTTTAGTAAGGTGATTGACTATAAAATCAGTATAATAAAATCCTTTGGTTTTCTGTATACCAGCAGCAAACAGAAAGCAGCATCATTTAAAACAAAACACATTTATAGTAGTAACAAAAATTATAAGGAAATTAGGAATAGCTATGACAAAACACATTTAATACCTTTTTTCTTTTTCTGAGACGGAGTCTCGCTCTGTCACCCAGGCTAGAGTGCAGTGGTGCCATCTCTGCTCACTGCAAGCTCCACCTCCTGGGTTCACGCCATTCTCCTGCCTTGGCCTCTCGAGTAGCTGGGACTACAGGTGCCCACCGACATACCCGGCTAATTTTTTGTATTTTTAGTAGAGATGGGGTTTCACCATTATTAGCCAGGTTGGTCTCAATCTCCTGACCTCGTGATCCACCTGCCTCAGCCCTCCCAAAGTGCTGGGATTACAGGCGTGAGTTACCGTGCCTGGCCCATTTAATACCTTTTTGCAGGAAATTATAAATAAATTGAGAGACTCTATAAATTGTGTGCAATTGTATACTACATGTGTAATGGAAACGAAGTATCAGGAATGGGAAGGGGAGGTATTTAAAAGCCATTACTGTAGTCCAGCTGAGAAGCAAAGAAGGCCTGAACTAGAGCAGTAGCAACGAGAATTGCATGGATGCAAGAATAATGAAATCTGGCCGGGTGCAGTGCCTCGCACCTGTAATCCCAGCACTTTGGGAGGCCGAGGCGGGCAGATCACCAGAGGTCAGGAGTTCAAGACCAGCCTGGCCAACGTGGTAAAACCCCATCTCTACAAAAAATACAAAAATTAGCCGGGCATGGTGGCATATGCCTGTAATCCCAGCTCCTCCGGAGGCTGTAGCAGGAGAATTGTCTGAGCCTGGGAGGTGGAGGTTGCAGTGAGCTGAGATCTCACCACTGCACTCAAGCCTGGGCAACAGAGGAAGACTCCCGTCTCACAAAAAAAAAAAAAAAAAAGTGAAATCTGCTGGATTTGGTAATTTTCTCAAAGTAGAGGGTAAGAATAAGATGAATATGAACTCTCATGACTAAACTGATTCATCTCAGGAATGCAAAGATGAATTAGGAACAGAAAATCTAATAATATCCTACTAAATGGGTCAAATTAAAAAATAATATCTAAGTGCATGGCTAAAAGACTTGATAAAATTTGATATTTTTAAAAGAAACTTTCAAAAAATAAAAATAGATATTGAGTAATATATCTATTTTAAATCAACAATCATATTGAATAGTAATATACTAGGCTTATTCCCATTACAATCAGAAAACAGGGTTGCCTGCTTTTATCATTAATATTAAACACATTGTTCTGAAAGTTTTGGCTAATACTCTAGCTACAGAGACAATTGAAAAAAGTACATAGGTGTTGTTTGGGAAATTTTTTTTTTTTTATTAATTTTTTTTGCACACAAAACAATAAACATTTTCTAAAAATACATACAAACAAAAAGATGCGTATCAAACATATTAGGAAGGTTGCACATGGGAAGACGGGGAATAGAAATGGGGGGTGGGAATTAAAGAAAATAAATGAGAGAGGGACTTTGTATGGATCAGTGATAATAACTCAATCCTCTATTTGACAAAGAAGAAGGAGAAGGAAGAGGAAGAAAAAGAAAGTGGGATAAAGGATCAGAAAGGGAGGAAAATAGAAAAAGTTAGAATATGACTCCAGGGTAGACCTGTTTTGTTGTCACTGGGTTGGTTGGTTGGTTTGTCTGTTGTATTTTTCATATGTTTCGACATGTTGGCCAGACTGGTCTCGAACTCCTAGCCTGAAGTGATCAACCCGCCTCGGCCTCCCAGAGTGCTGGGACTACAGGCGTGAGCCACCACGTCCAGCCCCCATATTGCTTCTGGCCTCCATGGTAGACCTCCCAGACGGGGCGGTCGGGCAGAGGCGCTCCCCACATCCCAGACGGGGCGGCCGGACAGAGGCGCTCCTCACTTCCCAGACGGGGCGGCCGGGCAGAGGGGCGGCCGAGCAGAGACGCTCCCCACCTCCCAGACGTGGCCCAAGACCACGCCACCGCACTCCAGCCTGGGCAACACCGAGCACCGAGTGAGCGAGGCTCTGTCTGCAGTCCCAGCACCTCGGGAGGCCGAGGCGGGCAGAGCACTTGGGGTCAGGAGCTGGAGACCAGCCTGGCCAACATGGCGAAACCGCGCCTCCAGCCAAAGGAGAAAAAGCAGGCAGCGGTGGTGGCGCGCGACGGCAATCCCAGGCAGGGGGCGGGGCAGCAGCGAGCCGACTAGGTTGCAGCCTGGGCCACAGAGGGAAGGAAAGAAAGAAAGAGAGAGAGAGAGAGAGAGAAAAAGAAGGAAGGATGGAAAATTTTTTTAAAAAGACCAAATGGTCATTATTTGCAAATAAATAGCATTCTACTAAAAACACTTGTAAAAGCTTTAACATTGATAAGAGATCAGTAAAAGTGCTAACAAGTAGTTAGACAAAAGATAAATATCCAAAAATAAATAGTTTAGTACCTACAAAGTACCAGGCATTGTACCAGATACCATAAGGGAAACAAAAATGGGTACAATGGCCCTTATCTTAGGGAGCTTAAATCTATTCAGTAATTCATCTGTTAAAGGAAGGCTAATTTTAAAAGTAGAAGAAAACTATGTAGATGTTTGATAAGAGACATGAGAAGGTCATTGCTGGAAAGCATAAATTAATATAAGCTTTCTAGAGAGCATATTGGCCTTTTACTCCCAGAGTTTCATTTTATATTTTTTAGACTTGCTGATTCTCCCTGTAGGAATTTATCCAATGGAATTAATCAGAAATATGAACAAATATCTATATGAAGATCCTGTTACAGTATTGTATATAACAGTAAATACTGGCAGCAGTCTAAATGGTCATCAAAATCAAATTGATGGAAAATAAACTATAGAACATCTGTAGAATAGAGAATACTGTGGGTTGACTAAACATTATATCTTGGGAAAGTATTCACTGTAGATTATTATGTGTCAAAAAGAGATTACAAAGCAATTTGTATACTTACTTCCCCCCATCTCAAAAGTGGGAAGAGAGAGCAATAGAAGAATAAGTCAGTTAGCCTGGATACATAAACAATTTACCAGTCGTTATTTCTGGATAACAAGTAATTTTTTTCTTTTAGCTTGTCTGATATATATATATAAACAATTTGATGTTATACTTGGTATACTTGGTCAGGTCCACGTTAGTAGTAATTAGTATGTGCTTGTAAGTGGTAGAATTGTGGTTTGACCCAGCTCTGTTTGACTGTAAAGCCTGTGCTTATGGGACAGAAAGAGGACATTAAAAATAAGTGGATATAGTCTACTCTTTTGAGATGTTTGGTGAAAAGATGAGAGAGGTATATATGTGTGTATTAAATTACAAATGGTGCAGCCCAGCATCACTATACGTAGTTTGCAATCTTCCTTTCACAGCCAAGCTTCTTTTTACATTGTTTTTGCCTGTAAAAATAAAATCTTACAGATGGATGAAGTGAAAATTAAACAGTTCCCTTTCCTCCTCCTCCGACTCTGGAGTTTTCCTCCCCAGAACAAATACCAAGAGTCATTGTCTATGCATATAATTTTACATAAATTGATCACATTACACATATATTTCTGCAGTTCATTCTTGTGAAATATAACCTACACATTACTTTTATGTTAGTGAATATAGATATTATGAAATACTACTACATCAGTCTAAGCAATAGCTTATGTACCATAGGACTTTGCTTAAAAATCTTTCATCATTTCTCATCATCTTTTGAATTCATAATCCTCAGTCTAGCATTCAAGATCTTCCAGTATGACACCATCTTAATACTTCAGCTTTATCTCCCACCATCTAGTCCCTCCCCTGGGCCCCAGCCTGCTTCATTATTGGTTGTTGATCCTTTGTGTCTCTGTTAATATTGTTTATTGTGACTGAAATTTCCCTTATATTACTCCTCTTTTGTCCAAATGCTATTTCTCTTTCCTCTTGCCATCCTTTCTTCTTTTTCTTAAATAGACTGTAAGATTCTTGGGGGCAGGGAGTATGTGTTATTCAGCTGCCTTTCGTAATGCGTGACATAGATGTTCAAAGAACGTTTGTTATTTATTCATTCAACTGATGTACAAAAATGCATTGAGTGTAGTTAGCTTCTTATCCTAAGCCCATCCTCCTTGTAACCTATACTGGTCCTAACCCCACTATAATCTCTTTGACTTTTAAATTATCCAAAACACTCTGTATTGCTTATGTTATTACCAAAATCTGCTTTATAGTCTCATATAAAAATAATAACAAAAATTTTATCTTAGTAGATTGTAGATCTATTAATAACAAGGACCATCTTTGCTTAGTTTTTATTCTTGCAGTCACTGGGATAATGTCTGTACAGAGTGAGCACTCAGGAAGCATTAATTGGATGGAGCTGAATTAAATTGGGAGGAAAAGCCCAAACAAAAGCCTGAAATTTGCACTTTCTAGGCAGTCACTGATCATTCTGCAGCACAAACTCCTTATCTGTAAAGATGGTCCTGGAATGCTTGAGCTTTGTAGCACTTACAGGCCTTTAAACTAAGAGCTTAGATTTAATGCATTAATAACTGGCATCTGTTTTCAAATCCAAAGTACTATCTAAGTGATAAAGCTGCTTAAGAATAATTCATTCATTTTTTCATAGCAACCCTATGTTATTTTTAATTTGCTTATTAGGAAGCAAAGGCATAGAGAAGCTTTGTGATTTATTCATAAACAGGAAAGGATCAATGAAGTAAGAATTGAAATAATATACTGTTAGAAATGGCTGGGCGGAGTGGCTCATGCCTGTAATCCCAGCACTTTGGGAGGCCGAGGTGGGCGGATCACAAGGCTGAGGTGGGCGGATCACAAGGCTGAGGTGGGCGGATCAGGAGATCATCTTGGCTAATACTGAAACCCCGTCTCTACTAAAAAATAAAAAAAAATTAGCGGGGAGTGGTGGCAGGCGCCTGTAGTCCCAGCTACTGAGGCAGGAGAATCGCTTGAACCGGGGAGGCAGAGGTTGCGGTGAGTTGAGATCGTGCCACTCCACTCCAGCCTGGGCAACAGAGTGAGACTCCATTTCAACAACAAAAAAAAAAGTGACATATTGTCAACCTGAAATTTAGTGATTATGTCCAAGTACCCTTAAGCTCTCTTAATAGAATTCCAAAATATTTGCTGTCTATGAATTCATTCGTGAATGCATGTGAAAACTGTTGAGCACTGATTATGTGCCAGTTAGGCATTAGTTTAGGTGCAGAGATAAAACGTGAATGAGACAAAGAGCCAGCCTTCATGGAGTGCACAGTGAATTGAAAACAGAACAAGCCGGACGCGGTGGCTCACACCTGTAATCCCAGCACTTTGGGAGGCTGAGGCGGGCGGATCACCTGAGGTCAGGAGTTCAAGGTCAGCCTGGCCAACATGGCGAAACCCCATCTCTGCTAAAAACACAAAAATTAGCCGGGTATGGTGGCGAGTGTCTGTAATCTCAGCTACTTGGGAGGCGGAGGTTGCAGTGAACCAGGATTGCGCCACTGCACTCCAGCTTAGTTGACAGAGTGACTGTGTCTCAAAAAAAAAAAAAGAAAAGAAAAGAAAAAGCAGCACAGGCTGCCTGTAGACTTGGATTCTGGTTCCTCTGTCACTGACTGAGCAACCCATCGTCTCTGCATCATTTCCCCCTGTGTAAAAAGAGCAGGTTACACTAGAACTTTTTAAAGGATATTAGTCCCTTCAAAGTTTTGAGTCTGTAAATTGTCAGAAATCCTAGTTTTCCAGAAAGACAAAGGTGGAAACTGATTTCTTTCATGTAGTCTCTTTAGTTTACTTACTCCAGTATTTCATGCTTCATGTTTCATGTTCAGTTTTATATAGCTGAACTCCCTGTCTACTTTTTTTAAGAGAAGAAGGAGGGGCCAGATGCGGTGGCTCACGCATGTAATTCCAGCACTCTGGGAGGCCGAGGCGGGTGGATCACGAGGTCATGAGATCGAGACCATCCTGGCTAACATGGTGAAATCCTGTCTCTACTAAAAATACAAAAATTAGCTGGGCATGATGGCGTGTGCCTGTAGTCCCAGCTATTCGGGAGGCTGAGGCAGGAGAATCGCTTGAACCCAGGAGGTGGAGGTTGCAGTGAGCCGAGATTGTGCCACTGCACTCCAGCCTGGGCAACAGAGCAAGACTCCATCTCAAAAAAGAAGAAGGGGGAAAGTGAGGAATTATTCTGTTGTGATTTGTAACTGAGGTGCAATTTGTGGTGCATGGTTATATTCAGACCTAAGTTATATTTAAAAATATTATGGTTCAGCCAGGCACGGTGGCTCACGCCTGTAATCCCAACACTTTGGGAGGCCGAGGTGGGTGGATCATTTGAGGTCAGGAGTTTGAGACCAGCCTGGGCAATGTGGCAAAACCCTGTCTCTACTAAAAATACAAAAATTAGCCAGTGGTAGTGGTGCATGCCTGTAATCCCAGCTACTCGGGAGACTGAGGCAGGAGAATTGCTTGAGCCTGGGAGGCAGAGGGTTGCGGTGAGCCAAGATCGTGCCACTGCACTCTAGCCTTGGTGAGACAGTGAGACCCTGTCTCTGAAAAAAAAAAGAAGAAGAAGAAGAAGAAGAAATATTATGGTTCTTAGATGTTGTTAATCAGAAACTTTTAAAAGCAGTTTATCTGAAAATTTTTTCTGATTACGTAACCTCACCATCTATAGATATACACTTAACACAAAAAGGTTAAGTGTTTATCTGTGCATGGTGAGGTTATGTTTTCCTTTTTATGCTTTTCTGTACTTTTTTCATATGTTCTATAATGAGCTTGTATTATTTTTGTAATTGGGGAAAAAGATTAAGATAACTATATAAGGAAGCACAACATTTCTCTTAACTGGTTTCCATACTTTTAGTTATTTTTAGTTTTTCCTTATGTTTCTTGCTTTTTTTTTTTTGAGATGGGGGTCTTGCCCTGTCACCCAGGCTCGAGTGCAACGGTGCGATCTTGGCTCACTGCAACCTCTGCCTCACGTGTTCAAGCTATTCTACTGCTGCCTCAGCCTCCCAAGTAGCTGGGATTACAGGCATGCACCACCACACCCAGCTAATTTTTTGTATCTTTAGTAGAGATGGGGTTTCACCATGTTGGCCAGGCTGGTCTCGAACTTCTGACCTCGTGATCTGCACGCCTCGGCCTCTCAAAGTGCTGGAATTACAGGCGTGAGCCACTGTGCTTGACCTGTTTCTTGCTTCTTAAAAACTGTCATTGATGGCCTGGCATGGTGGCTCACACCTGTCGTCCCAGCATTTTGGGAGGCCAAGGAGGGAAGATCGCTGGAGTTCAGGAGTTCAAGACCTGCTTGAGCAATATAGTGATACCCCGTCTCTACAAAAAGTTAAAAAAAAAATTAACTGGGCATGGTGGTGTATCCAGAATTGGTTCCTTCTGGTGAGTTCTTGGTCTTGCTGACTTCAAGAATGAAGATGCGGACCCTCGTGGTGAGTGTTACAGTTCTTAAAGATGGTGTGTCTGGAGTTTGTTCCTTTAGATGTTCAGATATGTCCGGAGTTTCTTCCTGCCAGTGGGTTCATGGTCTTGCTGACTTCAGGAGTGAAGCTGCAGACCTTTGCAGTGAGTGTTACAGCTCTTAAAGGTGGCACATCCAGAGTTGTTTGTTCCTCCTGGTGGGCTCATGGTCTCGCTGACTTCAGGAATGAAGCCGCAGACCCTCGTGGTGAGTGTTAGAGCTATAGAGGTAGTGCAGACACAAAGAGTGAGCAGCAGCAAGATTGATTGTGAAGAGCGAAAGAACAAAGCTTCCACAGCGTGGAAGGCGGACCCAAGTGGGTTGCGGCTGCTGGCTTGGGTGGCCAGCTTTTATTCCCTTATTTGGCCCCACTCACATCCTGCTGATGGGTCCATTTTACAGAGAGCTGGATTGGTCCATTTTACAGAGTGCTGATTGGTCCATTTTACAGAGTGCTGATTGGCCCATTTTACAGAGTGCCGATTGGTGCGTTTATAATCCTTTAGCTAGACACAGAGCGCTGATTGGTGCATTTTTACAGAGTGCTGATTGGTGCGTTTACAATCCTTTAGGTAGACACAGAGCGCTGATTGGTGCGTTTTCACAGAGTGCTGATTGGTGAGTTTACAGTCCTTTAGCTAGACACAGAGCACTGATTGGTGCGTTTTTACAGAGTGCTGATTGTTGCATTTACAATCCTCTAGCTAGACAGAAAAGTTCTCCAAGTCCCCACTCAACCCAGGAAGTCCAGCTGGCTTCACCTCTCAGTGGCATTCACTTGTAGTCCCAACAACTTGGGAGGCTGAGGCAGGAGGATAGCTTGACCCCAGGAGTTCAAGGCTGCAGTTAGCTGTGATTGTGCTACTGCACTCTAGCCTGGGCAGCAGAGTGAGATCATGTCTCTTAAAACAACAACAACAAAAAACAACCCTCGGTTTCCTATGGCCTACCAAATAAGAGTCCAATCCTGCCTGACCCACGTGGCCTTCACAGCTTGGCTTCAGCCTGCCCTTCCCTTTCTACAGATTTTCTCCAGTCCTTGAATGTGTTGTGTTCTTTGACATTCAATCTCTCATATACTCAGGAGAAACATTCTTTTAGAATCACCTTCACTTCTTCGACTCCCTTATACCAGGGAATCTCACTTCTCACCACTTCCAGTGATACTGTCCCAGCCATCTGGGTGATTGCCACAGCCTCCTAACTGCCTTCCTGCTTCTATCCTGCCTCCACTGCTGTCTGTCCTCCACACAGCAGCCAGATCATGTCAGTCTTCTGCCGAACACCCTCCAAAAGCTCCCACCTCACTCTGTAACTACTGAAGTCCTTCCACGGGCCTGAGAGCTTTGGCTAACCTGGTCACACCTCTCCGACCTCGTCAGTTCTCTCTTCCTAATTTCACTGCAGATACTGGCATCCTTTCTGTTCCTCAGTCCTACTGTGCCTATGCCCGTCTCAGATATGTGTATTTGCTGTTTCCTCTCTCCAGAATGCTTTTCCCTCAGGTCTCTGTCAAATGTTACTTTATTAGGGAGACCGTTCCTGATCACTCTACTTAACATAGTGCACCCACCACCATTCACGCTCTACTCCCTCTCTGCTGTTTCATCTCCTTCAAGGCATGTGGCACCCTGAGGTGTGCATGTGTGTTTGTTCATTCCTCCTACCGGAATGTGAGCTGCACAAGGGTGGGGCTTATTTTGTTCACTGCTGTGTTCCTATCACCTATGAACACACCATCCTTTAAGGTCTTGTTCTGTCCATTTCCCCTATTGCCTGGTTTCCTTTTCTTTCTCTGTTGGATAACTTCTCGTCAGTAAGCATTTTCAACTTTTTGTCCTCATGGAAAACACACACAGCCCTCACTCAACTCTGTATCTTCAGATTCCCCAGGTATTCGTTTCTCTCCTTCCTTTCAAGTTTCTTGACAGAGTTATGTTCACTTCCTGCCTTCCCTCCTCTCTAGCTCCTCCCTTGGTCCTCCGTCACAAGATTTCTACCCCCAGTGTGCCAGCAAAACTGCTCTGATAGAGAACTCTAATTGTGAGAAACAAGGAGGCATATTTTTGCTTTTTTTCTTTTCTCGAGTGTTGTACTGTATGGTTATTCCTTTTTTCCTGCTTGTAATTCTCATTTCAGCCTCTCTGAAGTCTTCCTGTTCTTATTTCCTCATCCTTAACAGTTGTTTTGCTGGTTCCCAGGTGGCTGGGACAGTGGCACTGGAAGTGGTGAGAAGTGAGATTCCCTGGTATAAGGGAGTCAAAGAAGTGAAGGTGATTCTAAAAGAATGTTTGTCCTAAGTAATTGAGAGATTCAGTATCAAAGAACACAATACATTCAAGGACTGGAGAAAATCTGTAGAAAGGGAAGGGGCAGCAATGAAACAGAAAGGCCGGCTGAAGCCAAGCTGTGAAGGCCACATGGGTCAGGCAGGATTGGACTCTTACTTGGAAGGCCATAGGAAAATGAGGGTTGTTTTTTGTTGTTGTTGTTTTTCTTTTTTTAAGACACGTGATCTCACTCTGCTGCCCAGGCTAGAGTGCAGTGGCACAATCACAGCTCACTGCAGCCTTGAACTCCTGGGGTCAAGCTATCCTCCTGCCTCAGCCTCCCAAGTTGCTGGGACTACAAGTGCATACCACCATGCCCAGCTAATTTTTAAAAATTTTTTTGTAGAGATGAGGTATCGCTATATTGCTCAAGTGAGTCTTGAACTTCTGGCCTCAAGTGATCTTCCCTCTTTGGCCTCCCAAAGTGCTGGGATGACAGGTGTGGGCCACCATGCATGCGCCACTACCACCTGGCTAATTTTTGTATTTTTAGTAGAGATGGGGTTTCGCCATGTTAAGAGCATCTATCCCATGCTTTTAACTACTGTTGCTACACTGGCAACTCCCAAATCTGTCATTTGCCTAGATTTTCTCCTGGGCTCCAGGCCTGTATTTCCATCTCTCTTCCTGGACATGTCCTACTTGCATCCTGTGCCACATGTGCAAAATCCTGCACAGTATTAACCTCCTCCCCAAGATGACACAGCAGAACAATAAGCAGTTGCTTCCCCACAGCCTCCCACCTTGGTTAATGAACCACCTGGTCATTTTAGGAGTCATTCTCAACCACTTCCTCTCCCTTAACACAGGCAGATCCGAATGGGCACCAGCTTCTCTCTCACATAGCTCTTGTGAACCCATTCCCTTGTCTCAGTTCTCACTGCCCCACCATAGTTAAGTCAGGGTGTCCAATCTTTTGGTTTCCCTGGGCCACATTGGAAGAAGAAGGAATTGTCTTGGGCCACACATAAAATACACTAACACTAATGATGGCTGATGAGCTAAAAAAAAAAAAAAAAATCACACAAAAAATTCTTACAATGTTTTAAGAAAGTTTACGAATTTCTTTTGGGCTGCATTCAAAGCTGTCCTAGGCCATGGGTTGGACAAGCTTGGTTTAGATCTTCATCATCCCCTCCTCACCCCCTTTATTTTTGAGATGGGATCTTGCTCTGTCGCCCAGGCTGGAGTGCAGTGGTGCAATCATGGCTTAATGCAGGCTTAAACTCCTGGGCTCAAGCAGTCCTCTTGCTTCAGCCTCCTGGTAGCTAGGACTGTAGGCACATGCCACGATGGGTGGCTAATTTTTAAAAATGTTTTGTAGAGACACTGTTTCACTATATTGTCTAGGCTGGTATCAGACCCTGGCCCAAGCAATCCTTGCACCTCAGCCTCCTAAAGTTCTGGGATTACAGGTGTGAGCCACCATGCCTGTCCCCATTTCCCCCTGTATAGTGCAGTCCTTAGGAATAGGGACTCTGAAGCCAGACTGCATACATTCTAATTTTGTTTTTCTTTTTCGTTTTGTTTTGAGATGGAGTCTCACTCTGTCACCCAGGCTGAAGTGCAGTGGCACAGTCTCCGCTCACTGCAGTTTCTACCTCCTGGGTTCAAGCAGTCCTCCTGCTTCAGCCTCCCAGGTAACTGGGATTACAAGCGTGTGCCACCATGCCCAGCTAATTTTTGTATTTTTAGTAGAGACGGGATTTCACCATGTTGGCCAGGCTGGTCTCGAACTCCTGACCTCAATTGATCCACCTGCCTCAGCCTCTCAAGGTGCTGGGATCACAGGCATGAGCCACTGCACCCGGCCCCTTCTAATTTTGGATTTGCCACTTAGTTTTGTGACCTTGGTCAAGTTTTGTAACTACTCTGTGCCTTGACTTCTGTACTGGTAAATAGGGATAATAATTGGTTATGAGGATTAAATGATTTAACAGATAAAAAGTGCTTAGAACAATGCCTGACACATCGTGGTGATGTTGACTGTTGAAGTAGCCACCTAGCTGACTGACCTCTGTAGCTGTTCCTTTTCTAAAGCCCTTCCCACTTTGCTATTGAGTCAGCTTTCAAAAATGGACATCAGACCACATTATTCCCTTTTGAAAGTCTTTCTGTGGTTTCCCTAATCTGACCACTACTTATAGACTTAGCTCATCTCCATTGTCCCTTTTCTCTTACTCTCTGTCATAGCTGTATTGTAAATAATTGACAGTTTTTTGAATATGCTGTGATCTTGCGTGCCTTGGCATCTTTGCACATGCTATTTCTTCTTCTACTTGAAGTGCCCCTCCTTCCCTGGCGTTATTTGCAAATCTTTAATGATAGTTCCAGACTATGTCTAAACCTCCTGTGGAAACCTGGCCCTCTCCAGGTAGAGTTGATCACTCCCTTCACACTCACCATAATATATTGCCATCATTTATTTCTACTATCTGTTAAGCAGGCAAACAAGACTGAGCTTTAGCTCCATGATGGTGGGAGATGAGTCCTTCTTTTTCCTCTTGTGATGCAGGGCTTTGTATAGTGATTAGCACAGAGCACAGGCTCCATAAACATTGTTGAATTAGTAATCGCATGTTCAGAAGTTTACTAAGATTTCTGCACTACTTTTCTCCAATTTCTCCAGGCTGCAAGAATTAGTTGATCGAGTGCTGGAACGTTTTCAGGCATCTGGACTAATAGTGAAAGAGTGGAATAGTGTGAAACTGCATGCTACAGTTATGAATACACTATTCAGGAAAGACCCCAATGGTAAGTCCCCCAGAGAACTATAGCACAGTTTGTGATCAGCGGCATTGTGGCATCTCTGAGGTTTACTTAGAATGGGCTATCAAAGAATCTCTGATATATCTTCTTTTTTAGACCTTTTAGCTTATTCTGATGAGCATAGTAGAGGTGGGCAAGAACATATATAGCATGGGACTGTGCCTTCCAGATCTTTTATTTCTGTCACACATAGGATTGCCATATTTAGCAAATAAAAATACAGGATGCTCTGGTAAATTTTATATAAACAGTGAATAAATTTTTGGCATAAGTATGTCGCATGCAATACTTGGTGGCTTTTTTTTTTTTTTTTAAAGAGAAAAAAGGAAGGTGAGCTAGTAAAAGTAAATGTTAAATCAGTGTTTCTCAACTGGGGGTGATTTTGCCCCCAGATGACATTTGGTATTGTCTGGAGACATTTTTGGTTATCGTAGTTAGGGAGCTGGAGATGGGTTGCTGCTGGCATCTAGTGGGTGCTGTCTAGCACTCTACAATGCGTGGGGCGGTCCCCCACAACGAAGAATTATTCTTCCCAAAATGTCGTAGCACAGAGGTTGAGAAACCTTGTGTTAAAATAATTTTTTTCTTCATGGACTCTGAGCCTTTTTATAAAAATGCCTTGTTTTAATCCTTGATTTGGGATAGTTGTTTATTTCAAAAAGAAGTTTTCTTTTCTTCCTGTCCCTATCTCCAAAGTGAAAGCTTCTCTATTACAGTCAGCATCGGATCAGGAGTCACACATTCAAGCCATATGCAACTCTTCCTTCCAAGACTCGTGGTTCAAAATACACTAGCAGCACCAAGATCACATATTCTGGTTTCATTTCCTTTCCTGGGCCCTGACCTTGGTTTTAGAAAATCTAGTTGGGGGCCAGGCTCGGTGGCTAACGCCTGTAATCCTAGCACTTTGGAAGGCTGAGGCAGGTGGATCACTTGTGTTCAGGAGTTCAAGACCAGCCTGGCCAACATGGTGAAACCCCGTCTCTACTAAAAATACAAGAATTAGCCGGGTGTGGTGGCACATGCCTGTAATCCCAGCTACTTGGAAGGTTGAGGCAAGACAATCACTTGAACCTGGGAGGCGGAGGTTACAGTGAGCTGAGATCGCACTCCAGCCTGGCAACAGAGCAAGACTCCTTTTCAAAAAAAAAAAAAAAAATCTGTGACGATTGAAGTATTCTGTATCTGTGATGTCCAATATGGTAGCCGCTAGACACATGGGGTTATTGAGCACTTGAAAGGTGGCTAGTGAGACTGTGAAAGTGAACTTTTAATTTTAATTAAAATTTATGGGGCCACATCTGGATAGTGGCCACTGTTTTGGGCGTTGCAGGTATAGACAGTATTTTATTAGACATTTGTTAGCTATCAGTACATTTTCCATTTGTCTTAGTCCTTAAATATTTGTTTAGAGCTCTTAAAACCATATCATGGTCCATCATTAACTAATCTCTTAACACAGAAAGAGTTCAGATATGTAGGAATCTGTATATTCTAAGTTGTTTGGATCCAGGTTTATATTCAGTTAGCACTAGAGCTTTATGTAAGAGAGTGTTGTGTGTTCACAGTCTAGTTATCCCTCTATTTGCAGATGTTCAAAATATAATCGCTTTATTGAGATATAATTCACATGCTATAAAATTTACTCTCTTGATATATATATAATTTAGTGGGTTTTAGTCTGGTTAAAGTTGTATAGCCATCACCACAATCAGTTCTAGAACATTTTCATCACCCTAAAATGAAACCCCATACCCATTGGCAGTCACTTTCCATTTCTTCCTACCCCTCTCACTCTGCCCTCCCCCGACCTCCACCAAGCCCTAGGCACCACTTGCCTACTTTATGTCTCTCTATAGAGCTGCCTGTTCTGGACATTTCATATAAGCAGAATCATGCAGTATGTGATCTTTTGTGGCTGGCTGCTTTCACTTAGCATAGTATTTTCAAGGCTCATCCATGTTATAACATATCAATACGTCATTCCTTTTTTGTTTTGTTTTCTGTGTGTGGTTTTTTTTTTTTTTTTGAGACAAGGTCTCTGTTGCCCAGGCTGGGGTGTAGTAGAGTGATCTTGGCTCTCTGCAACCTCCACCTCCCGCACTCAAGTGATTCTCCCACCTCAGCCTCCTGAGTAGTTGGGACTACAGGCACATGCCACTACACCCAGCTAATTTTTAAACTTTTTTTTTTTTTTCCCCCAAGATGGAGTTTTGCTCTTGTTGCCCAGGCTGGAGTACAATGGTGCAATCTTGGCTCACTGTAACCTCTGCCTCCCAGGTTCAGGCAATTCTCTTGCCTCAGCCTCCTGAGTAACTGGGATTACAGGCATGCACCACCATGCCCGGCTAATTTTTGCATTTTTAGTAGAGACGGGGTTTCACCGTGTTGGTCAGGCTGGTCTCCAACTCCTGATCTAAGGTGATCCACCTGTCCCGGGCTCCCAAAGTGCTGGGATTACAGGCGTGAGCCACCACACCCGGCTTAAACTTTTTTTTATAGTGACAAGGTCTCACTATATTGCCCAGGTTGGTTTCAAACTCCTGGGATCAAGTGGTCCTTCTGCCTCAGCCTCCCAAAGTGTTGGGATTACGGACGGGAGTTACCATGCCTGGCACTTCATTTTTTTATGGCTGAATAATATTCCATTGTATGGATATGCCACATTTTATGTATCCATTCATCAATTGGTGGACATTTGTGTTGTTTCCACTTTTTGATATTTATTTGGTATTCATTTATTTGTTGTTCTTTTGCAACTTCACACATTCTCTTTCTCTTAATTTTAGTTGTGAAATATGCATGGGGTTGGGATCTTTGATTAAGAGCATTCTTCTCATTAGAGAAATAGTTCCATAGTTACCCATGTGCAACTCTAACAGGCTAGCTGAAATGTATTATGTATTATGTTCATGGAGTTTTTAAAACTCTAGATGTATTTCATCAATTCTGGCCTAGTACTCTCCTTACTTACATAAGTAAAATAACGTACTTAAAGGTGGAAATAAGTATTTTTGAAGGTCTGTCAGTGGGTAGGAAATGATTAATATTTCAGAAAATATTCTGAGTTAATTCTTGAGGATGCTTTGAATTTTTTGTACTCTGGACTCTCCTGTATTGAATTTTTACTTGAGAAGGACATGAAATGATGTTACATTTTTTTTCTTTCCTGTTTCCCTCTCCTTTGATATTCTTTTTCTTGCCAACCTTTAAGGACGTCTTTTGAGATATGCAACCCAAATTAACTCAAGAAGCTAGAGCACAGCTTGGTTTAGGCTAAGGTCATAGATTCGCTGCATTCCTGTGTAGAATGTCTGTAAGGATACTTTTGATTGCAACTAAAGGGCTCTTTTTCCTTTGGAGGAAGTCCTTAAATCAACCCAGAGCATGAGTGCCAGCAGTTTTGACTAGCTAATGTGTGAACTCTTATGTATTTTTACATATTTAAAATTATATGCCACTTTTCTTGGATCTATAGAACGTAAGGAACCTTGAAGATCACTTAGTCCTACCTCTCACTTTGTCAATGAGGAACTAAGGTCCGCAATGGAGACATAATTTGCCTAATAATATAGCTAGTTGCATAGTTAGGAATATATAGTGAGTGCCTGGAGAATGTCAAATGAATAGATGAATGAATAAATGTATATCGAATGAATCGTTGACAGAACTGAGACTAGAAGCCAGGTCTCTTGATTCATAGCCTGACGTTTTTCCTCTGCATTATGCCACTTTCCAGGTAGTACATGAAAATTTTGCTAGTTGTACCTATAGAAATCCAAGAGAAAACAACCAATCAGTCTAAGCTTCTAACATTATCTTTGGAATATTTTCAGCTGAAGGCAGGTACAATCTCTACACAGTGGATGGCAAATATATCTTCAAGGAAAGAGAATCATTTGATGGCCGAAATATTTTAAAGGTTGGTATGAAGCAGAGTGAATTGGAAATCCTTTGGCACATGTCCTAAATAAGGGAAGAAAACAAGTAGTTCTCCTTTTAACAATAGAGTATATATTTTCATACTTCTTCATACTTTTTCTCATACTTGTTTTTTTTAATTATCTAAAGGGAAAGAGAGGAAAAGTAGGTGGTCCTCTTAAGGCTTTGACACTTCTAGAGTATTTGAAATTGCTGGTTTGTTTGTTTATTTGTTTATCTGAGACAGTGTCTTGCTCTGTTGCTCAGGCTGGAGTGCAGTGGTACAAACACTGCTCACTGGAGCCTTGACCTCCTGGGCTCAAGTGACCCTGCCATCTCTGTCTCCCAAAGTGCTGGAATTACAGGTGTGAGCCTCTGCACCCTGCCTGAAATTGGTGATATAAGAAACACTTAGGAAAAGAAAAAAAAAAAAAAAAAGAAACCCTTAGGTATTCCAACGACTTGGGATTCATAGAAATAAGTTGATTTCAACCTAAATTTTACTCTGTACTTACCTCTAGAGGTTTGAGCTTGCATTTTTTTGAGTGGAAAATAGTTATTTGTCTTGTTTTAGTAGACTTTTCTCTTTACCCACAAAGTCAATCTCTGTAGTGGCTTTATAATCCATTTTTACTCAGGAACAGCCTATGTCCTAAAAAGTAGATGGTCCATTTTTGACCGTTGAAGCTTTGCCTTTCTGAGTGTTGAATTAATCTATGAAATGTAAGTAAAGGGATTCTTCAGGATTACATTTGTCTTTCTCTAACAGACTACCCTTCTGTAATATTCATGATTTATGCATTCTCTATCAGGTTAACATGCCATTGTTCCTCCGGACAAAGAGAAACATAAGTTGATACTAATGGAGAGGTTTTTAATTCTTTTCACTTGCTCTGTAAGGGTTTAGGTCATTTTCAAGGCTATGGGTGTTTTGCTGAGGTGGAGGAGGGAGTATATAATAATGTCAGAATAAACTTTAGCTTTAGAAATGCTTTTACTTTTTCTTCCCTATCCCACCCTCCATTCCCTTATCTTGTCGCTTTACAGTTTTTTTGCCAAATGCCTAATGTGACCCCATTGCCTTAATTAATGACATCACTCTTCAGCAGCTGTGACTGCTTACCATGGAGCCCAATAGGGTAGTGCCAGCCATCAACTCAGACAGGCATTCCCGCACCCGCATTGCAGAGCTATGCCGAGTCCTTCCTTTCCTTAATATGTTTTCTTTTTGAGTAGTTTTCTTGTTTTTTTTTTTTTTTTTTTTTTTTTTGAGGCAGAGTCTCGCTGTCGCCCAGGCTGGAGTGCAGTGGCGCAATCTCGGCTCACTGCAGGCTCCGCCCCCCGGGGTTCACGCCATTCTCCTGCCTCAGCCTCCCGAGTAGCTGGGATTACAGGCGCCCGCCAACTCGCCCGGCTAATTTTTTGTATTTTTAGTAGAGACGGGGTTTCACTGTGTTAGCCAGGATGGTCTCGATCTCCTGACCTCGTGATCCACCCGCCTCGGCCTCCCAAAGTGCTGGGATTACAGGCGTGAGCCACCGCGCCCGGCCGTTTTCTTGTTTTTGAGGTAGCTTTGGGTTTGAGTGGCAGGCTGCTAATGAATTCAGTTGTAGTTAACTTTACTGTTTTTTCTAGGCTACAGCTTCAGTGTGATATGAATCTTTCTCCTCCTTTATCGCCCTTCTTTGGGGATTTTCCAGTATCACAATGAATTTCTTTGCTTTTTGTTGTTGTTAATTTGGTTAAGAAAGAAAATAGACTGAATGGGAAAAGAAATCTTTAGGAATGGCTCAGAGCCAGCTGGGTTTTCATGGAATTAAAACAAGCCTTGTGTGTTGGTACAAGTCAGGTGTGAGGTGCTTTGACATCTATAAGAGTGGGGTGATGGCAGAGAGCCTGTTGGATGGCCGTATGAGTAGTGTGGAGCTCTTACTTGCTATAGAATTTCTCTCATTCTGGAAAGTAAGTTTTCAATTTAACTGCTTTTTCCTGAAATCTTCTGAACCACCCCAGTGATGACATGAATGTAGCTCCCTCTAGTGTTGACAAGGACTTGCTATATCAGTAATACCCTTATTAATTCAAGCCCAGTCACTTTTAGAGCTGGACCTAGCTAGGTTCTTGGAGACCATTTAGTCCAATTCTCCACTTTAATCTCTGACACGAAATCTACTAAGGTAAAGTAACTTGCCAGAGGTACTGCTAGTTAGTAGCAGAATCTGAATCAGAACAGAAAGACTCAAAACTCACAAATTGAGCATTATTTTCTGCTGCCTCCCGTAAAGATGCCCAGTGTTTAGGTAGAGACCATTAGATATATGAAGTTGGGCATATCTGCCTGATCTGGGATAATGGCCAATTAAAGCTTGTTTTATAAATGGTGGGGCAGTGAGTGTGTCAATTAGTCTAAAACCATAGCTAGTTAATAATTAGATTGTTGTATCGAATATAATGTCAACACTAACAGAAATACTTATTGACTGTATACCATCTGCCAGACTATGTGCCTTAAAGATGAAACAGTCATTATGATACAATCCTTGCCTTCTAGGAGCTTCCAGTCCATGAGGGGTACAGATAGTTAATAGACAATTAGAATATAAAAACCTGAGTTACGGACAAGTGCCTTTGACCACAGATAGTTATGGCGACGTATCCTTTAGTATAGTATTTAATATTTTATTCTTTAATCACTAGTTCCAGAAAAATAATCTTTCACCTATGTTCAATCAAGAGAATTAACTTCTTTTTTAAAATAAAAGTAAATGTGGGCTTCAACAGTTACCTCCCACCCCCAACACAGAGGCAATTAAATATGTTTGTGAAGTAGCCATAGTCCACCCACCTTTTGGCATTACCATGAATGGACACGTCTTTCTCAATTAAAACATGAGAATCCATGCCCCCTGAAGCCCTTAAAATAAAAACAGGATTTAGAAAACCAGTGGACTTCATATATATAGTGTTTGTACGATATGAAATTATTATGTTTAGAAAGAAAAAAAATCAATTTCACTAACAAGATAGGAACTGACTTGGAGTAAACAGAAAGGTTAACTGTATTGGTTGTTAAGGAGCCCAGGCATACGTGTGCAGCATATTAACAGCTACATAGGCCAAGGATCAGGAATGCTGGTGATGGGAGGCAGCTTCAGAAAAAAAATCAACTTCATCTACTATTCAAAGAGAAACAAAACAAGAAAGAAAGTCATTGCTCATTGCTGTAAGAATTTAATGAGTAACAGCCAATTGCTATTCTACTCCATGAAGAAAATTGGTCCTTTTGGCTTGGTATAATATGTGTTCTGGGTGCCTTAATAAGAAAAAAAGAAATCTTTAATGACTATTGCAGATGGAAGCCACATTTTTCTTTTGTACGGCTTTTTTTGAGAGTTGTTGCAGCTGTAATATACTAGTGTCCGGTTATTCCTAGTTAAAATAAGAAAGTCTTTCCCTAAGAAAGACTTTGAATTAAGAATTGACAACTAGAATCATTCTCCTGTGTTATTCAAACCTGAAAAAGAACAAATATATTTGGTTATGGTGGTTTTTTATGGAAAAGTGCCAGATAGCTCCAAAAGGAGGATGCATGAGTGAAGAAGACCTAGGCCAAATTAATGGGATGGTGCCCCCTCAGAGAATATCCATTTCTAATCTAAGAGATAGCAAAAAAAAAAAAAAAAAAAAAAAAAAAAAAAGATGTTGTTTGTATAGCCATAGGCAGTGATAAATTTATAATTGGAGAAATCATACTGATCTAAAGACACACTGCCTGGAAGTAAATGCTCCCTCACTAGCTAGAAGTAAAATGGTCATTAATTGCCAGCTTCTGGGGAGAGAGGTAATGACAGTCTGTTTGGGGTCTTAAGCAATAGAATCAGTATTCCAAGATTGCACTCTCAGCAGATTGAACCAGGGGTACAATGTTAACTGTTCAAAAGCATAGCTTCTGACTGCAGAGTGAAGAGGAGGCGTTAGAGCCCTAGGTTGTACTCATCAGAGAAGGTGATATGGTACAAATAAAGGCACAGTGATATACTTGGGAAAGAATGGAAAGTACTATAGGTCTAAAGTCAGAGGATAGTGTAAAAGTGCCATTTCTTTAGACACTTAAAAATCCTGGAAAATATAAGCGATGTAAAAGGGAGATGAATTTGTACCTTTTCTATTTTATATATAAGAATCTTTTAATTTAGAGAAAGAAGAGACTGGCAGTATTAAACTAACTGTATTAATTTTAAATACTTTCCCCTGAAAATATGTTTTACATCTCTAGCCACATTGAGACTTTTCTTGAAAGATGTGGATGAGCCACCCAAGTATTTCATTCAGTTTTGGTTTCGTCCCATCTCTGTTCTTTAGAGCCTTTAAAAGGACAATTATAATGAATAAATTTAAATGAGATCTTTATTTAGTTTGCTTTACTTAGAGACATTTTTATGAAGGAAGCTTTTAAAAATACTGTTTATTCTTTTTTGCTGAAATATATATGTATATATTTATATATGTACATGAGACATACATTTACTGCTTAACAAATAGTCATAAAATGAACAATGTGACTACTACCAAGGTCAAAGAGTAGAGCCTGCCTCCCATGCCCCTCCCGGGAGACTCTTTAGTCAGTCTATCCTAAGGGAACAAAAGCACAATTAACTTCTTAAACACTCTCAGGGGAGAGGCTTGTTTTGAATGAATATTTTGTTTTGAAGTATTAGAAGAATGTTGAAAAGATAAATTCATTTTTTTTTCTAGAGGACAGAGAAGAGAGGTGAGATTTAGAACTATGCGGTCACTTTTTAAAAAATTTAATAAACTTTATTTTTTAGAGCAGTTTCAGGTTCACAGCAAAATTAAGCAGAAAGTACAGTGTTCCCAAATGCCCCCATCCCTGCACATGCACAGCCTCCCCCACTATTGGCATCTGATACCACATTGGTACATCTTTAAAATCGATAGGCCACATTGACACATCATCACCCACGGTCCGCCGTTTACATTAGGATTCACTCCTGATTTTCTCTATTGAGTTCCTCTTTTCAGTTATTTTCATTTCTGCTCTCATTTTTTTTTTTTTTTTTCTGAGACGGAGTCTTGCTCTGTCACCCAGTCTGGAGCACAGTGGCATTATCCCGGCTCACTGCAAGCTCCGCCTCCCGGGTTCATGCCATTCTCCTGCCTCAGCCTCCCCAGCAGCTGGGACTACAGGCGCACGCTGCCACGCCTGGCTAATTTTTTTGTATTTTTAGTAGAGTTGGGGTTTCACCATGTTGGCCAGGATGATCTCGATCTCCTTACCTTGTGATCTGCCCGCCTTGGCCTCCCAAAGTGCTGGGATTACAGGCATTAGCCACTGCGCCCGGCCTCTGCTCTGATTTTTAAATTATTTCTTTTATTCTGCTTAATTTGGATTTAATTTGCTCTTACTTTTCTAGTTTCCTAAGGTAGAAGCTTAGATTATTGACTTAATATCATTTTTCTTTTCTAACATATGCACTAAATACTATAAATTTCCCTCTAAGCACTGCTTTTGATGTATCCTACAAATTTTGATAAGTTGTATCTTCATTTTCATTTAGCTTAAAATATTTTAAATCTCTCTTGAAATTTCTTTTTTAAAAGTTAATTTTTAATTTCTTTAGGTATAGGGCCTCATCGCTCTGTCACCTAGGCTGGAGTGCAGTGGCACAATCATAGCTCATTGCAGCCTTGAACTCATGGACTCAAGTAATCCTTTCACCTGAGCCTCCCAAGTAGCTGAGACTACAGGCATGCACTGTCATGCCTGGCTAATTTTTCTTTTAAATTGTTTTGTAAAGATGGGGTTTCACTATGTTATCCAGGCTGTTCTCTAACTCCTGGGCTCAAGCAATCACCCCACCTCAGCCTCACAAAATGTTGGGATTATAGGAGTGAGCTGCCACACCTAGCTAAGGGTGTGGTAGCTAAGGTCTTTTTGTTGGTTAAAGTGTGTGTGTGTTTTTTTTTTTTTTGTTTTTTTTTTTTTTGAGACTGAGTCTGGTTCTGTTGTCCAGGCTGGAGTGCAGTGGCATGATTTTGGCTCACTGCAACCTCCGCCCCTGCAGGTTCAAGCAATTCTCATGCCTCAGCCTCCCACGTAGCTGGGATGACAAGCATGTGCCACCACACCCAGCTAATTTTTGTGTTTTCAGTAGAGATGGGGTTTCACCATGTTGGCCAGGATGGTCTCGAACTCCTGACCTTGTGATCCGCCCACCTTGGCTTCCCAAAGTGCCGGGATTACAGGCGTGAGCCACTGCACCTGGCTGAAGTGTGTGGTTTAATTTCCACCTATTTTGGGATTTTCCTGCTATCTTTGTTACCACTTTCAAGTTTAATTTCATTGTGGCCTGAGAGCAGACACTGTATGATTCTATTCTTTTAAATTTATTCCAGCGTATTTTATGGCCCAGAATGTGATCTGTCTTACTGTTTCCTATGAGCCTGAGAAGAACATGTAATCTGCTGTTGTTGGATAAAATATTCTGTAGATGTTAATTATATCCAGTCAGTTGGTAGTGCTGTTGAGTTCCACTATATCCTCACTGATTTTATGCCTTCTGGATCTGTCCATTTCTGATATATGGGGTTAAAGTCTCCAACTATAGTGAGTTCATTGTTTCTTCTTGCTTCTGTCAACTTTTGCCTCATGTATTTTGACAGTTTTTAGGCAGATATGCGTTAAGGATTGTTAGGTCTTCTTGGACAGTTGATCTTTTTATCATTATGTATTGCTCCTCTTTATTCATAATAACTTTCCTTGCTCTAAAGTTTGCTCCATTTGAAATTAATATAGCTACTCAACGTTCTTTCAGTTAGTGTTAGAATGGTATATCTTTCTTCATCTCTTTATTTATTTACTTTTTCTTTTCTTTTTTTTTTTAAGATCCCATGTATGCTGGGACATCCCTTTATTTTTAATCTCTGTGTGTCTTTATATTTAAAGTGAGTCTCTTGGCTGGGTACAATGGCTCATGCCTGTAGTCCCAGCACTTTGGGAGGCCCACATGGGAGGATCACTTGAGCCCAGGAGTTCAAGACCAGCATAAGCAACACAGTGGGACCCTATCTCTACAAAAAATTTAAAAAATTAGCTGGGCATGGTGGTGCACTCCTGTAGTCCCAGCTACTTTGGAGGCTGAGGTGGGAGGATCGCTTGTGCCTGGGAGGTTGAGGCTACAGTGAGCTATGATTGCACCATTGCACTCCAGCCTGTGTGACAGAGCGAGACCTGTCTCAAAATAAATGAATAAATAAAAAGTCAGTCTGTTGTAGACAATATATTGTTTGGGTGCTTTATTTTTTTTTTTAATCTAACACTCTCTGTCTCTTAATTGGTGTATTTAGACCATTGATGTTTAAAGTGATTATTGATTGATATAGTTGGATTAATGTTTATTATATATGTTACTGTTTTGTATTTGTTGCCTTTGTTCTTTGTTTCTATTTTCGCCTCCCACACTTTTTCTGCCTTTTTTTGGTTTATTTGAGCATTATATATAATTTCTTTTTCTCTCTTTTCTTAGCATATCGCTTATACTTGTTTCTCCCTCATTTTTTGAAGGATAATTTCACAGGATTCAGAATTCTAGGTTGATGGAGTTTCTTTCTCTCAACAGTATTTCACTCCAATCTCTTTTTGATTGCATGGTTTCTGAGGAAAAGTCAAATGTAATTCTCATCTTGGCTTCTATATAGGAAAAGTATTTGTTTTTTCCCTTTGGCTTCTTTCACAATTTTTTCTTTATCTTTGGTTTTCAGAAGTGTGACTATGATATGCCTAGCTACAATTTTTTTTTTTTTTTTTTTTGGCCTTTATTCTGCTTGGTACTCTCTGAGCTTCCTAGATCTGTGGTTTGGAATCTGACATTAATTTAGGAAAATTCTCAGTCTTTATTCCTTCAAATATTGTTTCCATTCCTTTTTTTCTTCTCCTTCTGGTATTTGCATTGTGTGTACCTTATATCTTTTGTAGTTGTACCACAGTTCTTGGATATTCTGTTGTGTTTTTTCAGTCTTTGTTCTCTGCTTTTCAGTTTGGGAAGTTTCTATTGTCATATCCTCAAGCTCAGAGATTCTTTCTCAGCCATGTCCAGTCTGCTGATGAGCCCATCAAAGGCATTCTTTATTTTTGTTACAGTATTTTTATTATTTATTTATTTACTTATTTATTTATTTGAGATGGAGTCTCACTCTGTTGCCCAGGCTGGAGTGCAGTGGTGCAGTCTTGGCTCACTGCAGCTTCCGCCTCCTGGGTTCAAGCGATTCTCTCACCTCAGCCTCCCGAGTATCTGGGATTACAGGTACCCGCCATCATATCTGGCTAATTTTTGTATTTTTGTAGAGATGGGATTTCACCATGTTGGCCAGGCCAGTCTTAAACTCCTGACCTCAGGTGATCTGCCTGCCTTGGCCTCCAAAAGTGCTGGGATTACAGGCGTGAGCCACTGCACCCAGCCTGTTACAGTGCTTTTAATCACTAGCATTGCTCTTTGATTCTTTCTTAGAATTTCCATCTCTCTGCCTGCATTATCCATCTGTCCTTGCATGTTGTCTCCTTTATCCATTGGAGTCCTTAGCATATTAATCATAGTTGTTCTCGGTCTGATAATTCCAGCGTCCCTGCCATTTCTGATTCTGGTTCTGATGTTTGCCCTGTCTCTTCAAATTGTGTGTTTTTTTTTTTTTTTTTTTTTTGCCTTTTACTATGTCTTGTAGTAATTTTTTGTTGAATCTGGACATGATGTACTGGGTGAAAGGGACATGATGTACTGTGGTGTGATGGTAAGGTTGGAGGGAGGGGAAGTGTTCTGTAATTCTGTGATTAGGTCTTAGTCTTGTGGTGAGCTTGTGCCACTGGACTGTGAATGTCACCTATGCTTCTCATCACCCCCGTTAGGTGGGACAGGATGGTTAGAGGGGCCCCTATGTGGAAGGCTGGAGGGAGCTGAGGTGGGGTTCCTACACACGGAAGGTTAGTGTCCACTAGGGCTGCATATTTCTCTTGCCCACTGTGGATGGCTAGAGGGGGCTGGAGTTGGATATCATCCTTCCCCTAGGTATGTTAAGCTTTCATAAAACCCCAGCAGGTTAGGCTCTGGTAAAATAGTTTCTCCTGAGGGCAGGCCTTGTTAAGAACAAAGTGATCTGGCATATTTCAGAATGGTTTTTTTATTCCTCCCCCTGCTGGAAGCAGGAGGCCAAGTAGAGCTCCTGGAGGTAAAACTACAAAAACCTTTGGTGAGGTGGTTCCCTGGAGTTTCTAACTCTTAGACTTGTCCACACAGCCTCTAGCAGTTCGTTAATTACAGTTAGGTTACTCCACTCTCTGGAGGTTTCTCCTGTGGGTTTCTGCTCCCTTGTGATTCTCTGTATCCACCTGTGTGTGTCTCCAGTTTTGGAGGCAGCAATTTGTCCCCGACCTCACTTTTCTGACAGTCCTACGAAGAGTTGTCAAGGTTTCAGTTTGTTCAGCTTTTCACTTGTTAGGATGGAGTGGTGACTTCCAAAGTCCTTAATGCTAGACTGGAAACTAGAAGTCTTGTAGCTTTTAAAAAAAGATATTAATGCTTGCAAAGGGAGACTAGCATTTACAAAGTATATTATTTCTTTCTTTTTCTTTTTTTTTTTTTTTGAGACGGTGTTTCATTCAGGTTCAAGCAATTCTCCTGCCTCAGCATCCTGAGTAGCTAGGACTACAGGCGTGCACCACCATGACCGGCTAATTTTGTATTTTTAGTAGAGACGGGGTTTCACCATGTTGGTTAGGCTGGTCTCGAACTCCTGACCTCAGGTAATCCACCCACCTTGGCCTCCCAAAGTGTTGGGATTACAGGCATGAGCCACCATGCCCAGCCACAAAGTATATTATTTCATTTGAGGAAGAAAACATTGTATCTTTTTATTATCCAATTTTATTATTCAATTAAATATTCAGCCATATTATATACTGTTTTCGAAAATTAATTCTTTTTTCTTTTTTTTTTTTTTTTTTTTTGAGATGGAGTCTCGCTCTGTTGCCCGGGCTGGAGTGCAGTGGCACGATCTTGGCTCACTGCAAGCTCCGCCTCCCGGGTTCACACCATTCTCCTGCCTCAGCCTCCCAAGTAGCTGGGACTATAGGTGTGTGCCACCACGCCCGACTAGTTTTTTGTATTTTTAGTAGAGATGGGGTTTCACCATGTTAGCAAGGATGGTCTCAATCTCCTGACCTCGTGATCTTCCCGCCTCGGCCTCCCAGAGTGCTGGGATTACAGGCATGAGCCACCATGCCTGGCCGTAAATTATTTTCTTAGTCACTTGGCTCTTCTTTAGATTTTTTTCTCAAAACTCAAATTTCTCAGAAAGTCTTTCCTTGATTGTCTATTGCTAAATGTCCCATTGCACTATTATAGCAGAATATATAACAGCAAATGGAATTTAGGATAAAGTTATTGTCCCTTGATTTTTACCATGGCTCTTGTGCCTTTTTTACTATGTTATATTTCTATGACTGGATATTTTAATATTGTTTAAGAAAAATCACTAGCAGATGTCACTTCTTCTCCAGGCTTTTAATGCTAATACACAAACTGCAGTTCAGTTGGCCATACTAATATTTTGTAATAGCTTTTATATATAGCATTGAAAGCAATTACATTATTCTTGACAATCATGTGAAGTAGACAATTGTTAGTGAAACAGATATACAACTTTCTGAAGAATCATTTGGAAAGTAAAAATGTTATTTAAAAGGATCAATTAGAGAATGAGAGAGTCCTTGGAGATTACATGTATGCACTCACATATATATATATTCAATCAAAGATTACAAGAGTCAAGGAAATCTCTGGCAAATGGCAAAGAGAAAATATGAGGGGAAAATATGACAAACAGCGTTCTCAATCAGTGCAAAAATTAACATTAGTGTTCTAAAAGGAGGAAATAAACCCTAAGTTCTTGATCTTGGATAAAAGAGGCTCTGAACTGGTAGTACTTCCAGGCATATGGCAGTAGCAAACAGAAATCTCTGGAAGAAGGTACCATCACCCTCTGCCTAAAAATATTCCTCCAGGGAACTTTCTCCAAAAGTGGCCAATACACAGTCAAAGATGATTAGACATAAGAGGAAACCAGTCACAATAAGCAAACAGACTTATAAAACTCATAAATGTATGACATATTAGAGTTATCAGACTTGGACTAAAAACAACAATGCTTACTGTGTTCGAAGAAATCAAAGCCAAGCTTAAATTTGTTTTTTAATTCTTAAAATTTAAAAAGCCAGGCATGGTGGCTCACGCCTGTAATCCCAGCACTTTGGGAGGCTGGGACAGGAGAATCGCTTGAACCTGGGAGATAGAGGTTGCAGTGACCTGAGATCACGCCACTGCACTCCAGCCTGGGCAACAGAGTGAGACTCCATCTCAGAAAATTAAAAATTTAAAATATAGAGATGGGGTCTTACTCTGTTGCCCAGACTGGTGTCGAACTTCTGGGCTTAAGTGATCCTCCTGTCTTGGCCTCCCAAGTGCTAGGATTATAGGCATGAGCCACTGTGCCTGGCTGGCAAGCTTAAAATTTTTATCAGAGAATTGGGAACTATTAAAAAGAAAAACCAATATAACAGTTCTGAAAAAGAACCAAATAGAAATGTTAGAACTATAAAAGGCAATAACTGAAATAAAGAGCTCAGTGTATGGGTTTAGCAGCAAATTAGACATAGCTGAAGAGGGAAATAGTGAACTGGAAGTTAGATCAGAAGAAATTATCTAGAATGATGCATAGACAGAGATAAAAATTACAGAAAGAGAACAAAACATTCAGGATAGTAAGTGAGAAGATCTAACATATATTTAATTGGAACCTCAGAAGGAGAGAATGGGGCATAGTTGGTGAAAAACATCAATCTAAAGATTAAAGAAGCCCAATGAATTTTAAACAGGAACTCTGTTAAGTGAGCTTATATTGTACTTTGCTTTCTTACAGCTTGTGACTGAATCATGGACAACATTAACTAAACTACTTGAGTCCTAACAGTTTTTAAACTGATGGCCAAAATTTAATGGCAATATCTACATTACAAAGAACAAAAAGCAGGAAGTTCAGCCAAAGAATGCTTTTCTTGAAGTAGGTTTTTAAAAAAGAAGGAAGGATAAAACTATTCAGGATTCCTTTTACTATTCTTATTACATTTTTATAAGTCTAAAACTATGTTGAAATAAAAAATTTTATAAAGAAAGAAGGACAGACAGACATACACTTAGGAGCTTAGTAGGACACTTAAACATTTGGGGTGTGCCTGTGTTTATATAGCACCTTCCAGAAGAGTTTGTCGATTCTTGGCAGTGTCTTTTTGCAATGTTTACGATAGATGTACCTTTTATTAACTGTTGATCTTACCACATAAATTGGGCCATTTGATTTCAAAGAGTGTAAGAATTTAATTGGTATAAAGAACAACTTTCTTATTACAGTGTTTCTTATTAGAGCAATTTACTAAGAAGGTAGCTGCATCTTTCATGAGAGTGTTTTTTGTTTTAAGGAAGGAGAACCCATTTCTCTAGTCTGAATAAGCACTATAAAGCCATTCTTCCTATCACTGTCCCTTTCAGTCTAGTCCCTATTTATTCTCTCCAACCTGTCTGCCACCTCTACCATTACACCAAAACAACACTGTAAAAAGTCATTGATAGCCCATTTGTTTAATGCCTTGACCTACTTTTACTTTTTCCCCAGTATCCGCACTGAGAGTGTTAAGTCCTTTTCTCCTTAAAATGCTTTCTTCTCTTGGCTTCAGTGGCAGTTGGCTCTCCTGGTTTTCTTCCTGACTCTGGAGGTACTTTTTAAAAACTTCACTCCATAATATGTCTGTTCCCTAAGGTTTTGTCCTTATCTATGTGTTTTTCTTTTACTACAGTCTTCGTATATTCAAATGATACTTGTTCTTCAAAGTCCAATACAGATACTACCTCTTCCTTAATGGTAGGAGCCATCCAAATCAATAGAGCTCTCTCCATCTCTCAGCTACCCACCTCTCCCTACTTTGATTGTTCACAGACCTCTTAGGTGCCTCTCAGTGCTTAGCAATGTGTCTTGCACCTGGCAGGCACTCAGGAAACTTTTTTGGAACTGTTTGCTACAGACATCAGATTTTGGAAGGGGAGAAGAAAAAGATTTTTTCTTGTGCATCAATAGAACACTAGATTTGCCAGAGGGGATATTTTTTGCCTTGTACTTCATATAATAAACTCTTAAAGCAGGACTTGGCAAACTACTGTTTGAAGGCCAAACCTGGCCCACCACCTGTATTTTTTATGGCCCTCTAATCAAGAATAGTTTTTACATTTTTTAATGATTGAAAAAACATCAAAAGAAGAATACTATACTATTTCATGATACGAAAATTATGTGAAATCCAAATAAGTAAAACTTTGTTGAAACACAGCTCAGCTCATTTACTTACACACCATTTGGCACAGTTGAGTACTTGTGGTGGAATCCGTGTGGCCTCCTGGCCTTTTAAAGAAAAAGTTTGCTGACTCCTGTCTTAGAGGTTAGAGTTTAGTTTTTCTTTTATTTCACCCAACACAATTTTGCTTTATGATTAAATATGATGCACTTATTTAATAGGCCCTCAAGATAAACTAATTATGTCATAAAGATTTAGTTAACAAGAGTCAATCCTATTGAATTTCTGTTTAATTAATTATTTTCATTACTAGCAAATGTTTCTTTTTTTTTTTTTGAGATGGAGTCTCACTCTGTCGCCCAGGCTGGAGTGCAGTGGTGCAATCCAGTTCACTGCAAGCTCCGCCTCCCGGGTTCACACCATTCTCCTGCCTCAGCCTCCCAAGTAGCTGGGACTACAGGCGCCCGCCACCACGCCCGGCTAATTTTTTGTATTTTTAGTAGAGATGGGGTTTCACCATGTTAGCCGGGATGGTCTTGATCTCCTGACCTCGTGATCTGCCTGCCTCGGCCTCCCAAAATGCTGGGATTATAGGCGTGAGCCACCATGCCCAGGCGTTTCTTTCTTTTTAAAAATTAGGTTACTCAACTCAAGAAAAGAGAGCCGCAAACTGAATATACCTATAGCTCATACTCAAAATTTTCAAGTTCATTTCTCAATTAAATTTGATTGCAATTTTATTACTACACATAGCAAGACTCAGCTGATAAAGATAATAATGAGCTTAAATGTACGTTTAACTTTCTTTTATTTCAAAATACATCCAAAATTAATTGTGTTCTTCTCTGTGGTATGCACTGATTAACTTGAAACATGGACAGTGATTTTGTTTGCAGCTTCATTTATGCCTTATTACAGAAGGTATTAATAAAAAATATTGAATGAAAAATAAAGTGCACTGAACTTGCAAGTAAATGGTGCTAATTTTACAATTAGCATGAATGTCAGAAAAATGTGAAAGTTGCCGGGCGCGGTGGCTCACGCTTGTAATCCCAGCACTTTGGGAGGCCGAGGCGGGCGGATCACGAGGTCAGGAGATCGAGACCACGGTGAAACCCCGTCTCTACTAAAAATACAAAAAATTAGCCGGGCGTGGTGGCGGGCGCCTGTAGTCCCAGCTACTCGGAGAGGCTGAGGCAGGAGAATGGCGTGAACCCGGGAGGCGGAGCTTGCAGTGAGCCGAGATTGCGCCACTGCACTCCAGCCTGGGCGACAGAGCGAGACTCCGTCTCAAAAAAAAAAAAAAAAAAAAAAAAAAAAAAAAAAAAAAATTGTGAAAGTTTAGGAAGGAGATTGTGACAAGACATCTTGCTAGAATATGGTGCTTTGTTAGTGATAAGATATGGCTCTGCCTCCCTTCTTTGATGATGAAAAGCTATAAAAATAGGAGATTGCAGAAGATTATTAGGGGCTTTTCATATTTTGTAAGCAATAGAAAAACAATATACTATGTTTTAAAGGATCTGAAAGACTTCTGACACGTGATTGGGCAGTTCCTTAGAGCATCAGATATATAAGGAAAAAGTACAGTTTGAAATGCTTCAGTTTGGTGTTGTAGCTTCTTATTTCAGTCTATTTAGGGGGTGAGGGAAAGGAAGATTCAAATCTAAGCTGTGTTTCACCAAAACTTTTCCTTGGAATTTTTAAATGTGTCTTATGTGTTACTTTGCCTGGACAGTGAAGTCTTAAAACACTAATGAGAGCATCCGAAGATAGGCTGTCAGTGAGGTGAAACCATTGTTAACATGGAACTGAAAAACAAGAAATTGGCTGATTTTTGGCAGAAGCCAACATCCATTCTGGGAAGATGCACCTTCCCTGGTCTGTAAAATACCTTTGCTCTCTTTTGAATTCTTGTTCACAGGTTATTCCTCTTTGCAGTGGGACTGGAATACTTCCATGTGTTGTCCTGGGTCAGGCAGGGAATGATGCAGGGTTTTTGAAAGGGCCCAGCCAGCACAATAACAAGAAATGGAAAAAAAAATTAAGAGGTTAGCATTACCTTTCTTAAAATCATTTCTGGTTCTTATCAGAATGAAAATAAATATTTGGTAAAGTTTATTGAATACCTACTAAATATAAAACACTAAGCTACATGCTTGTTTGGTGCATTTGAGGGAGGGGGAATAAATATTCAATTGTATTTGGTTCCTGTGATGTCATTCTTATGAACTCTTTGAATGGAATGTCTGCTCTTATTGTAGAAAATACTTATCTATTTTATATGTTCATTTCTAGGACTGTTCATATTATTTTGGACGTAGTTCACTGATGAAATAAGTGGGTCACTTTGGGTCCATTGTATATTGGGGTTTTTTTTTTTTTTTTGGAGACAGAGTCTAGTTCTGTTGCCCAGGCTAGAGTGCAGTGGAGGATCTCGGCTCACTGCAACCTCCACCACTTGGGTTCAAGTGATTGTCATGCTTCAGCCTCCTGAGTAGTTGGGATTACAGGCGTGTGCCACCATGCCCGGCAAATTTTTTTTTTTTTTTTTTTTTTTTTTTGAGACGGAGTCTTGCTGTGTCACCCAGGCTGGAGTGCAGTGGCGCGATCTCGGCTCACTGCAAGCTCCGCCTCCCGGGTTCACGCCATTCTCCTGCCTCAGCCTCCCGAGGAGCTGGGACTACAGGCGCCCGCCAACACGCCCGGCTAATTTTTTGTATTTTTAGTAGAGACAGGGTTTCACCGTGTTAGCCAGGATGGTCTCGATCTCCTGACCTCGTGATCCGCCCGCCTCGGCCTCCCAAAGTGCTGGGATTACAGGCTTGAGCCACCGCGCCCGGCCAAATTTTTGTATTTTTAGTAGAGATGGGGTTTCATGTTGGCCAGGCTGGTCTTGAACTACTGACCTCAAGTGATCCACCCACCTCAGCCTCCCAAAGTGATGTGCTTACAGGTGTGAGTCACTGTGCCCGGCCGTTGTTTTTTTAAATTTTGGTAAAATATACATAAGATTGGCTATTTAAACCATTTTTAAGTGTACAATTCAGTGGCATTAAGTACATTCATGTTGTTATGCAACCATCATCACTATCCATCTCCAGAACTTTTTCATCATTCCAAATTAAAACTCATTTTAATGAACAACTCCCCATTTCCCCTTCCCCTTGGTAACCACCACTCCAGTTTCTGTCTCTATGAATTTGACTACTCTAGCTACCTCATGTAAGTGGAATTGTACATTTGTCCTTTTGTGTCCAGTTTATTTCACGCAGCATAATGTTTTCAAGGTTCACCTATGTTGTAGCATGTGTCAGAATTTCATTCCTTATTAAGGCTGAATATTATTCCATTGTACGTATATTCTGCATTGTGTGTTTTTAGCTACAGTATAAACAAACCAGTAGCAGAATATAAATCTGGACCCAGAGATGGTGACAGGGCACTGTCCACTTTGAAGCAGCTCTTTGTTAGAGACCAGACCAAATGAAACTGTTTTAGCTTCTGGGGCTTTGTACCAACAATGGCTAAGTGTTATTCCAAATGTTAGAGGACACTGGTGGAAAGAGGTAAAAGAAACGAGTGAAGCTCACTACGCTAGAAGCTGTGATGTCTTCTTAAAAAATGATGCTTGGCCTGGCGTGGTGGCTCACGCCTGTAATCTCAGCACTTTGGGAGGCTGAGGCGGGCGGATCACGATGTCAGGAGATCCAGACCATCCTGGCTAACACGGTGAAACCCCGTCTCTACTAAAAATACAAAAAAATGCCGGGCGCGGTGGCTCACGCTTGTAATCCCAGCACTTTGGGAGGCCGAGGCGGGCGGATCACGAGGTCAGGAGATCGAGACCACGGTGAAACCCCGTCTCTACTAAAAATACAAAAAATTAGCCGGGTGCGGTGGCGGGCGCCTGTAGTCCCAGCTACTCGGAGAGGCTGAGGCAGGAGAATGGCGTGAACCCGGGAGGCGGAGCTTGCAGTGAGCCGAGATTGCGCCACTACACTCCAGCCTGGGCGACAGAGCGAGACTCCGTCTCAAAAAAAAAAAAAAATACAAAAAATTAGCCGGGCGTGGTGGCAGGCACCTGTAGTCCCAGGTACTCGGGAGGCTGAGGCAGGAGAATGGCATGAACCCGGGAGGTGGAGCTTGCAGTGAGCCAAGATCGCACCACTGCACTCCAGCCTGGGCTACAGTGAGAGACTCCGTTTCAAAAAAAAAAAAGATGCTCTCTTCCCCATATCCCAGGGAGGAAACAATTTTAGAATTAATACTCAAATGTGAACATTATTATTACAAATTGAAAGCGAGAAAACGGTATAAATCAACCAGAAATTCAATTCAGAGTTTATTCTCTCAGTTGTAGGTTAAAACTTTAATTTTTTTTTTTTTTTTTTTGAGACAGGGTCTTGCTCTGTCACCCAAGGCTGGAGTGCAGTGGCATCATCTTGGCTTACTGCAGCCTCAGTCTCCCAGGCTCAAGTGATCTTCCCACTTCAGCCTCCTGAGTAGATGGGACTACAGGCGTGTGCTGCCACACCCAACTAATTTTTGTATTTTTTTGTAGAGACGTCTTGCCATGTTGCCCAGGCTGCTCTTGAACTCCTGGGCTCAAATGATCCACCCACCTTGGCCCCCCAAAGTGCTGGGATTACAGGCATGAGCCACCACGCCTGGCCTGATACCAATTTCTTAAATTGTAGTGGCCTTATGACTGTGACATTCGTGGAGATGATAACCCTGTCTCTCTCTTCCAAAGCATTTTGCTTATTTGACATCTAGCCCACACCTTTGCAGAGGGGAAGGAGGGCCATCTGAATTAGATTATAGAAAAGTTTGTTGTAGTCTATAAAGTTACAGTGATGCTACTCAAGGCATGTTTCCTTTGGTTCTGACAGAGGATGCAGTATTTCATGTCTTCCCATCTAATGAGGTAACTTAGTTGAAAATAACTTAGTGATAACATATGACAGCCTCTCTCCCCTCTTCCAGGGAGCCATTCCAAGGCCAGCCATTATTTGGGACAGCTGTTATTTATATGTATGTGTACTCTTTGCATTGTGTGATCTTGCCTAGGGACATCTGATTTGCTTTTTTTGAGACGGAGTCTTGCTCTATCGCCCAGACTGGAGTGCAGTGGCGCGATCTCAGCTCACTGCAACCTCTGCCTCCTGGGTTCAAGCGATTCTCCTGCCTCAGCCTCCTGAGTAGCTGGGATTACAGACACGTGCCACGACGCCCAGCTGATTTTTGTATTTTTAGTAGAGACGGGATTTCACCATGTTGGTTAGGCTAGTCTCGAACTCCTTACCTCATGAACCACCTACCTCGGCCTCCCAAAGTGCTAGGATTATAGGTGTGAGCCACTGCGCCCGGCCTGATTTGCTCTTTAACTTCTGGATGCTGCCTTGTTGGTGGAGAAGTTGGAGTGGAGATGGGCTGAGGCTGGTGACTGGTTTCCTCCATGCTGCTCCTGAATCTGTTGCCTTGGCACAATAGTCAGCCCCTTTGTCCTGAGCCTCCCAAAAGCCAGGGGCCAGGAAGAGATGTCCCTGTTGCTGTCCCCTGTGTACTCCCCTCTAAGGATTCATTTCTGCTGACTTGCTTTTCCTTTCTACTGTGTAATACGGAGACCAAACATTTATCTTCTGTTGCATTTGTTTGAGGGACCATTATGAATAATACCTGAGGGAAGGTGACCACACCAGAAATAAGAGCATTAAGAAGAGGTTGTTTTCTAAGGGAGAAAATTTATCTGCAGAAACATCGTCTAGATTAGTTCTGAAAGGGCACCTGCCCTTAGGGTTGCTAGTCACAGGCTTGAAGAGTCTCTGCTAGCCATCAGCCCCAGGGGCAGTTTTGTCAGTTAAAGCAGTAATACCCATGCCCTGTGGCAAGGCTTCCTTGGAAAGAAATTATGCAGCAAATTGAACTTTCACCTCTCATCTCTGAGGCTAATTCTGCAACGTGATATGGCTAGCCTGTGCCGAGATTAGGCAGAGATTAGGTGTGAGTTCGCCAGCCGGGTCAGCATAGTCTCTTTTCTCCTCTACCTTCTACCCCCACTCATATTATTTTCTTGCTGTTTTTCAAAATTGAAAGACTGCAGAGAGGGGAAATCCCTTGGCATTTTGAATATTGAGGTGCTCAGCAGAACTGCCTGGCATCCTGTTTGTGTATAGCAGTTTTAATTCACCCTCTAATAGGTCATTTGGCCTTACCAGCAGTCTTAAACTTGATAATCCTTACATCAGCAGTGAGCCTCAGGCCAAATTCCCAAAGTGCATCCCTGAGTGATTATTTGAAGGAAGTTTTCAAGCCTTCCCTCCCTGGCTCTGTTTGTCTGCCTTCTGCCAGCACATCCTTAGGTCAGGCTAATGCTCATTTGAGCATTCGTCTTGCTCACTGCAGCAAGACAGGCAGGTGATTTGAGAGCAGGATGAGTGAGGGAGGTTCCTGTTCCCATTCTGTGCAAGGAATGCCATCTCAGTCAGTGGAGAGGGGACTTGGGCTTTGGGGACACACAAGCCTTTTGGTACTATTTTAATGGAGACAAAAACAGGAGTGGCCTGCTGATGGGTTGAAAAATCACAGCTGTTCTACTGACTTAACAGCCTTTTTGCTGCTCCCCTCACAGAGGCCATGATGTTGATAAGAATTGCTTCTCCCACAGACTGCCCTTGACCTTGCTTCTTGGATCTGAGGTGCCCCAGGCCTTCTGGAAGTACATTATGTCCTCTCTTTTATTGGCTATTATTAGCTACTATAATATTACTGGCTCTCACACCACTGATCACTGCAGTCTGATGTTTCAGATTAAAAGTGGCATTTTGGGCAGAGTTAAGCTGTATTTGGAGATGACTCTAGGATAGTCACTACCTGCCGCCCTCATTGTCTTTTATTCTGAAGTAGATGTTCCTATTTTGGTCTTTAAAAATATTACAGCCCTATGAGACCAGATAATGACTGTAGAGCCTGTAAGCTGTCAGAGTACCTGATAAACCTTCTTTTTTCTTTTAAGGATACTCTGCATTTTGGTTCCTGCAGTGATGCATTAGAGATTATAGTCAGTGAGTGACAATAATAATCAGAGCTCAAAATTTCATCTTATAATTTATCTTTAACTGCAGAACATCTTTGTAAAGGATCATCCCTGTTTAAAGATGGAGAAATTGGGGGAGGGAGTGGGTGTGTAGTCATTGATAATGTCGACCAGCAATAATGGAAAGGATCAGAACTCAGTTTTTAAAAGTTTATTCAAGTGAAAAGCTGAGAATGGCCATTTGGGAAACAGGGACTTCAGAGAAATGAGGTCAGTGCTTAAAGTTAAAAGTTAAGGTCCTGCTTATATAGGCAGAAAACAAATTTAGTAGGATTATAACATTTTCTGTATAAGGTTGGTTTATGAACTATAATTTAGTTAATTACAGTTTGTTTTCTTTTCTGTACGGCTTGTTTTCACTTCCTTTCCAACTTACAAGTATAGGACCTGGAGTGGTGGCTCATGCCTGTAACCCCAGCACTTTGGGAGGCGGAGGTAGGAGGATCACTTGAGCCCAGGAGTTTGAGACCAGCCTGGGCAACATGGAAAAACCCTGTCTTTACAAAAAATGCAAAAATTAGCGAGGCATGGTGGCATGCACCTGTAGTCTCAGCTACTCAGGAGACTGAGGAGGGAGGATCGTTTGCACCTGGGAGGTGGAGGCTGAAGTGAGCTGTGATCACGCCACTGCATTCCAGCCTGGCTGACAGAGTAAGACCTTGTTTCAAAAAAAAAAAAAAAAAAAAGAAAGAAAGAAAGGAAAGTCTTTAACATACCATCCTAGATGATGTGATAGTCTTTTAAGTCTTTGTATGAGAAATGTAAGAGGGAAGTTTAATCAAAATGAAGACAACAGTTAAAAGGGAAGGGATCTTCTCTGGCACTGTTTATTCATTTACAACAATTTACAAAACAGTGTAGGTGAGGAAAAAGGCTAATCTATAATCAGAAAAACAACAGTTACAGCTGCCCAGGTTACAGATACAAGTTTAAGTGACTCACATAATCACATTCCCTTAAGCCTTACAATATGTTACGATTCCAACAGCTTAGATTTTGAATTACTAATTTTCACAATAGGAAAGCATTAAAGTCTAGTCTGCCCCAAGAAACTTTTTGTCCCCTTTCTTCAGTAGAAAAGAAATTTCTATTTTTTGTACCTAGGTGAAGGTATGTGTGTCTGTGTGTAGAGGAGCATGACTTACCTTAGGGTAAACAGACTCAATTCCATTCTTTTGTGATGATGTTTAGAAAGAATCCACTTGGGCACAGCCCATATGAGTATTTTTAAAGTAGATGGAAGGTTTTTTTTGACCCCGGATGTGGTGGATCTCCATTTCCTTCTTGCTTCTTCATACCTCCCACGTTTGGTCTCCTCAGAAGTAATCTCACAGGTGGCCCAGAAGACAAATGCATGGTATTTGGCAGAAACTCAGAATTTTTTTTTTTTTTAGGTTTGAGGAATTTTAATAAACATAACTTTGAAACAAAATTTATTTTTTTGGGAGGGGGAAACTTATTTGTGAACTTAACTCTTTTTGATGACTTAACTCCCAATAAAGTGATCTTAATTCTGAGTGAGATTAGTAACATGACATACGAAGAACCTTGATTTTTTTTTTTCAAAATCAATTATATTTTTCGTCTGGTATTTGTATCTTTCTCTTTGCTCCCTGAAGTCATACTAGTCCTGTACCTAGATGCCTCTTTTATGAGGAGTGCATCTGAAATATACCATTATTTGTTTTGATGTTTTGCAATTGAGATCTTCCAAGGGCTGTGATGATAGCTTTTCACATCATTTGCTTCTCATTCTTCGCTATCTGGTTGTATATGCACAGCCCAAGGATGGACCTGCTTCCCCACTTGGCACTCTTTGGTACATATTTGTTATTGGAATTGAGAGGCCCATACACACTGCCTTGTGAGCATGGCCTTCTACTGGCCTGTATCCTAGGCCTCATCCCAGGAACTCTTAAATTTCTCTCACAGTATTAGTGGTCCTAGCTTGTCCCTGTTTCTTATATAAATGGGGATAATAATGCTCAGCTCTGGTTTATATCATAACAATTTTTTGGAGTTAATGAGCTGGGCTTTGTAAGACACTTTTAGATCCTTAGATGAAAGGTGTTATTTAACCACAGCAAGGCTTCATACTGGGAGTGCCTTCCCCAAGAGCTCAAAGTACTTGTCAGCCTGTCTTCTGTTCATCCTCATACCATCCCTCGTAGAGAGGTAGGTGGTTAAGCATTATTATTAAGTACAAAATAGTGTTATTACTGTTACTTTTATCTATAAACGGGATAATTGTGAGAAATAGAAGTTGGCAAAACAGACAATGGAAGAAAAACACTGGGAAAACCTCAAAGTAGCATGCATTTGCTATTCCTGTTCACTCTGCTTTGAGTTTCAAAAGTCTGATTGCCATACATGAGAACAATAACATCCTTTCTTAGGAATATGACCTAGTACATCCTTCTAAATACTTGAATTAATTGAACCCCCTGTAGTTACTTTCAGTTGCACCAGATTATATTCTAAGGGTTGGTTAATCTCATGTGTGTCAAGAATGATTATAAATAGCATAAGATTTGAATATTTTGAATTTTCATTTTTAACTTCAAAACTGAATTTCTTCTTATTCAAGTAGTATTGAGACAGCAAATAGTTCACGGAGGCCACCAGCACAAGAAGTAGATTTTCTTAAAAGAGGGATCTTGGAAGAGAATAACCACAGCTTTGTCTAAGATTGAAGAAAAGAGCGAGCCTCATTTGGGGAAGCCAAGTGAGCAGGGATCCCCAGCAGATTGTCACTGTGCTGTTGCGGACTGGCCATTCATTCGGTTCTGTAGCCCGAGGTCACAGATATAAGAAGAGAAGGCCCCTCTCCACCCTCTTCCCCACCTCTGTTTGAGATTGCCGGTTTCATTTTGGCAGGCTTGTTGCATTTGGAGTTATTTCTGGTCTTTGATGGCTGTGTCACAGGGCAATGGGGAAGGAGTAGAAGGTTTGAAATGAATGCAAGGAAAAATAACCACAGTGAGCCCTTAAATCTTGCTATTTGTTTTCTTTCAGTGTATACCACAGCATTACCAGAAATCAATAATTCCCTTTGTGTTCTCCGTAGGAAAGAAACATGTACAAACTGAAAATGGTAGGCTTCACAGATCATGTGAGCAGGGGACAGCAGGATGGTTGGATTTTATCTTGCCATTCTTTGTCACGGAAAACCTTGATTTTGACCAAAAACCTTTCATCAAAGGTCTACATTTCTCTCTTTACTTGGTGATAGGAAAAGTTTGTTTAATTTTCTAAAGATATTATTGATGCAGGATTTTTCTTGACCCCTTCGTCAGACTTGTGACGGGGGTGCCCCATTTATTTGGCTCTCCGTGCTCAACCCCTTGTGGGAGGGAGCACGTGAGCAAGTGAGTATGGGATCTGGCTGGCCATTTTGGGTGCTGGCAGAAGCAGGCTCCGTGTGGGCCCCTTGGCAGTGTCTAGGTGAGGGTGCCAGCGATCCCCAAAGCCCCAGAGGGCATGTTAGAATGTTCTGTTAGTCCCGCTGTCTGTGGACAGCAGCGTGTGATCACCTCAGTGGTACCCTTGCCTCATCATGTGGGGTGGCTGCCCTCTGCCAATGAGGGCAAAGGGCCAGTGTGACAGCCTTTTCTGGGTACCTGCACCCAGTGGGTCCTGAACTCTTGTCCGGCATACAAGAAGAATGAGGTTGCCCAGACACTTGAAGGATGTTGAAGGCAGAGAATTTTATTAAGTGATGGAAATGGCTCTCAGCAGACATGGGAGCTGGAGAAGGGACGGGATGGGCGGGTAATCTTACCCCAAAGTCTGCCTGTTTCTGGCCGGCTCTTCCCGGAAGTCAAGCCGTCTCTCCTCCGGAGTCCAGCCATCCCTCTGAAGTCAAGTCATAAGTCACCGCGCCCGGTGTGGTTTTAAATTTTCTTAAATCGTCCAAGTCAGTACTTATTATTTACTAATTATATCACAGCAATTGGCAGTTTTAATCCTATTTCCATTTCCTCATTAAATATTTGTAGTTTTGTGTACTGTTCGTTGTTATGTTCCTTTATATAGCAGGTTTTAAAAAATACTGACTTCCATAACAACAGGGCTGTATGTGTGTGCATGTCAGGGAAAAATGTTTTCAGAAAAAAAATGGTTTAGGTTTCAAAATCCCCAAGGGAATTGTTATAAAACAACAGTGAGGAGAAAAAATTCAACATGATTCAGACACCTTAACTAGATTCTTTTTTAATTTAAATTTTTCCTGTTAGGTCTGTTATTTTCTAAACAATATAACACTTTGTTCTTCATGTTTAGTTCAGGTTCAAAAGAGCAACCAAGTTTCTTTTTTTTAAACTTGTAGTTTAAGCTTTTTCTTCTTTCCCCATTCAAATACCAAATTAAATATAGCCTTTTAGTTGACTCGTGCTTATTTTCATCCAGAATTCAATTAAAATGCTTCCAGCTGAGCTAGAGCCATCCGATTCTTAAACCAGGTCCAGGAAAAGCAGTGGCAGTGAATATAGGAACAGCAAGTGAAAGAACATGTTCATTTCAGTCTTTGGGAGTTGTTTGGGTCAGCGTACCTCACATTAGCTATCTAATAGGGCTGTGTTTCAAGGGGAGCCACTCACATTAAGGGGCAATAGAGTACAGGAATCAACGGGCTCAGACTCTAGAGTGAGGCTGTCTGGGTGTGAATCTCAGTTTTTTACCTTTATTTTGCAGGAGAGGAAAGATTTCTTCTCTCACCCATCACTAGGTTCATGGCTGAGGCCCCTGTAACAAAAGTCAGATTAATAAGAGAAAAACATACAAATTTATTTAATACAAGCTTTACATGACACGGGAGCCTTCAGAAATAAAGATCCAAAGGAAGAGATAACTTGTGTATTTTTATAAGTAGGTTTGATAAAGGTTTTATAAGTAGGTTTGATTTTTATAAGTAAGTTTGACTGTCATGGAGAAGTATGGTTAGAGGACAAAGGGTGTGGTCTAATGGTAATAAACTGAGGGGAGGTTTAGCAAGGCCTGTTTGTTCCGATTCTTCTCTATGCCCTATGTCTTCACAGATAAGGATATTCCTTTCCTTTGCGTAAAGGGAGGGTACCTGTCGAATGAGGGTCTTATGACCTGCTTCAGGGGAGAAGAGCAGGAGGTCACAGGACGGCCTTCATAGGTTTTATCATCTGCTTCAGGGAAGAGGGGCTGTGGAAGGTGAGAGAGACTTTCCTGCTTCTGCTGTTTGCTCAAATGCCAAGGTGCCATATTTTGAGAAGTCCTGAACACCATCAACTTCGTGTGTGTCTTTAGGCAAATTACTTAAGCCATCTAAGCCTAAGGCTCAACTGTAAATGGGCATTAATCATAGGATCTATTGGCCGGGCGTAGTGGCTCACGCCTGTAATCCCAGCACTTTGAGAGGCCGAGGCGGGCGGATCACTAAGTCAGGAGATCGAGACCATCCTGGCTAACACGGTGAAACCCTGTCTCTACTAAAAATACAAAAAATTAGCCGGGTGTAGTGGCAGGCGCCTGTAGTCCCAGCTACTCAGGAGGCTGAGGCAGGAGAATGGCATGAACCCAGGAGGCAGAGCTTGCAGTGAGCCGAGATCACGCCACTGCACTCCAGCCTGGGCGACAAAGCAAGACTCTGTCTCAAAAAAAAAAAAAAAAAAAAAAAAAAAAAAAATCATAGGATCTATTTCCTGGGGTTGTGAGGATGCAATGAGATAATTCCTGGCACGTGTGTTTACTTAATAAATGTTGGCTGTTGTCATCTTTATTAGTGTTGTTGTCAATACCTACATATTTCTGGTTCACTTTGATCTTTTTTTGTTTTGTTTTGAGAAAGAGCTTTGCCTTGTTGCCCAGGCTGGAGTGCAATGATGCAATCTCCGCTCACTGCAACCTCTGCCTCCCAGGTTCAAGTGATTCTCTTGCCTCAGCCTCCCAAGTAGCTGGGATTACAGGCGACCGCCACCATGCCCGGCTAATTTTTGTATTTTTAGTAGAGATGGGGTTTCACCATGTTGGCCAGGCTAGTCTTGAGCTCCTGACCTCAGATGATCTGCCTGCCTTGGCCTCCCAAAGTGTTGGGATTACAGGTGTGAGCCACCACACCCGGCCAATCTTTTAATATATAATTATTGGCATTAGGTAACTTTGTTTTTAAAATCTCCTGTTATGATAATTGTGAGTTCATAAAAATTAAAGTTGACATGGTAAATACCATTGTAAGCAGAATCAAAAGACAAGTGACAAACTAGAGGAAATATATGTATTTGCAACTTGTTACATAGACAAAAAGGGTTCATTTCCCTAATATAAAAAGAACTACAACTCAATAAAAGGAGGGATGCTCATAAAGCCTTTTGTGGTGATTTATTTCCACTTAACTGTGCTACAGGTGTCTCTGATGGATATTCTCAGAGCCTGTCAGGAAAATCCTAGAATCGAGAAGGGCTTGGGACGTAGAGAGCTAGTGGGTGTGATACAGATGTGAGTGTGTAAACACACCTGAACTTGTTGTTTTCCCCATGAAGTAGCTCCCTCTCAAAAATGTTCTATTACTGTCAATGGCAGCCTCATATATGCCCATTGGACCCATCATCACTGATTTTTCCATCTCCTTCTCATCCAGAAAGTCACCAAGGCGTTTCTGTGTTTCTTCTGTAATTTTTATTTTAGGTTTGGGGGTACACGTGAACGTTTGTTACACAGGTAAACATGTGTCACAGGGGTTTGTTGTACAGATTATTACATCACTCAGGTATTAAGCTCAGTACCCAGTAGTTACCTTTTCTGCTCCTCTCCCTCCTCCCACCCTCCACCCTCAAGGAGGCCCCAGTGTCTGTTGTTTCCTTCTTTGTGTTCGTAAGTTCTCATCATTTAGCTCTGGTCTGTGTTTCATTCATAGTTTCATTCATGGCTTCATTCATTCATTCACATCTGCTCCAGTCTTTCCAAGCCCACTGCCTGTTTGTAGTTGAGACACTCAACATCACCCTCATGACTGAACTACTACCATGGTCTCCTTTTTTTTCTTTCTCTTGGTCCCTTCTCCAGTCAGCACAACACATCATACCCAGGTTAATCTCCCTAAAACATGGTTTTCATCTTGGGCCACCAACCTACCCTAAAGCCATCAGTGGTTCCCCACTGTGTAGGATGAAGTATAACTTGTGAACTTGAGCCTCAGGTCCCCTGGACACCCTTAATCTGATTCTCCTTCCTTCTGTCTTTCTCACTACTTCACTCTAGGAACCTTCCAAACATCTAAACTGTTTGCCTGGCCCAGCCCACCATGCCCATTTCTGCCTTCATGCTGCCCTCCCTCCTCTGTGTTACGCCCTATACCTGCCACAAGGCCCAGCTCAGGTCTGGTCTCCTCCAGATGGCTTTCCTAGGTCCGCAGCCCTCAGCATCCCTTGTTTCCTTACCTCCTGCTGCGTTTATTGATGGCCTGTACCTCTCATCTCACACGCTTAAGCTTTACTGCCTATATTATTTTAGGTAAGCTTTTTTCATTAAAGTAGAACATACATACAGAAAGCTACACAGATCACAGAGTAAAGGACTCAGTGACTTTTCATAAGATGGACACACCCAGGTCGTCAGCATTTCCCTCTTCTGATATGCACTCTCCCTAACGAGATGGTAAGCACTTGGGAGACAGAACTACTTTCATGTGCCTCTTTGCATGAAAATGCATAACATCAGGTGCTCAGCAATATTCCAGATCAGAAACTGAAGCTAAGAAAGAGATCCAGGTTTTCACAAATAAGAAACATGTAGAAATGTCCCCCGCCCCCTTGATTTGAAGTAATATTATTTGGCAAGTCCTGTTCAGAAATTCCTTGGTGGGAACCTATGCATTAGACCTTTAAATCCAGTCTACTGGATGTCATAGTTTTCTCTTTCCAGACTTGGGGATGTACATGGACATCTACAGCATTAGTTTTCATTGTCATTTTGTCCAGCAGATATTTATCGATCAGATGCAGTCTACTAGATAATGTTACAGTACAGTAGGATTCAGCTTCTTCCTCTGTAGGGCTTATATTTTAGTGAGTCATTAGAAATAATTGATAGAACTAAAAGACTTAAGAATAAAGATACGTTGGCGGGACACGGTGTCTCATGCCTATAATCCCAGCACTTTGGGCGGCCGAGGCAGAAGGATCACTTGAGCCTAGGAGTTCAAGATCAGCTTGGGCAACCTAGCAAGACCCTGTCTCTATTAAGAAAATAAATAAAAAGGAAAAAAACAAAGAATAAAGATATAACAAGCTGGGCATGGTGGCTCATGCCTGTAATCCCAGCACTTTGAGAGGCCAAGGCAGGCGGATCACCTGAGGTCAGGAGTTCAAGACCAGCCTGGCCAACATGGAGAAACCCCGTCTCTACTGAAAAATACAGAAATTATCTGGGTGTGGTGGTGTATGCCTGTAATCCCAGCTACTCAGGAGGCTGAGGGAGGAGAATAGCTTGAACCCGGGAGGCAGAGGTTGTGGTGAGCTGAGATCGCGCCACTGCACTCCAGCCTGGGTGACAGAGAGAGAGTCCGTCTAAAAAAAAAAAAAAAAAGATATAACATTAACTAAGCAGTAAGATAACTGAAAAATTGCTAGTAAATTATCTGTTACTAAATCATAAACACAGAGGACAAGAACAGAGGCAGGAAGGGTGACATGAAGATTGGCACTGGCACTAGGGACGTCTAGATGAGAAATCCGTTTGTTGTGATATTATCAAAAGGTATGAAAGAACATAGTGACTTACAAAGGTAAAATAAATACAAGGGTAATGATGGCAGAGAGATATTTGAAAACATCATAAGAAATACCATACGGAAATACCATATTGCTACGGAAATACTAATTTTCCATAGCACTTTACAGTTTACAAGGTATTTTTTATTTTTTTTAAACCCTGCTCAGTGAGCACACAAGGTACTTGTACTTGCCTTTTTTTTTTGGTTTATTTATTTGTTTGAGACAGAGTTTCTCTTGTTGCCCAGGCTGAAATGCAGTGGTGCAATCTCGGCTCACCACAACCTCCGCCTCCCAGGTTCAAGCGATTCTCCTCCCTCAGTCTCCCGGGTAGCTGCGATTACAGGCATGCGCTACCACGCCCGGCTAATTTTGTATTTTTAGTAGAGACGGGGTTTCTCCATGTAGGTCAGGCTGGTCTCGAACCCCCAACCTCAGGTGATCTGGCTGCCTCAGCCTCTCAAAGTGCTGGGATTACAGGCACGAGCCACTGCGCCTGGCCTTGTACTTGCTCTTATGAGGTCTTTGCCCATTATGATCTTTTGCCCCTGTTGTGGTTGGTACAGTGGGTGGTGTCTTCTGTCCACAGTCACACAGCTTACATGTCCGGGCATATGTTTAGAATCCAACATTCTTTCCACAGCCTGCTCTTGCCTTAGTGGATGTGAGAATTTATGTTTAGTTATCTCTCTCAATTTTTCTGTTACTGCATTGCAGTCACATCCCAGCTAACTTCATGATTGCTACATTTGCTGTTTCCTTAAACCTGGAGTAGGAGAATATCCCTGGCAGATTCATGCTGTCTATAGGCCATCTGCATAAGGTGAAGTGAAGTCATGGGTCGGTTACTTGCAGCTCCTCACTGTGGCCTCCCCACTACTTGAAAACATGGGCACAAAGAGAAGAAGGTAGAGAACTCACAGGCTGCCAATCCTTAAAAAGTAACTTGTTGAAAGTATTACGAGTTTCCTTTTAATTTTCTTTTGTTTTGTCTTTTATTGCCTCTTTGGTTATAGCTTTTCTGTACCTAGAAGGCTTCAGTTTGCAGAGCTATAAATCTGTCAGTCTTAGTGACGTGTCTTTCACTTCAAATTAATGTTCAGCAAAAGGATTAGCAGAAAACCATTTCAGGCTGAATTTCTTTGCATAAAAGGGTGGATATGGTTTAAGCAGGCTGCCAAAGCCAGGAAGAGAAGTTAATTGTGTAAATTAATGCAGGCAGGAGCCGATCACCTTTCTGAAACACAGGACAATGCAGCACACAACCTCTAAATAGATCTTTGGGGTCAAGTTGATGTCATGTTGAAGAATCAATATTTACTGGGCTTTATAAAGTTAGCCTTTAATGAACCCTCAGGCATTTTGCTAGGCCATTAATTGCAGGAAGAGGAAAAGCATTGGTGGCCAAGGTCCATGTGTGTGGAGGTTGTATAAAAATAAGTGAAAAGACAGTCACTTGTCCATGTGCAAAGGTCCCCTCAAGCATTGTTGGGGACATGTGTCACAAGCCTTTCTTGGGGCCAGGTATGGTGGCTAATGCCTGTAATCTCTGTGCTTTGGGAGGCTGAGATGGGAGGATTGCCCGAGTTTAGGAGTTGAGGCCATGATGGCACTACTGCAATCCAAGGCACTCCAGCCTGGGCAACAAAGCGAGAGACCCTATCTCTAAAAAACAACCAAGGCTTTCTTGGGATTGTACTGACATTTTAAGAAAGAGCAATTCTTGAGCCTGGGGGACAGAGCAAGACTCCGTCTCTCTCCTTCCTTCCTTCCTTCCTTCCTTCCTTCCTTCCTTCCTTCCTTCCTTCCTTCCTTCCTTCCTTCCTTCTTTCTTTCCTTCTTTCTTTCTTTCTTTCTTTCTTTCCCTCTCTGGCCCAGGCTACAATCTACTCGGCTTGCTGCTGCCCGCGCCACGGACTGCCTGGGACTACCGGCGCCCGCCACCGCTGCCTGCCTTTTCTCCTTTGGATGCAGGCACGCGTTCGCCATCTTGGCCACGCTGGTCGCCAGCTCCTGACGCCGAGTGCTCTGCCCGCCTCAGCCTCCCGAGGTACTGGGACTACAGACGGAGTCTCGCTCACCCAGTGCTCGGTGTTGCCCGGGCTGGAGTGCGGTGGCGTGGTCTGGCCTCGCGGCAGCCTCTACCCCCCGGCCGCCTGCCTTGGCCTGCCAGGGTGCTGGGATTGCAGCCCCTGCCCGGCCGCCGCCCCGTCTGGAAGGTGGGGAGCACCTCTGCCCGGCCGCCCCGTCTGGGAGGTGAGGAGCGCCTCTGCCCGGCCGCCCCGTCTGGGAAGTGAGGAGCGCCTCTGCCCGGCCGCCCCGTCTGGGAAGTGAGGAGCGCCTCTGCCCGGCCACTCACCGTCTGGGAAGTGAGGAGCGCCTCTGCCCGGCCACCCACCGTCTGGGAAGTGAGGAGCGCCTCTGCCCGGCCACCCACCGTCTGGGAAGTGAGGAGCGCCTCTGCCCGGCCACCCACCGTCTGGGAAGTGAGGAGCCCCTCTGCCCGGCCACCCACCGTCTGGGAAGTGAGGAGCGCCTCTGCCCGGCCACCCACCGTCTGGGAAGTGAGGAGCCCCTCTGCCCGGCCACCCACCGTCTGGGAAGTGAGGAGCGCCTCTGCCCGGCCACCCACCGTCTGGGAAGTGAGGAGCCCCTCTGCCCGGCCACCCACCGTCTGGGAAGTGAGGAGCGCCTCTGCCCGGCCACCCACCGTCTGGGAAGTGAGGAGCGCCTCTGCCCGGCCACCCACCGTCTGGAAAGTGAGGAGCGCCTCTGCCCGGCCACCCATCGTCTGGGAAGTGAGGAGCGCCTCTGCCCGGCCGCCCCGCCCGGGAAGAAGTGAGGAGCGCCTCTGCCCGGCCGCCCCGCCCGGGAAGAAGTGAGGAGCGCCTCTGCCCGGCCGCCCCGCCCGGGAAGAAGTGAGGAGCGCCTCTGCCCGGCCGCCCCGTCCGGGAAGAAGTGAGGAGCGCCTCTGCCCGGCCGCCCCGTCCGGGAAGAAGTGAGGAGCGCCTCTGCCCGGCCGCCCCGTCCGGGAAGAAGTGAGGAGCGCCTCTGCCCGGCCGTCCCCGTCCGGGAAGAAGTGAGGAGCGCCTCTGCCCGGCCACCCACCGTCTGGGAAGTGAGGAGCGCCTCTGACCGGCCGCCCCGTCTGGGAAGTGAGGAGCGCCTCTACCCGGCCGCCCCGTCTGGGAAGTGAGCAGTGCCTCTGCCCGGCCGCCCCGTCTGGGAAGTGAGGAGCGCCTCTGCCCGGCCACCCACCGTCTGGGAAGTGAGGAGCGCCTCTGCCCGGCCACCCACCGTCTGGGAAGTGAGGAGCGCCTCTGCCCGGCCACCCACCGTCTGGGAAGTGAGGAGCGCCTCTGCCCGGCCACCCACCGTCTGGGAAGTGAGGAGCCCCTCTGCCCGGCCACCCACCGTCTGGGAAGTGAGGAGCGCCTCTGCCCGGCCACCCACCGTCTGGGAAGTGAGGAGCCCCTCTGCCCGGCCACCCACCGTCTGGGAAGTGAGGAGCGCCTCTGCCCGGCCACCCACCGTCTGGGAAGTGAGGAGCGCCTCTGCCCGGCCACCTACCGTCTGGGAAGTGAGGAGCGCCTCTGCCCGGCCACCCATCGTCTGGGAAGTGAGGAGCGCCTCCGCCCGGCCGCCCCGTCCGGGAAGAAGTGAGGAGCGCCTCTGCCCGGCTGCCCCGCCCGGGAAGAAGTGAGGAGCGCCTCTGCCCGGCCGCCCCGCCCGGGAAGAAGTGAGGAGCGCCTCTGCCCGGCCGCCCCATCCGGGAAGAAGTGAGGAGCGCCTCTGCCCGGCCGCCCCCGTCCGGGAAGAAGTGAGGAGCGCCTCTGCCCGGCCGCCCCGTCCGGGAAGAAGTGAGGAGCGCCTCTGCCCGGCCGCCCCGTCTGGGAAGTGAGGAGCGCCTCTACCCGGCCGCCCCGTCTGGGAAGTGAGCAGTGCCTCTGCCCGGCCGCCCCGTCTGGGAAGTGAGGAGCGCCTCTGCCCGGCCACCCACCGTCTGGGAAGAGAGGAGCGCCTCTGCCCGGCCACCCACCGTCTGGGAAGTGAGGAGCGCCTCTGCCCGGCCACCCACCGTCTGGGAAGTGAGGAGCGCCTCTGCCCGGCCACCCACCGTCTGGGAAGTGAGGAGCGCCTCTGCCCGGCCACCCACCGTCTGGGAAGTGAGGAGCGCCTCTGCCCGGCCACCCACCGTCTGGGAAGTGAGGAGCCCCTCTGCCCGGCCACCCACCGTCTGGGAAGTGAGGAGCGCCTCTGCCCGGCCACCCACCGTCTGGGAAGTGAGGAGCCCCTCTGCCCGGCCACCCACCGTCTGGGAAGTGAGGAGCCCCTCTGCCCGGCCACCCACCGTCTGGGAAGTGAGGAGCGCCTCTGCCCGGCCACCCACCGTCTGGGAAGTGAGGAGCGCCTCTGCCCGGCCACCCACCGTCTGGGAAGTGAGGAGCACCTCTGCCCGGCCACCCATCGTCTGGGAAGTGAGGAGCGCCTCCGCCCGGCCGCCCCGTCCGGGAAGAAGTGAGGAGCGCCTCTGCCCGGCCGCCCCGCCCGGGAAGAAGTGAGGAGCGCCTCTGCCCGGCCGCCCCGCCCGGGAAGAAGTGAGGAGCGCCTCTGCCCGGCCGCCCCATCCGGGAAGAAGTGAGGAGCGCCTCTGCCCGGCCGCCCTGTCCGGGAAGAAGTGAGGAGCGCCTCTGCCCGGCCGCCCCCGTCCGGGAAGAAGTGAGGAGCGCCTCTGCCCGGCCGCCCCGTCCGGGAAGAAGTGAGGAGCGCCTCTGCCCGGGCGCCCCGTCCGGGAAGAAGTGAGGAGCGCCTCTGCCCGGCCGCCCCGTCCGGGAAGAAGTGAGGAGCGCCTCTGCCCGGCCGCCCCGTCCGGGAAGAAGTGAGGAGCGCCTCTGCCCGGTCACCCATCGTCTGGGAAGTGAGGAACGCCTCTGCCCGGCCACCCACCGTCTGGGAAGTGAGGAGCGCCTCTGCCCGGCCGCCCCGTCTGGGAAGTGAGGAGCGCCTCTGCCCGGCCGCCCCGTCTGGGAAGTGAGGAGCGCCCCTACCCGGCCGCCCCGTCTGGGAAGTGAGCAGCGCCTCTGCCCGGCCGCCCCGTCCGGGAAGAAGTGAGGAGCGCCTCTGCCCGGCCGCCCCGTCCGGGAAGAAGTGAGGAGCGCCTCTGCCCGGCCGCCCCGTCCGGGAAGAAGTGAGGAGCGCCTCTGCCCGGCCGCCCCGTCCGGGAAGAAGTGAGGAGCGCCTCTGCCCGGCCGCCCCGTCTGGGAAGTGAGCAGCGCCTCTGCCCGGCCGCCCCGTCCGGGAAGAAGTGAGGAGCGCCTCTGCCCGGCCGCCCCGTCCAGGAAGAAGTGAGGAGCGCCTCTGCCCGGCCGCCCCGTCCGGGAAGAAGTGAGGAGCGCCTCTGCCCGGCCGCCCCGTCCGGGAAGAAGTGAGGAGCGCCTCTGCCCGGCCGCCCCGTCCGGGAAGAAGTGAGGAGCGCCTCTGCCCGGCCGCCCCGTCCGGGAAGAAGTGAGGAGCGCCTCTGCCCGGCCGCCCCGTCCGGGAAGAAGTGAGGAGCGCCTCTGCCCGGCCGCCCCGTCTGGGAAGTGAGGAGCGCCTCTGCCCGGCCGCCCCGTCCGGGAAGAAGTGAGGAGCGCCTCTGCCCGGCTGCCCCGTCTGGGAAGTGAGGAGCGCCTCTGCCCGGCCGCCCCGTCCGGGAAGAAATGAGGAGCGCCTCTGCCCGGGCGCCCCATCCGGGAAGAAGTGAGGAGCGCCTCTGCACAGCCACCCATCGTCTGGGAAGTGAGGAGCGCCTCTGCCCGGCCACCCACCGTCTGGGAAGTGAGGAGCGCCTCTGCCCGGCCGCCCCGTCCGGGAAGAAGTGAGGAGCGCCTCTGCCCGGCCGCCCCGTCCGGGAAGAAGTGAGGAGCGCCTCTGCCCGGCCGCCCCGTCTGGGAGGTGAGGAGCGCCTCTGCCCGGCCACCCATCGTCTGGGAGGTGAGGAGCGCCTCTGCCAGGCCACCCATCGTCTGGGAGGTGAGGAGCGCCTCTGCCCGGCCACCCATCGTCTGGAAAGTGAGGAGCGCCTCTGCCCGGCTGCCCCATCTGGGAAGTGAGGAGTGCCTCTGCCCGGACACCCATCGTCTGGGAGATGAGGAGCGCCTCTGCCCGGCCACCCATCGTCTGGGAAGTGAGGAGCGCCTCTGCCCGGCCACCTATCGTCTGGGAAGAAGTGAGGAGCGTCTCTGCCTGGCCGCCCCGTCTGGGAAGTGAGGAGCCCCTCTGCCCGGCCGCCCCGTGTCTGGGTAGAAGTGAGGAGCTCCTCTGCCTGGCCGCTCCGTCTGGGAGGTCTACCACGGAGGCCAGAAGCAATGTGGGGGCTGGACGTGGTGGCTCACGCCTGTGGTCCCGGCACTCTAGGGGGCGAGGCGGGTTGATCACTTCGGACTAGGAGTTCGAGACCAGTCTGGCCAACTTGGCGAAACATGAAGAATACAACAGACAAACCAACCAACCAACTCAATGACAACAAAACAGGTCTACCCTGGAGTCATACTCTAATTTTTTCTATTTTCCTCCCTTTCTGATCCTTTATCCCACTTTCTTTTTCTTCCTCTTCCTTCTCCCTCTTCTTTGTCAAATAGAGGATTGAGTTATTATCACTGATCCATATAAAGTCCCTCTCTCATTTATTTTAACTCCCACCCCCATTTCTATTCCCCGACTTCCCATGTGCAACCTTCCTAATATGTTTGATACGCATCTTTTTGTTTGTATGTATTTTTAGAAAATGTTTATTGTTTTTGTATGCAAAAAAAATTAATAAAAAAAAAAAAAAAAAAAAAAAAAAAAAGAAAGAGCAATTCTTACATCCTAACAGAGGAAGGTACGCTCTTTACTCTTTGCCGCTTCTTATTCAGGCAGTATGGCTGCGTTTTCCTGGGATGAATTCTGATGTCATTTTGGGTCCTGCCTTATAAATGTGGTAATCACAAAGTCCAGTCCCTCTTGGAGTATGTATGGTTCATCCCTCACCCTGACACACTTGAAAGCTTTTATGAAGTACAGGATCATAGTAAAAAGTATTTATTTTAGGTCGCTGGCTTGAATCCAAGTCTAATAAAGGTATTTGATATGTAATCACTTGTACTTGTTCTGCTGGCAAGTAGAAGTGTCCCTTGGGTTGTTCTGTGTGTGTGTGCATGCTCTGTGTCCCTCAGTGGTTTGTCTGAATCACTTGTGAGTCAGGAGCCTTATCTTCTATTTATTTTAGTCAGCGCTCCTAACAAATGGCATTGATTAGACATCTGTTATGTCACATTTAACCCTGGTGCAACAAAGCAGAGATCCCTGCATGGTCAGTCACTGGAAGTCAGAAGCAGCCTGGTCAGACTCTGTGTCAGGGTGTGGCCACGGGGCGTTTGCTGTAAGTTCTTGGTCATATCTGGTCAGTAGATGAATTTCGGATTTGACTTTTCAGAACCTCTTTCTCTGGTGCATTTGTCGGGGAGACTTTAGAATTAATCAGAGAGAAGAGCTGGCTGTTCTTTTCTCACTTCCACCCCCATCCCTCCTCTCCTGGATCATTATTCAGAGTAAACACTGAAAAGAAAAAGCATGAGAGGTTTGTTGGGATTGTTGTGGTTTGGTCTTTTTATAAGAGAATCTGATGTTTAATATTTTCATCTATACTTTAAATATTCATTCTGGGTTTTTATTCTTCCTTTTCAGTTGTTTGAGAACTTCTACTTTGGCTCTCTAAAGCTGAATTCAATTCACATCTCTCAGAGGTTCACTGTAGACAGCTTTGGAAACTACGCTTCCTGTGGACAGATTGACTTCTCCTGAGGTGGATCTTGGAAAGCACTAGAAACTAAACATCTTCACCAGGTGCTGAAGAAAAGTGTCTTCGTTTTAATTGCCAAGCAGGGATGTGGACATTTGGATGGTGACTTTCCTGGGTGGTTCCCCATGGATTCACCATTGCCTCTAATGGTGTCTACAGCCATCAAACTACCAGCTGAGATGGTGGTGGGCATAAGGAGAATTTGTGCCTATAACCCTTAGTGTGTTCTGGTTTTTTTCTTTTAATTTTTAAATTGTCGTAAAATACTCATAAAACATACTGTCTTCACCATTTTTAAGTGCACAGTTCAGTAACGTTAACTGTTAATACATTCATAATGCTGTGTGGCCGTCACCGCCGTCCATCTCCATAGGCTTCTCAGCTTGTAAAACAGAAACTGTACCCATTAAACAGTAATTCCCACTCCTCCCAGCCCCCACAGCCACCATTCTGCTTTCTGTCTCTCTGGTTTTGACTATTCTCACTATCTCATATAAGTGGAATCATACAGTGACTTGTGTTTTGTGACTGGTTTATTTCACTTAGCATAATGTCCTCAAGGTTCATCCATGTTGTGTCAGGTGACAGGATTTCCTTCCTGTATTATACATATAATGGAATGTTCCGTTACATGTGTATACCACACTCTGTTCCTCCATCAGTGAACACTTGGCTTGCTTCCTCTTGACTATTGGGAGTAGTGCTAATACAGACACGGGTGTGCAAATATCTCTTTGAGACTCTGCCTTTAATTCCTTTATCACCCGGAGTTTTATCTTTAGCAAAGTAACTATTAAAGTTTCTTGCCTTTTACTTTGCTTGGTCTGTCATTTTCCTACCAAAGTTTGTCCTCTCAATATTTGTTGGATTCCTGTTCCTTCACCCCATCCCCACCCTCATCTTCCCATGCCCCTGATGGAGTTGCAGTGTTGTAGCCCTTTTTTGTTTACTTTTCAAGGCAGCAGCAAAAGAAACTGATGATATCAGCAGGACTGTGCAGAGTTCCCTGAAAGAATGTCAGCCACAGGAGGCCCTCACTCCTCCCTCACCACGGACCAGCAGAGGGAGGCGGGAATGCTGGGGAGCCCCAGCCTCCCACCCCTGCCTCCTCACATTCTTCCTCCCTCCATGTCCTCTCCTTCTTCTCCTTCCTTATTCTTCCCTTGATTCTTTCTCTCTTTATATTCTCTAAGTGTGCTTCTGAACTCTGTGTTAAGTTGCTACATTGTGAGGACTGTGTCTAACACTGAGATTTATTATTGGGACTGCACAAATCACTTGTGAATAAAATGTTTAATGGTGTTTCTGTTAGTATGATCACATAGTTCACATAGTTTGAATTTGACCCCTTCCTATGTTGGGATACAATGTTGCCCTCATTTACCAGCATAGCTGGATCATTCATCGAGGAATTACGTATTAGTACCTGCAAGGTTGATTTTTTTTTTTTTTTTTTTTTTTGAGACAGAGTCTCGCTCTGTCTCCCAGGCTGGAGTGCGGTGGCACGATCTTTGCTCACTGCAAGCTCCGCCTCCCGGGTTCACACCATTCTCCTGCCTCAGCCTCCCGAGTAGCTGGGACTACAGGCGCCCGCCACCGCACCCGGCTAATTTTTTTTTTTTTTTTTGTATTTTTAGTAGAGATGGGGTTTCACCTTGTTAGTCAGGATGGTCTCGATCTCCTGACCTCGTGATCCGCCCATCTCGGCCTCCCAAAGTGCTGGGATTGCAGGCATGAGCCACCGCGCCCGGCCGCAAGGTTGATTTTTTTCCCAGAAGGCCTCCTCTTTCTACGGATTTTCATTTTCTATACAAATTGAGATTTTACCTCACCTCAGATTGTTCTTAGATGGCACTTGGGAATGAGTGCTCCAGGGACAGTGCTGAATTCTGAAGCTGACTGTGGAGTTAATGCCCCATCTCATCTTGATGTGCCTCTCTCTCATTGGTTTCTTTCTGACAAGCCACTGGGCAACCTCAGCCAGGAAGTAAATGTCACTTCTTTTGAGTGTCTGACTTATGACTTAACGTTTATAGGAAACTTTTTTTTTTAAGTTTTTTGTCTTTGGAAAATTTAGCTTTATTGAATACCAAAATTCTTTTTTTTTTTTTTTTTTTTGAGACAGGGTCTCACTCTGTCACCCGGTCTGGAGTGCAGTGGCGCAATCACGGCTCACTGCAGCCTTGACCTCTTGGGCTCAAGCTATCCTCCCACCTCAGCCTACCGAGCAGCTGGGACTACAGGCATGCACCACCATGCCTGGCTACTTTTTTAAAAAAAATTTTTGTAGAGATGGGATCTCACTGTGTTGCCCAGGCTGATCTCGAACTCCTGGGCTCAAGATATCTGCCTGCCTTGGCCTCCCAAAGTGTTAGGATTACTGCTGTGAGCTACCACACTGGGCCCAAATACCAAATTCTAAATAGAATTGGAAATTGTGTTATTGAGGATTTAGTGATTACTCTTCCCTATGTCTTGTTAAGTAATTCTTCTCAATTTGTTTGCCTTTTTCTCTCTCTTTCTCTCACCAGTTATACAGTGGAGTTTTCCAGAGGCTCTATATTGCGACAGCATAATCACTCTGGTGGTTAATGGAATGTGTGTTTGTGTATTTCTGTGTTCTCTAGAGTTTTGTAAGTTGGAAGGTATTGGTAGAATTGGAAAATTTTTAAAATTTAAATTTTAAAAAATTCCTTTTTTTTCGCATGCTGTGGTAGGCAGAGGTAAAATGTTCTTTCATGAAGTCTGTATTCCAGTTTTGGGGACAGTGTAGCTCTAAGGAAATACAGTTTTCAGTGCTGTTGTGCAAGAGGGAGTAACAGTTTTGATGTAGAACTTTTATGAAAAAGCAAAATGGTGGAGAGCAACAACAGTAAAAGGGTTAGAGTTAGGGTTCCCCTCTCACCAAATGATAATGGAGTAAATGTTGGAGGATTTGCTGCTGCTGTGCTTACAATCAAACCTTCCTTCATATTACCGTTTTGTAATTCATTGTACACTGAAATAGTTCATTGTACCTAACACTGCTCCAGCCAGCTTTTGAGGCACTGACTTCACCCTCAATTCCTCTAAGAGGAAGAGGGAAAAAAATGTCTCACTTGCTACTTCACAGAATCTGTGATGTTATACATGGAACTTTGTTATGGAGAGTAATTTTTATTTTAGACACATTGTAAATGTTTCTTATAATGATTATTTTTAAAGCAAGCTCTAGAGTTTCCAAAACTGGGCATTGAGTAGAATCCCGCATCGTAATAATTCAGATTTGGTTCCTATTTGCCCTTGTGCTGTGCTGGAGCTCACTGTCCTGGAGCTCAAGGGAACCCAGTGGCACTAGAGGTGTATTGAGTTGAGTCAATGGAACACCTGTCAGCTTCCATCTTGATACCATAGGGAGCATGAATGTTCAAGCTCTTGCTGCTAGAAGTGAGGAAGGTGGCTGCCGTTATGGTTTTTATTAATAGCTTTTTTTTTTTTTTTTGTAAAATGTCCTTTTAAACGAAGACAAGTTTACTTTATGAAAAATAATCAAGTTTATGCTTTGTGCTTTTGTCAGTGTGTGTTATACTTCAATTTAAATTGGAGGCTGAAACCAGAGGTTCGCTTGAGGCCAGGAGTCCAAGACCAGCATCGGCAAACTAGCAAGACCCTGTCTCTACAAAAAAAAAAATAATAATAAATGAAAATAAATTTTAGCTTCCAGAGGTAACTACTCCCTATACATTTAGACATATATAAGATATGAGAAGTTAAGAAAATGTTCACATTAGTGGAGTGTTCACATTTGTTATTTTTTTGTACATTAATTCAATCTTTACAATAGCCCACTTAAGTAGGTAACATTGTCCCCATTTTACAAACTGAGGCTTAACAAGGTTAAGAAATTTTCCTTAAAGTTGGGGGCAGTGGCTCACACCTGTAATCCTAGCACTTTGGGAGGCAAGAGGATTGCTTAAGCCCAGGAGTTCAAGACCAGGCTGGGCAACATGGTGAGACACTGTCTCTACCAAAATAAAAGTACAAAAGAAAATTAGCCAGGCATAGTGGCATGTGACTGTAGTCCCAGCTACTTCAGAGGCTGAAGTGGGATCAATTGAGCCCAGGAGGGCAAGGCTGTAGTGAGCCATGATTACATCACTGCACTCCAGCCTGGGTGACAGTGAGTGAAACACTGTCTCAAAAAAAAAAGGGAAAAGAAAATTGCCTTAAGTCATATAGATTGTACCAGCAGCTCTCAAAGTGTGGACTTGGGACTTCTAGGAGTCCCCAGGAACCTTTTAGGGGATGTCTATGAGGAGGTCCAAACTGTTTTCATAAGAATACTAAGGTGCTATGTGCCTTTTTAACTCATTCTCTCACGAGTGTTCAGTGGAGTTTTCCAGAGGCTCTGTGACATGGTGACATCACTCTGATGATTAGTAGAATGTGTGTGTGTGTACTTTTGTTTTCTAGAATATTGTAAATTGATAGATTTAGGGTATAAATATATGTGTTTTCAGAGATTAGCTCAGTTTGCTGCCAGTGCTTCTACTGTGCTCTTACTAGCTATTTTCATTTATACCTGCTGCTGAGTCATGACCACCCAAAATCTACATGTTGAAGCTCTAACTCCCAGTAACTCAGAATGTGACTGTTTATTTGGGGATTGGGCTTTTAGTGGGGTGATTAGGTTGAAGTGAGGCTGTTAGGGTTGGCCCTAATGCAATCTGTCTGGTGTCTTTATAAGAAGAGGGAATTTGGACATACAGAGACACCAGACTAGTGTGTGCACAGAGGAAACGAGGACACAGCAAGAAGGCGGCCATCCTGCAGGCCAAGAAGAGAGGGCTCAGGAGAAACCACACCCACCAACAGTTTGATCTTGAACTCTGAGCCTCCAGAACTGTGAGAAAATAATTGTCTGTTGTTGAAGCCACCCAGTCTGTGGTACTTTGTTACGGCAGCCCCAGCAACGGGTACACTTGCTATATATAATGCAGAAGCTTTTGCGAGACTCTGTCTTCTGGCCAGACACTAAAGAGATTTGTAAAACTGTAAAACAGTGCCACTCTCTTACTAATTTGGGGGAGGGGTAGAGATGGTTGTTTTTCATAAAATATTCTGTTAATATGAAATGGGTACATTTATTATTTTAAAATAAAAAATTTTAATTCCTAATTTGATTTTCAAATACAGTAAATATCACTATATATATAACTCACATAAACAAAAGTTCTTTGGGGTCCTCAATAATTTTTTAGTGTTAAGGGCTCCTGACACCAGAAAGTTTGAGAATTGCTATACTGTACTGTACTTCCAAATGGGATCCTATTATATATGATCTTATATAACGAGCTTTTCTCACCCGGCAATACATAGTGGATCACATTGGTCTTTAATAGATAAAGATCTACATCATTATTTTTAATATCTGCACAATAGTCTGTTATAGGTATGTTTTATCCTTTAATTAGGTCGTTCCTGGCTAATGGACATTGAATTGGTTTGTAGGATGGGCTATTATGAACAATTTTGGATCTTTGTGTGTTCATCTTTTTGTGCTTGTGGGGTCATCTAAAAATGGAATTAAATGGGTTTTAAGATATATTCAGGCCAGGCACAGTGGCTCATGCTGGTAATTCCAGCACTTTGAGAGGCCGAGGCGGATGGATCACATGAGATCAGTTTGAGACCAGCCAGACCAACATGGAGAAACCCCATCTCTACTAAAAATACAAAATTAGCCGGGTGTGGTGGCGCGTGCCTGTAATCCCAGCTACTCGGGAGGCTGAGGCAGGAGATTTGCTTTTGAACCTGGGAGGCAGAGGTTGTAGTGAGCTGAGATCGTGCCATTGCACTCCAGCCTGGGCAACAAGAGTGAAACTCGATGTATTCAATTTGGGTTTCTTATTAGGAAACTAAGGTTTTTCTTCTCCATTTTAGAATTGCTAAATATTAAGTGCAAACAGAAAAATGTGTAAAATACATATACCACTTAATACATACACCTAGCAGCTCCTCATGTTTGGGACCATTGTCTTGAAAAGGCTAACCTGCCAGTAATTCTTTCAAACATTAGGAAAACCAAGCCGGGTGCAGTGGCTCATGCTTGTAATCCCAGCACTTTGGGAGGCTGAGGAGGGAGGATCACCTGAAGCTAGGAGTTCAAGACCAGCTTGGCCAACATGGTGAAACCCCATTTCTACTAAAAATACAAAAATAAGCTGAGCATGGGGGCAGTCACCTGTAATGCCAGGTACTCGGGAGGCTGAGGCAAGAGAATCGCTTAAACTTGGGAGGCGGAGGTTGCAATGAGCCGAGATTGCACCACTGCACTCCAGCCTGGGCGACAGAGCGAAACTCCGTCTCAAAAAAAAAAAAAAAAAATTGGAAAACTTTTCTTTTTCTTCTTTTCTGTTTTCTTTTGAGAAATAGTCTCACTCTGTTTCTCCAGCTGGAGTGCAGTGGCATGATGCTAGCCCGTCCCAGTGCAGCCTTAACTCCCAGGCTCAAGCAATCCTCTCGCCTCAGCCTCTGAGTAGCTGGGACTACAGGCATGTGCAACCTGGCTCATTTTTTAAATTTTATATAGAGATAGGGTCTCGCTATGTTGCCCACACTGGTCTAGAACTCCTAGGCTCAAGCCATCCTCCTGCCTCTTGGCCTCCTAAAGTGCTGGGATTACAGGTGTGAGTCAGCACACCTGGCCCTTGTTTTCTTCTTTGTAAACTAAAACTATTGGCCATTTCCTACAAGTTTTACACGTCATCTGGAAATTTGGGTTCTTCTTCCTAAATAGCATTACCATTGGCTTCACTAATGGGACTGGAATGTTGTTGATTAGCTTTCGACACAGGACTAGTATTGACCCAGCTTGAAGGTGCTACAGAAGGCAAGTCCCACTGGAGAAGCTACCTGGGACTGCGGGAGCCATTTTGACCCTCAGAGTCTGGAGACAGCTATTGTCATATTGATGGGCATCTTGACAGCACCTTTCCAAACTCTTTATTCAGCAACTTGGGTAACTCTGGAAGCCCCTAAGAAGCACAGGAATGGGAGAGCCGTGGGATCTGGTACCTATTTCCTAAGTGCCTTAGAGATAAATAGCTAGCTTTGCTAAAAAACAAAAAACAAAAAAAAAAACAAACTAGGATTGTAGGATTGAGATGGTGGAAAAGATGGCAAATTTTGATAAATCTTCAGAACTATGGGACACCGTAGCCTTCTCTTCCCAACCAGGGGGAAGACTAACTTTTTAAAAAATGCCCATTATGCCCAGACACTTAGTATGTAATTTTGCTTGCACTTTACAGCAATTTTAATGGTGGTATTACCATTAATTTTAGATAGAAAATAGGTAATTGCTCAAGAATCCAGCCAGTAAGTGGGATTCTGTCCCCTAGTCTCCACGACAGCAAGCCGTGCTCTCCCACTGTACAGCGCCAGGACACACCCAGGAAGAATGCTTTATTACTGTGAGATGAAGACGTCAATGGCCAGGGCCTCACTGCAGCACCACCACTAAATCCAACGGCAAAGGAAATAAGAAAACACGGAAAGGGAGCTATTGTTTTCTGTTTTCCCAACGAGACTCCAGCCTGAGCCACTGAGGCATTCAGAGTTCCCAGACAGGCCAGATTCAGGGTGACAAGGAACCTCGTAAGCTATGTTTTTTCCTACTGATTAAGATCATGTTTTTCGTTGCCTTTTAAAATTTTATTTTATTTTATTTTTAGATCACAGCAGCTAAGTCTTTTTGTAAAAACACAATCTAAGGCTTGGGTCCCAAAAGTTCACTAGGTTTTGTCCCATCAGATGATGTTTCCTCTTTAATGTATTTGTAATGTAAACCTCTCCCCATTTCTGCTGTGATCTTGGGACTGTGGCCAGCCTCCAGCCTTCCCCGCTGGTATGTCAACATTTAAATCTACAGCCAATAAGGAGGGTCACAGTTTCAACAAAACCCGAAACACCTCAAAACCAGCACCCCACCCCAGCCCCCCACTCCCCGGCTTCCCCAGTGGCTTATTCAAACTAACTTGAAGTCAAAAAACCATAAGCAAATGTGCCTTTTCCAAATTTGCAGCCTCCAAGGCAGATGAAATGGTCAGACATTTGCCTTTTAGGGTTGTCCTGGGAAGAGCTAACAAAAAGGGTGACAGCCCCTAAACAGCTGCCTGGGGAGGAGGACATCTGCCTCTGTTTCACCAGCCACTCAGTGCTCAGGCCTTGCCTTGCGCAACGCGGTGCCGCTGGGGAGCAATGGTTCTGAGCAGCCAGTTGTTATACGGCTTTTGTCTTAACGAAGCCACCCATTACGGTAGAGCCATAACTCGCAGGAAGCCAGCTGTCAGGGCTGTGGCGCAGGCCCCTCTGGGTGGGAGGCAAGGGGAGAAAAACAGTGTCTGGCCAAATTCCCTTTCCGACACCTGAGCCTGGCTGGCTTTGTAACCGGAGAGTTTTGCGCCCTCTCCCCCATCCCATCTTCCCCGGGGAGATCCTGGGGCCCTTCTTGCTCTCCATCCTTGGAGGGAGCTCAGGGACATTTCGGGATTCTGATTTCTTGGTCTGCAACTCCCTGTGTGCCAGGCGGGGCTGGGCCCCGCTGCGGCTGGCTGGCGTTTGGCGCTCTCATCCAGAGAGCGCTTCGCTTTGAAATCTACCCACTCCTTTTTTTTTTTTTTTTAAACCAGGTATGATGATGTCAAACGTGATGCTGATGCTACAGTTACAGCCCCTGCTGGCGCAGCCTCTCTGATTCTCTCTCCCTCTCCGCGTCCAGTACTGGGCTTTTTCAGACAAGTGCATCTCCTAACCAGGTCACATTTCAGCCGCGACCCACTCTCCGCCAGTCACCGGAGGCAGACCGAGGGAGGAGAGCTGAGGATAGCCGCGTGCGCTTCGCCAGCAGCGGGGTGGGAGGAAGGACATTAAAATACTGCAGAAGTCAAGACCCCCCAGGTCGAACCCGGACCACTATGCGCGCCCCGGGCTGCGGGCGGCTAGTGCTGCCGCTGCTGCTCTTGGCCGCGGCAGCCCTGGCCGAAGGCGACGCCAAGGGGCTCAAGGAGGGCGAGACCCCCGGCAATTTCATGGAGGACGAGCAATGGCTGTCGTCCATCTCGCAGTACAGCGGCAAGATCAAGCACTGGAACCGCTTCCGAGACGTGAGTTCGCAGGGCCGCCAAGGCAGAGACCCGGGATTGCGGGTTCGGGGATTGAGCTCCGGGGTCTGCGGGAGCGGCCGCCGCACGTCGCAGCCCGAGGCTCCGCAGCCCGGCCGGCTAATTACACGGAGAGTAAACAGTACTGGGGGTCACAGCCCGGCGCCCCTCCCCTGTCCCTGCGGCCCGGGCCGGCGGCCCTGGGACCCCCCCAGCCCCGGGACCCCTGGCCCCACACCCGCCCGACGCTCCGGGGGCGCGCGCTCCGGGGTCTCCCCTGCGGGCCGGGAGTGGGAAGGGGTGCGGGACTGGGGGGACCCAGACTCTGGCTGCGGCTGGACCCCGACCCGCTCCCCAGCTGCGTTGTGTGAGCCGCCCCCGGGCCTGCCCCAGCCGCTGGGATACTGCAGGCTGCACATACGGGGCACTGCAGCACCGGCAGGTCTGGGTGGGGCCGGCAGTGAGGGTGGCATCGGCTCGTGCGGTGCCCTCTGTTCCCACCGTGGGCTTTGCGGGAGGGGGACAGCATGGGACGGGAGTGTGGCCGGGGCTCTGGGTCTGGGGTCCCAGCAGCCTTCCTAGGCGAGATGGTGGAAGGCATGTCCGTAAGGGGGAGGGTGGGCTGGGGTCCCCGTGCAGAAGGGCGCGCGAGGACCCAGGCTGGTTTTCCTGTACCAACCTTTCAGCGGGGAACCCAGCCTGGAGCAAGGGGAGCAGCTCGGAGCCGGAGGAAGGCTCCTGGCCCGGTGGGCTTGAGAAGCCGGGGAGAGCCCAGAGGCTGGGTCTGGGGCCCCCGGCGGGCGCCGCCCGAACCCCGACGTAACCTTGGGCCGAACTCCGCGGGGTGGGGGCGGGGGGCGGCTGCGGCACTTTTGTTTACCGGCACCTGTGGATCAGAGGGGAAGTCGCAGGCGGCGGCCCGGCGGGGCTGGCTCCTTCCTCCCGGCCGGGCCGGGTTGGGGGTTGGGGAAGCAGGGGGTGAGGCAGGGCGGGCAGAGGGTGTGGCTGGACCCCGAGATCGAGATCGTTGGGGGTGCTGTGGGGGATGGGCCCGGATGCGCCAGAGGCGACGCCGGCTGCTCCTGGCGACCTGGTGCTCACCGCCGCCCTGACCCCAGAAAACCTCTTCTAGGCCCCCGGTCCTTACTCCTCCTTCCCCAGATTCCCTCGTCCGACCCACCCAGTACAACGCAGGCCACACCATGACCTCTCCCGTTTTCTCTTAAACTGCGTGCATCCACAAGTTCCTTGGAAATTTGTTTAAAACACACATGCTTCATAGGCTATCCAGCCAAGTGATGGGAAGAGGCAGAGATTTGGATCTTTTTGTTACCGTCAGACAAGTGACTGTTTCTCCCCAAAGTCAAACTGGCAGGTTGTAATTCACAGAGGACAGCAGGAACCACGGGCAGCCAGGTCTCCAGGCTGAGTGGCCGGGCCCCCGATGGGCTGCTGATCTCCGCCTTCGCCCCATACGCGACCTGTCCAGCCGCAGGAGCCTGGAGCCCCGCGAGGCCTTCCCGAGGCACCTGCAGGCCCGGCGCAGATGAGCCGCAGTCTCCTGCCGCCTCCTGGGCAGCAGCCCGGCCACAGCAGCGAGGGGGCGGCAGCGGGCCGGCCCATCCGGAATCCATGTGTCACTGGCCTAGGCCTCCCTCCGACTCGCTGGCTGTTTGATCTGCCAAAATGGGACCAGTGAAGGTCAGAGGGAAAAGAAATGCTTAATCAGAACAGGAAAGGTTTAAAATAAAAGATTCCTCCCCACCTCCCTTCTTCCACCTGCTTCCAATAGCCAGCTCGGTGGGTGAGAATAAATGACTTACTGCTTGACCCCATGGCACTGGGCTGCCCACCTGTCTCCCTGTATTGGTGCCAACCACTTCCCCCTTCCTCTCATGCTCATCAGAAGAAAGGCACTAGATTTGAAAGTCTTCAGGACTTGCACATATAAGATTCATGGGAAAGCTTTAGGCCTGTGTTGATTTTGGTAGCCTCAGGCTTTTGTAGGGCAAATGTCCTCTAAAACCCCATTTAAGGTAGTCCTGGCTGCAGGAGGACAGGGTCAGGGAGAGAAGTAGGACAAAGAAGGCTGGGCAAGAGGGCCTGGCCCTGGGGATCTGTTGACAGCCTCTGCAGAAATGCAGGAAGGAGGCTGATAGCTCAGAGCCACTGCATTGCATAACTCTAGGGGTGCCACAATAGAAATGGCGCCCCCTGAAGTTGTGCAGTGCCCAGACAGTACACAGGGTCCCCACCAGCACTACCAACATATCCCTCTTCTGCCAGAAGAAGCCCTATTTCCTGCCTAAGGGCTGAAGGCACTCTAACTGGGCCCAGTAGCAATGGGTTTTATATTTCCATTAGGCCAGCTCTTTGGAAAATATGCTCCTTGGTTCCTCAAAGGAGAGATGGGAATTTCGTTTGAATCCTTTAAGGGGTTGCAAGGTTGAACTGGGACCTTGTTCACAACCCCAAGATGGTACAGGGCCTCCCATTTGCCCTAGTAGGGTGGAGGCAAGCAGGAGGAGTGGGATACTCTTGGGGAACAGGATTGGGAGGGAAATGCCTCATTAAGTGGTGTGGACAGAACTGAAGGGGGAACTTGAGGGAATCATGTTGAAAGGGTCAGGAGAGTGAAGAAGAGCAAGAAAACTTGGGGAGTTGCTCCACTTTGGAATTGGCCAGAGCTGGTTGAGAGGGAGCGCAGCTTAGCATCTTTCTCTGAGCACCAGGATTATAGGGAAGGCAGGATTTACCAGTTGAGTAATCCTCCCCTCCAGTGGGCTCAGGGCTCTTACAGCCTGTGCCTGGGTAGATCTCTTCTAATGCTGGGTGCCCGGCTGCCAGGGAGGAGGGGATTCTGGCAGAAGAGGGGGGAGGTTGTGGACTCTGCCTGGCTCCCTGGCCCACAGATCTAGCTGTGCCCTGCCCTGGGCAGTCCTGGGCTTTTCCAAGTCCTGCTCCCCGATGCTCCTACCTCCCAATTCACTCCCTGCACAACTGGGTGGAATTTAATGCAGGTCTTTGGAACAAAGCCTCTAGGGCCTAGAGGGATGGACACTTGGAGGAGACAGGTCCATTACACAGCATTCTTCAGGGCAGGCTCCACAGAGCTTGGCTACGAAGAACTGTTCTCTTTCTTCTTGGCTCTTCTCTACTTTGTACTCCACTTCTATGAAGTTTTCGTTATATTTATGAGTGTCTTGCACAGTGCTTGGCACCCAGGAGGCGCACAGTTCATATAAGTTGAATCCCTGGTGCAGTGAGCACTCACATCTGCCATTAAATTAAATTAAATCAAATTAAAGCACTTTAATTTGAGTGGTCTCTTGTACCTCTCAAGGACCTGGGAGATAGTTGTTGTTACTTTACAGCCTACCATTTTATGGTTGTAGAAACTGAGGCACAGAGAAGTAACTTACCCAAAGGTCAAATAGCTAGTAAGTAGCAGAGCTGAGATTTGAATCCAACTCATCTTACGTAATTTTGCTTTTCAGGGAATTCTAGGCCTCACCCTTAGCAAAAGTGAGAAGGAAGGGTCTACCCTGAAGAGCAAAGTCTACTCTGGCTTGTGTCCTCTGAGTCTTCAAGGATGCCCTGAGTAGGCGTGTCACCTCCTAGGAAGGTGGGCCAAAGCCCCCAGTGTCTCCAGTAGCCTGCCTATAGCCTACTCCCCACCCAGGCATAGCAACACTCCAGAGGCAGCTCTCCACCCAGGAGGGGCCGGGGTGCAGTGTGCTGGGACAGCTCTGGCCTGGGTGCCAGTTCGGGCTCTGCCGCTGACTGGCCCCAGGATGCCAGGCACATCACATAACCCCTCTGAGCTTTGGTTTCAGACTAGGAAACTGAAAGGGACGCATATGTGTGAAGGCACCTTATCAGGGGGCTGGAGGGCTTCCAGGGCAGGTACTACGCTCCTCCCCCACGGAAAAACCACCAGATGGGTCCTCATTTCTGGGGCTGGCCCACACCATGCCTGTACCTGTGAGAAAGACGTTACTGTACGTTCACTGTCACTCATTCACTGCAGATCTGAGCCCTTCCTGTATGCCAGGGACTTCATCATAATCCTGGGGTCTGGTCCAGGGATATTATTACCTGCTGGCTAACAATATCATGTGTTTAGGAACACCAAGAAGGCAAGTAGCAAGTAGCCATAAAGGGGCTCCCTCCTGACCACCCCTCCCTGCTCCCCACCCCACACACCTAAACCAGCGGGAGTGTGGGGATGTGCTGCGCCAATGTCTGTGGGTAAGTGTGGGTGTGTGAGAAGAACCCAAAAGTGGGTCAGGATGGATTTCATAATTGGGGTTTGGGTCCTCTGCCAGATAAAGTGACTAAAAACAAAACAAAACATATAACAACAACAACAACAATTGGGGTTTGAGAATGGGAGGGTGGGCCTTTCCCTGACCTCCCCTCCACCCCAGCTTCTAACTGGAGCTGGAACAGTGTCAGCAGAGTGATGGGCTCTTGAACACCCAGCGAGACTCCAAGCCTGGGAAGAGAGGGAGAGAAGAGCCCTCTTTGCCTGGAGAGGCTGTCGTATGCTACTCCAGTCTTGCAGCAGCCTGAGAGGATGGGAAGCCAGCACCTTTCCCTCCCTTTCTCAAAGAGGTCAGAAGGCTACCTGGAGCACAGAAGAGCTCTGTCTCACCCTAAGCCCCAAGGGCCAGAGAGAGCGCTCTGCTCATCTTCCCAGTCAGGGGACAGAACTAGCTGTGTGACCTTGGGGCAGCCACTTCACCTTTCTGGGCCTTGATTTTCCTGGTGGTTTAGTGGGGAGGTGAAACCAAATCATCTGCAGAGGCTTTAGTATGCTGTGACTCCAGGAAGAGCCTGGCAATGGCCTGGCCACCCACAGGTATACCCTGCTTATCCTACCACACCACTGCCACAGGCTGGGCAGCAGGTTTTTGGGTTTAAGGAAGAGGTTCTCTTTTTTCTCCAGAGAAAGTACCTGTGACCAGATTAGGGGAGGGTGTATATTAGCTGGAGACCAAGAAACCTGAGAAATGGGGCCTAATGGCATTGTGGGGCAAGCACCAGGCTGAGGACACACGTATCATCTCTCCTAGTGTGGGCTGCTGTAACAAGATACTAGAGATGGGGTGGCTTAAACAGCAGAGATTTATTTTATCCTCACAGTTCTGGAGGCCAGGAAGTCTAAGATCAGGCTGCTGGCAGACTTGATGTTTGATGAGGGCCCTCTTCCTGGCTTACACTTTTCTCATTATAGCCTCACATGGCTGAGAGAGAGAGCATGAGCTTTATGTAGCCTCTTCTTTTTTTTTTTTTTTTTTTTTGAGACAAGGTCTCACTCTGTCACCCAGGTTGGAGTGCAGTGATGCAATCCTGGCTCACTGCAACCTCCACCTCTTGGACTCAAGCGATCCACCCCCCTCTGCCTCCCAAAGTGTTAGGATTAAGACATGAGCCACCATGCCAGCCTCTAGCCTCTTACACAGACCCCAGTCTCATCATGAGGGCCCTACCCTGATGGCTTATCTAAACTGAATCCCTCCCCCAAGGCCCCGCCTCCTAATCGACTCCCATTGGAGATCAGGATTTCAGCATATGGGTTTGGGGGGACACAAACATGCAGTCCACAACCCTTCTCTGCTTGTCTCCTTGCAGGAGCAATGTGGGTCTTCTAAGATTTGTGGATGGGAAAAATGTATGCTCAGGCCTATGCCTGGATACACAGTTTAGATACCACTGTGCCCAGCCTCAGTATGCAGACCTGGCCCAGCTGTGGCTCTTGAAGTGTGCCAGCCTCTGACCGCCCAAGGGCTTGGCCAGCATCCAGTTGCAGGTGTGGCTCCTTCCTTGGGGTTCCTGCAGCATTTATTGGCCATAACTCATTCGGCACAGGTTGAATGCTGCCTCATAGCATCACTTACACTGCGGGCTGTATCTTGAGTCCTTCTGCTGGTATTTGTAATGTGTGTTTGTCACATTCCTCCCGTCGTGATCCCCTGAAGAGAGGATCTGGGAACAGTCGGCCTTGTGTACCTTACCACCCCATCCCCAGAGCATTGCATGGGGTGTTTGGCACACAGTAGGTGCTCAATGTAAACCTGCGCACTGTGGCATGTTAGAGCCAGACAGGATCTCATCCAGCCCGTTCTCTGCACCCCTCCCTCTCCTCTCCAAGTAGCAGTGCTGTGGGTTCAAGTAAAGAGGGGCTGGGGTGCTGGTCTGACTGTGCTGGTGATTTGGGGAGATCTCTTCCTCTTCCGGAACCCCAAAAGGTTGGTACAAACACAGCAACAAGCCCAGCTCCCTGAATTTCAATGATTCATTTGTGGGATAAAGGAGTGAATGATAAAATGAAGGACGACTGTCCCCGGGTCTCCCTGTCCTTCAGCCCTCCGTGCCTGTCTCTGGCTCCAGCCAGTCTCCTACTTTATCCTGTGGAGAGGGTGCTCTGAGCCTCTTCCCCACTCCCACACCTTATTATGCCCACAGAGTGGGCCAGCCACCTATCGGACATGTGGATGGTGGGACAGGGCTCCCTCGGGTAGAGAACAGATTCTGTAGGGTGGAACGTCCAGCCCCCTCCTGCTCTCTTCCCCAACACCTGCCAGTCAGTCAAGCCTGCCCTGTATAGAAGGACAAGCCAGGCCCGGCTAGTGTCTTACCTCTGCCTGGATGCAAACAGCTCGCTCCTTCCCTGACCCCTTGTCCCCTGGCACAGGGCAGAGGACGTGAAGGGTCTGAAATCGTTCGGGCTCCTATTCTGCTCATCTCCAAGTTCTCAGTTTGGAAGAACTGGGGGAGCAGAATCCTGGAGACTCAGAAGCACTGAGCCCCACATTTCACAGGTGAAGAAACAGGGCCAGAGAAAGGGCAGGCACCCACAACCCCACTCCTCTTGTGGCCCAGGGCTCTTACCCTGCACCACAGCCTGTGGCTCAGCTCCAGCCCTGGGGTCTCCCTCAGACCTCCCTGGGCTTGAATTCTGACCCCCACCCCCATGTTCCAGAAGGGAAGCCAGGGTCCTGAGGCAGCTCAGAACACAGCCCCGGCCCCTCATACCTCTCACTGTTCTCTGCCCTTTATGGACTATTGGGGCCACCGCCTGGAGCAGGGACCAAGGACTAGGGCAACCACCAAGATGCCACTGGACCAGCAGGGAGGTCAGGCCCCGGGCATCAGGTGGGTGTTGGCGCAGGCATACCTGAGCCCAGGCCCAGCCCGGCTCCTGGCATGCAGAGAGTGATGATAAGCACATTTTTGCCCTCCAAGGAAATTCCTCTGAGGGCAGAGGAGGTGGGAGGCCAGAGTCTTCTAGATGCCTGTCTCCTTCTGTTTATCCAGGCCTAACACAGCCTCTGCCGCCCTCTCCAAGAGAGGCACAAGTCTTTAATGACTGGACCCTCTGCCCCCCAAACCCTCTTCCCAGCCACCCCCACCCCCTCGCAGGGACACTGCCTCTCCAGGTGCCCTCTCCCAGGTGGGTGATGGGGTGTTAATCCTCAGCGGAGGAGGATCCCAGGTGTCCCCACTGGGCCCCACCTTGCTTTTTTCTGGGTCCCTCTCTCTGTGCCCTGTGGCTATTTCCAGGGAGGGCAGGAGGAAGCCACAGAGGCAAGCTTCTTTCCAGTCCTGGGCCTTCTTCGGTGGACTGGCCTCCATCACAGGCTCCGTTGCCTGAGGAATGAGGCCAAAATAATGGCAGGTACAGGGCCTCTCAGAAGCTGAGCCAGGCCTGGCCCACTTCCATTTTTAGAGATTCTTGATCTATTAAAAAATGAAGAAATGCTGTAACAGGGTTAGGGAAGTTGTGGTATATTCAGTCTTATGATGACTGTCTTCTTTCTGTCCTGTCGCTGTGCCTCTGGCTGTGTGTCCTCAAGTGGAGACAATGTCAGACGTCCATATTGAGGCCCCTTGTTCACTGAGATCCTACAGAGCCTCTGCCCAGCCCTGCCCCTAGGCTCCCCGGGTGTGTGCCAGAGAACCCGGGGTTCAGGCGTCCTGTCTTGTGTCTTTTGAAAGTACGGAGCTTCAGTTCACAAAGTGCCCTTGCAGACATGATTGCCTGGGTTCTTCTGCATCTCAGGGGGGAAGGCAAGGGGGTCATCCTTATTTTACAGCCAAGGAAGCCAGTCCAGCAAGGGAAGCGACTCACTTACTGGCAGTCAGTGGCAAGGCCAAGCAGCAGCCCAGGCCCCCGAGTCCTTGGTGGTGAGGGGTGTAGGGGGTGAGGTCTCCCTGTCAAACTGTGCTGCAAAGAAGCAGGTGGATCTTGACCCCATAAGCCAGGGTCTGGAGGGCTGCTCTTCTTTGCTGATTCGCTGCTGGGTCCCAAGCTTCACACCAGATGGAGAAGCTGGGAGAGATTGGGTTAATTCAAGCTGTGAAGTGAGCGGGTGATTTGGGTGCTAATTAAAATGACAGGAAGTAAACAGCACTTGGAAACACCCAGCATGTGCCCCCTAAGCCCGACTAGGCCTGCGCACTCACTGCTGTCTCCCCCAGCTTGGCTCAGTGGGCACCATCTCCATGGCAACTGAGCTGAGCTGCAGAGATCAAAGCTGAAGATGGGTTAGCTCCAAACCAGCCGAACCAGGGGTCGTGTGAAGGGGTTTCTGAAAAATGCCTGGAGAACGGGGGCCCCCAGGTGTCTTCCCCTTCCACCACTAGACCCTCCTCTCCTGGCTGCAAAACTCCCCCTAGGACTTGAAGTAGAGTTGGTGTGGTAGGAGAAACCACCTGTGGGCTGGGATTGGGCCTCCTGGGACCCACCCCCGCCTAGGACTTTTTTCATCAGCTAACATTTATGGAGTGCTGGTTAGGGGCACGGATTCTGGAATCACAGTTCTGGGTGCAGCACTCTTCTCCTGTGCAATTGCTGTGTGACCTTGCCTAAGTCACTTAACCTCTCTGAGCCTCAATTTTATCATCTGAGACATGGGGATAATAATAGTAATGTTTCTTAGAGCTGTTGTGAAGAGGAAACAAGCCAATGAATCTAAAGTGTTTAGCATAATGCTTGCCACATGGTAATTGCTATAAAGATGTCAGCTATTGTTAGGAGTGTGTATTACTAGGTACTAGATGTTGGGCATAGAGAGAAGGAATTTACATGGTCTCTGCTCTCAAGGAACTGGCTATCTAACTAGGGTGCAGTGAGGCAGAGGCGACATTGCCTGGTGTCACTGGAGCAATGGTAGACGTCTATGAGGCACAGCTGGCCTGAAGGATAAGGAGTGGGGCTTGGGAAGATGACGGCTGAGCTGGGTTTTGGGAGATGAGTAGAAATTCTGGGGCTGATGCGAACTTGCATTCTGGATGGAGAAGGCTGTGCCGAGGTTTGGCCATGCTGGAAACTTACAGGAAGGACCTGGGGCTGGGGTAGCCAGGGAGAGATCAAGAGAAGATGGAATTTCTTCTGTAGGTGACTGGGAACCTGTGAAAGGCTTTCAAAATATAATACTTATTGTATTTTTTATTATTTTTAAAATTTATTTTATTTTTATTATTTATTTATTTATTTTTTTGAGACGGAGTCTCACTCTGTCACCCAGGCTGGAGTGCAGTGGTGCGACCTTGGCTCACTACAAGCTCTGCCTACCGGGTTCACGCCATTCTCCTGCCTCAGCCTCCCGAGTAGCTGGGACTACAGGCGCCCACCACCACCCCCGGCTATTTTTGTATTTTTAGTAGAGACGGGGTTTTACCGTGTTAGCCAGGATGCTTGATCTCCTGACCTCGTTATCCGCCCACCTTGGCCTCCCAAAGTGCTGGGATTACAGGTGTGAGCCACCGCGCCCGGCTTATTATTTATATTTATTATGATTATGATTATGTTTTTTCCCTTTATTACAAAGTAATATATGTTCATTGCAGAAATTTTGGGGAAAGTTAGAGAAAAGCAGAAAGATGTCGGAATTCTCTGTATTCCTACCCAGCAGAGGAAATGACTGTTACCATTTTGGTATAAATCCTTTTCACCTACTCACTTTCTTTTTCCCCAAAATGAGATCAAACTGTATATTCAGTTTCAAAGAGAGAGAGACTGGGTCAGAATTGCATTGTGGAAGGATCTGGGTGGCCGCAGCCATGTGGAAGATAGTGGGAGGAGGGAGACCCTCAGGAGGCGCTGCAGTTTTTCGGGTTGGGATGGTCTGGGCCAGTGGGTGTAGGGCAGGGAGGGCAAGCGAGAGGGATTTGGGAGGGGAAGGGGCAGGACAGTCTTTGGGTTGGCGAGGGTGGCACAGTGAGTGTGCTCCAGGAACGGGCCTGGAATTGGAAGCAGGAGCCTGGGTTCTCCCAGGGCCGGCCTGCTCCTCAGCACACCTTGTATCCCTTTGTGTGAGGCACCCTCGGAGGGAGGAAGAATGGCTATTCTTTTTCATCCCAGAGGCCCTGTGTTTGGGGTGAAGACACCCAAGAACATAAGCAAAATATTAGACATAAGCACAGAGCGGGAGGGACCTGAGGCCTGATGGCTGGCCCAGTGGTCTCTAAGCTGCCTGCCTACAGCCAGCGCAGAAGCCTGGCCCGAGCTGGGTACCACCCATGGGATTTTAGGGGTCTCGGGTAGCATGTGCGTGCTGGAAGGTTTAAAAAGCTCCTCAGGGAAGGGCACGGTGGCTTATGCCTGTAACCCCAGTGCTTTGGGGGGCTGAGGCAGGAGGATCACTTGAGCCTAGGAGTTCGAGATCAGCCTGGGCAGCATATCAAGACCCTATCTCTATGAAAAAACCACCACAACAAAAATTAGACGGGCACAGTGGCACATGTGTCCCAGGTACTTGGAAGGCTGAGGTGGGAGGATCGCTTGAGCCTGGGAGTTCAAGGCTACAGTGAGCTATGATTGCACCACTGCACTCCTGCCTGGGTGACTCAATAAATTAATAAAAATAAAGAGCTCCTCGGCTGATTCGAAGGTGCGGTCACTACTGAGGTCCTCAACAGTGAGGAAGTGACTTCTTTGAGGACATGCCGTGGGCCAGGCTGAAAGCAGACTCCTGGTCCAATGCCCCTTCTATGTCCTCTCTCTGCCTCCTCCTCCTCGGTGCAGACGCTGGTCCTCTCTTAAGGAGAGAGACTGTAACTTGTGGGGTGGGAACGGGCGATGGGGAGCCCTGGCTCAGCTCCTCTTTTGTCTTGCCATCTCTGGCCAGTTGCTCTGCCTCTCTGAGCCTTCGTTTTCTCCTTTCTTCTGGTGTTGATCCTATTGGCTCTGACTGCTTCACAGGACTGTGAGGTTAAAAGGCAGACCCATCCAAATGCCTGGAGAGAACTTACTCTAAAAGCACCATGCAGGCTGGGTGCAGTGGTTCACGCCTATAATCTCAGCACTGTAGCAGTCTAAGGCAGGAGGATTGCCTGAGCCCAGGAGTTCAAGACCAGCCTGGGCAACATGGCAAGACCCCATCTCTATTAAAACATTTTTTTTTTAATTAAAAGCTTTACTCATATAGATAGGTAGATAGATAAGCATATATAAGCACCATGCAATACAAGCCATGGGCTCTTCCAAATCCCCATTTTCCAGGTGAGGTCAGCAGCAAAGCCACCTGCCACCACTCTCAGGTGTAGAACTGGGCCTCTGTTTCCTGAGAAGCCCCAGGTGCCCTGATCAGACTATTTCTCACAACTGCTAATGAGCCCACTGGGGTGCCATAAATAGACACCCAACACTGCCCTGAAAAGCATTATTCGCACTTGCCAACAAACACCTTTTTTTCAGCTTAAAGGTAGCGCCAGCCCACACCTGGCCTCAGGGACCCCTCAGTGTGTCCCTGGGTTTTACCCTCAGAGTGGCCATTCCCAAGCTGCCCACAGGACTTCCTCATCATTCCTCCCCACAAGACCCCCTAGGGGACTCTCCTCACACCCTCTCTGGTCTCTGCTGTCCCCATGGTGGCTTCTCCCTCTCCACTTTTTTGGGGTTCCTCATGTGGCATCTCTGTCCCCCATTTTCCCCACTCGCAGTCCGGGGTCTCTTCTCCATCATAGCAGCTTTGATTTGTTTAGTGCTTCCTGGACCCCAGGCACCCCGCAGGTGCCATTTGCTTTAATCTCTGAGTAGTCCTGGGAGATACGCACTGAGCCCCTCGAGGTCGGGTGCTTGCCTAAGGTGCGCTGGTCAGGGGAAGCCTGGGGATCTGCAGGACCCCAGGGCCCTGCTCTCCTTGTCCCTCTCTGGCTGGCTGCCTTTGCTCTCCGGGGAGTGAGGGCCCTGGAATCCAGATCCACCGGGGCCCCTCCATCCTGCCCGCCCAGCCTGGCCACAGCAAAGGCAAAAAGCTGAGGCTGGAACCTGGGGCAGTGCTTTGCACAGAAGGGGCTCCCTCCCTGCCAGCTGAGTCAGGAGGGGAGTGGGGGATGGCGGAGCAGCTGGGGAAAGCCCCTTTCTTAGAACTGCCACGCCATCCCCGCTTTCCCCCAAATTTCTAATCATAAATTCTTGGTCTTGACCTTTGAGAATCCACTGTGTACTGAGTCCCAAAAATTCCACTTACAGTCTGGTTGGAGGTTAAGGCAGCAGGGTTGGGCCAGGGGGTGGGAGTGAGCCGGTACCAGGGGCCTCAGATGACACCCAAGGGCTGGAGGCGCCTTCCCTACTCCCACTCTGGGGCAGGTGCGTTATGGGCACACAGATCTTGTTGGTTGAGGGCAGGTATGGTTGAGGGCTCATACCTCCCTCCCAGAACCCAGCCATTTCCCGTCACCTGCAGAGCCTTGTCCCCACCCCTGCCCCAGGGGATGATGGGTACAGATGGGAAGACCCCAGCTGATGGAGACCAGTTGCCACTTTTGCCCCAACCCTTGTCATCGTGGCCTCAGCAGCTGCACCTCTCTTGGCCTCCCTCCATTTCCTGTGGGGTGGACCCCCAGCAGAGGACCCCTGCACCCCGAGGAGCTCCTGGAGAAGGCTTCATTGGTTTTAGCAAACGAGGGAAGTGGTGCCTGCAGCCTCCCCAGAGGCTTGCCTGGGGGCTCAGGAGTGCTCAGGTCAAGCCTGAGGGATGGGGTGAGTGCTGGGCCAGGTGCCCCACAGGCTCCCAGGAAGCACCCCTGCAGCCTTCCTCTGTCTGCTCCTGGGCCCAGGGGCTGTGGGACTCTTGGCTGCTAGGACAGGTACATGTGGGCCAGGTGTGGGCTGAGCAGAGGGGTGGGGAAGAGGCTCAATGAGAGAGACAGAGGAGAGAGGGACACAGGAACACACAGGGAGACACATGAAAGCAAGAGGAAGAAGGAGAGAGAGGGAGAGAGCCGCCCTGGGTTCTCACGGGAGCAGTCTTCGGTCCTCCTGTCCTCCCCCTCCTTCCCGTCTCCTGCTGCCTCCTTCTCTCACGGCGGAAGAGGCAGGAAGGCCAGCCTGAGGGAAAGCCTCGAGTGTGAAACTGGAGGCTGCTCACAGAGTGGGTTTTGTTACCTCGTTTCTGGGTAAAAACCATCTGGCACTGGGTGAACAATGTCCTTGTTAGTGTCCTTGTTTTCCTACTGTCACTACACACGTGTGTGCATATGACCACCTGTGCATAAATGAGGATGTGCATACACACAAACACGCCTGCACACACACGCTACATAATACAGACCTGTGAGTGTGCATGGGCGCACCTGGGTCTGCATAAATGCACACACACTCGCAGAAGCATGCACTCGGGTCTGTGCCTGTGCACACCGCGTCTTTCCCGGTGGTGATGCCATCCGCTTGCTCGGGTCTGGCCCCTTCTGGCCTTTGTCCAGGAGGCCTCACCCTGCCTGCTCTGATGCTTGCCAGCTTCCAGGGGAGGCTTCAGAAGCCTGAAGGCCTTGGGATTTCAAAGCCCTTTAGGCACCCTTCTGTGTGCCCACTGCTGCATGCTTGTGGGTGCCCTTTGGCGCCATGGCCCCACGCCCTTTTCCCCCAGACCTGACAGCTCTGCTCACCCCTGCACATCTCTGCTCCTTTGGGCTAGGGCAGAACTCAGGATGAAGGGGGCAGCTGCATGTAGCTTCTCATGCCCCTCTCCCCCCAGTGCCCAGAGCCCCTCCTGGAGCCCCACGCAGAGGAAGCGGGCAGCTGGTCCTTGTCACTGCCAGCCTGCAGGCCTGGGAAGCCCCCTCCTTGCCTGCCTGGCAGAGTTTCCACCAGGAGTACCCTGGGACTGTTTGGTGTTTTTTAGCAACTGTCTCTGCCCCATAGGGGAAAGGGAGGAAGCCAGAGAAGTTGAGTGTTCTTGCCAGGGAGCTGGGTCGGGTGGGAGACGCTCTGCCTCTGGCCACTCTGCAGTCCACAGGCCTGAGAGGCTCCTGCAGCTGGAGCAGGGTGAGAAGGTCTCCCTTGTGCCTTAGGCCTCAGAGAGTGTGTTGTAGCAAGAAAAGTGGTCTGTGCTGGGTGTCGGGAGACCTGGGTTGTGTGACGGGAGGACCTGGGTCAGGTCATCTCCTGTCTCTGGGCTTTCTCCTGCACAAAGAGGGGGCTGGACCAGGTGATCTCATAGGACCCTTTCTGGGTCCTCTGCCTCTGAGGGTTTGAAGCTGAATCGTGATAACTGGGGAAGCCTCATCACAGTCATGGCCTCCTCCCTCACTCTGTGCACCAGCTGAGCTCTGCAGAGATGTCAGACCTTGAGCAAAAAGTGTCCCTTTGCAGACTGGATGAGGGGGCCTTCCTCCCACCTCACTCACATGGTGGGCAGAGGTCAGGAGAGCAGACTGACAAGGAAGGGGCCTTGGCAGGAGACAGACAGTGCACTGTTTCTCAGGCAGTTTCTGAGACATCCAGGGCACAGGCATGAGAAGCTCTGTTCCCGCACAGCGTGGGCACCTCGGACATCTGTCCTGGTGGTGGGGCTGGGGCTGGGCTGGGAACGGAGTGGAGGTGCCCCACCCTCTCAAAGCCACGGGCCCCTGCTACTCCTAAGGCCAGTCTTAAGCTCTGTGGTGAAGACATAAGAATACTGGCCTCTTATTGGGGTTCCTGGGGGTCAGAGGAACACAGCCATCGAAGGCCATTGCTCGGCCACATGATGAGGCGGGAGACCCTAGGAATGCCAGAGGGCCTCACACTGATATCCCCATCTTTCTCCCTTTCTCCTCCTGCTCCGTTTTCCATGGCCTGCTGCTGTTCCCTGATCTCCAGGAAGTGGAGGTGAGTACTGCCCGGGGCCCCACTCTGTGTGGTCTCTGCAGAGCACACCCCTTCCTCTCCTGTCCCTCCACACCCTCACTCTGACTTGCCTTCCCTGCCAGCATCCAGTGTGGCATGGGGGCAATCAGGAGCTCACGGGAGAGGCTGGAAAGGATTCTGGACATGGGTTTACAGGGATAGAGGTGTGGGGGAGGCAGCTGGCAGGGCCTGGATGGACAGGGGTCAGCCACCAGGATGACGGCCATTGGCACATGACATCGCTGGCCCAGGCCTCTCCTCGGCCCCGCAGTTGAACCTCTGGGATATGGATCTTAGCCTTTCCCTTCTCCCTTGTCCCTCTCTGTCCTCTAGGATGACTATATCAAGAGCTGGGAGGACAATCAGCAAGGAGATGAAGGTAACATGACTCTCCCGGCGGGGGAAGGTGACTGACACGTGTGAAGACTTGAGACCAGAGGGCAAGCCCTGAGCCCGCTTGGGGGCTCCTTGAACAGCCAGGCCCCGGTGGGGATGGGACTTCTGAGCTCAGGAGCTCTGGTTATCAAGGGCTGCTGGAGGGAGAGGCCTCCCAGCTCAGAAGTGGGGCTGGAGGTTCCTGGGTTCTCCCAGGTGACCTGTGTCCTGTCTCTGTGCCCCTGCAGCCCTGGATACCACCAAGGACCCCTGCCAGAAGGTGAAATGCAGCCGCCACAAGGTGTGCATAGCCCAGGGCTACCAGCGGGCCATGTGCATCAGTCGCAAGAAGCTGGAGCACAGGTGAGAGGTTTGGGGAGGTGGGAGCCCTGGAAGGGGTGTGTTCAAAGAGCAAGGGCTCAACTGACCCTCTCCTTATGAATTAGCCATCTACTGCTGTTAAATAAATTTAAAACTTAGTGCTTAAAACAGCAAATATGTATTATCTCACATCGTTTCTGAGGGTTGGAATCCAGAAGTGGTTCTCTTAGATGGTTCTGGCTCTGGGTCTGTCTTGAGGTTATAATCAAGGTGCTGGCTAGGGCTGTTTCATCTGAAAGCTTGTCGGGCTGGAAGATCCACTTCTAAGCTCACTCTTATGCTCTTGGTGGGAGGCCTCAGTTCCTGGTCATGTGGACCCCTCCATAGGGATGCTTGAGTGTCCTCACAACATGGCAGCTGCCTTCACCTAAAGTAAGTCATTCAAGAGATGAGCGAGGAGAAAGCCACACCATATGAGAACAATTACCAAACACTGTGGGATCCAGGGAAAGTCACATCTCCTTTTTGGGGCCTTGATGTAGTATCTCTAAGACAAATAGGTTAGACCATATAATTTGAGGAGGAGAAAGGAGTGAGGGACATTTAAGGAAGCCTTAGCTCCAGCTGGGTGCAGTGGCTCCTGCCTGTAATCCCATCACTTTGGGAAGCCGAGGTGGGTGGATCACCTAAGGTTAGGAGTTCGAGACCAGCCTGACCAATATGGTGAAACCCCATCTCTACTAAAAATACAAAATTAGCTGGGCATGGTCGCTTGTGCCTGTAGTCCCAGATACTCATGTGGCTGAGACAGGAGAATTGCTTGAACCTGGGAGGCAGAGGTTGCAGTGAGCCGAGATCACACCGCCACCGCATTCCAGCCTGGGTGACAGAGTGAGACTCCGTCTCAAAAAAAAAAAAAAAAAAAGGAAGTCTTAGCTCCAGCCCAAGGACAAGGCTCTGCCTTGGCTCCAAGACCCTGGAAAAGGTTCCAGTTCCCTCCCTTCTTTCCTGAATCACAGAAGATGAAGGATGGGGTTGCAGTCTTCGAAGGCTGCAGGGGCGTGGCCGGTAATGTAATGCATGAAGAGTGCTTGGTCACGGGCCGCTCTGTGGGGCACAGGCATGGTGGAGAGCAGGCAGCTGCTTCTTGGTCCTGGTCTATTACAGCTATGTAGGAATGCAGGTCCAGGACTCCTATGCTTCCATTTTTCAAAGAAAGGCCAAGAATCCAGGTATTTATGTGAGCTCTCCCATTTGGTAAACGTTAGTGCATAAATAACTCAATTAAAAAAAAAAAAACAAAACACTTGGTGGCCAAGTATGGCCCAGAGGTCATCCGTTTGCAACCTCAGATTTGGTCTGACCCCCTAAGTGAAGTGTGACTCCCTTTTACCTCTGGCCGTCAGACCTGGAGTTGCTACCTGAAGGCCCCATGGGACTCAGTGACTCCTGGAAGAAGGGAAGCTGGGGGAATTTATGCCCTGCTCAGTTGGTTCCACCCTTCTGAGCTGGAGGAGGGTCTGGCAGCAGTGTGGGGAGGGTGGGCAGGGGCAGGAAGAGGCTGATCTGCTGGAGATTGCTGCTGCCTTCCTGTTGGAGCAGGTCTCCTCAGCCCTCCCTTCCCCTGCTCCTTCCTCACTGTCACCTCCGCCCTGGTGTGCTCCCCACCTTCTCCTGTAGGATCAAGCAGCCGACCGTGAAACTCCATGGAAACAAAGACTCCATCTGCAAGCCCTGCCACATGGCCCAGCTTGCCTCTGTCTGCGGCTCAGATGGCCACACTTACAGCTCTGTGGTGAGGAGCCCAGGCCCCAGGTAGGGTGGGGGTGGAGTCACCTGAGGCCACAGGAAGCAGAAAGGATGACCCAGCTGGGGCCTCCGGAGGGGTTTCTAGGACTGAGGTGGGGCCAGATGGCAAGGTCAGTGCGTTCAATGCAGCCAGCCGTACTGGGGCCACCTGCAGCCCTGGCTGGGACTATCTGAGAGTTGGAGCCAGACCCTGTCTGTCCCTGACCTCGGACAGGTGCAGGTGGGGAGTGGGGCCTGGAAGAGACACTATGGTCAGGTAACTGCAAGTCAAAGGAACTGAGAGAAGACTGCAGCCAAGTGTGGAGGGCTGTGGAAGAAGAAGCTCTGGCATCGAATTGTTAGGGAGGGACGAAAGGAGGATTTCCACAGGGAGGCGCCAGTGTTCACCAGTGAGCAGGGGCCTTCTGGGGCAGCAGGAAATAATCCTCCATAAGAAGGCGATGGAAGAAGGAACTGATTGGGAGAATGAATTTGCACCTTATGTGGATTTTTGTGAGGATTTCAGGAGACAATATTTGAGAAAGCATTTAAAAAATTTTAGGCTGGTCACGGTGGCTCACTCCTGCAACCCCAGCACTTTGAGAGGCTGAGATGGGTGGATTGCTTGAATCCAGGAGTTTGAGACAAGCCTGGGGAACATAGTGAGACCCTGTCTCTACAAAAAATACAAAAATTAGCTGGGTGCGGTGGCGTGTGCCTGTGATTCCAGCTATCTGAGAGGCTGAGGGGGAGGCCAGGAGTTCAAGGCTGTAGTGAGCCATGATTGCACCACTGCACTCCAGCCTGGGTGACAGAGTGAGACCTTGTCTCAAAAAAAAAAAAAAAAAAAAAAAAAAAAGTAACATGGAAATGCAGGTGCTGATAATGAATGTTTTTACTGGCAACAAGGAGTCGGGAATTGCTTGGTTTGGGAGGGCACTGACAGGAGGCTTGGGGTGGGTGCCAGAGCTGAGGGGCCTTCTTGGAGTGAGATGCAGATTTCAGTCACCCGCTGTGGGTGATGATTGACATTGCTGTGGGGATGAGGTCATCCAGGGAGAAGAAAGGGAGGAGAGAGAGAGAGAATGAGCAAGAGGCCAGGGCAGAGGCTGCATTTAGGAGGTGAGAGGGGTGCAGGGGAGCTGGCAGAGCTGGCAGAGGGGAGGAGGAGAAGAAGAGGAGCTAGTGTCCCACAACCCAAGGCCAGGTCTGGGCAGGACGCTGCAGTGTGGTCCAGTCCAGGGGTCACGCTGTCCTTTAGGGAGGTGGAGGTCGGCAGGAAGTCTGGCTTTCATCCCGGCTCATGGCCTTGGGCAAGTCACTGGACCTCTGTGCGCCTTGCTGTTCTCTGCTGAGCAGGAGAAACCCAAGCCTCCCAAGTGAGATAATGTTGTCGAGCGCTGTGATGACCCGCTTCCCATTAGCAGCCGCCCCATGAGAAGAAGGAGATATGACCAGGAGAAAAGGCCCTGGTCAGAACCTGGCTTTCGCAGGCAGCTGTGGCAGAAGCAGTTCTTAGCGAAGGCCGAGGAATTGTTAGATGCTCCATAGGCGGTGCTGTGTCCTATCAGGAGAACTGAGAAAAGTCCACTGGGGTGACTGTGGGGAGATCATTGAGGGAAGGGCTGATGACTGATTACAGAGGGACCAAGGAACAGGCCATGAGAGCCAGGGGGGCAACAGACAGCTAACACAGGGGAGGGGCGACAGAGGCAGGGGAGGGGAGACAGGTGTCTGGGAGGGACAAATCCTCAGAGAGGGCCGAGCAGGTTCATGGGAGCCTGCGTGGCTAGGACCAGCTCTGGGCCCTGCTTCCCGGGCCCTGCTCTCTCCACCGTGCACCTCAGTCTGCAGAGGGACCAAGAGGACCCTTCAGGCTATTCATGGGCACTCCATGGGGGGAGGCAGATGTGGCTGCCATGGGAGGCTTGAGGGTGTCCCCAGCTGTGGGGACCCCTGGGGCAAGCCCTCAGTCCCCTGTTCCACCTTTCCCCGTGTGCAGTGTAAGCTGGAGCAACAGGCGTGCCTGAGCAGCAAGCAGCTGGCAGTGCGATGCGAGGGCCCCTGCCCCTGCCCCACGGAGCAGGCTGCCACCTCCACCGCTGATGGCAAACCAGGTGAGGAGAGTGCTGGGCCACCAGGCTGGGGGTGCTGAAGGGCCACCTGGCACCTCCTTCAGGGCTCTAGGGTGGTAGAAGAGGTGTGCAGAGCAAGAGGGAAGTGGCAAAAATGCAGAAAGCTTGAGGGAGCTGTGAGGTCAGAGGCCCAGATTAACACAGAGCAGGAGGCTTGGGCTCAGCCCTCGTTTCTCCCCTGGGTGCCTGGAAGGTGGGCAGGGGAGGGACTCAGCCACAAGGAACCTGGGCTGTGTGTTTTTCATGCCAGGAAGGAGTGGGTGGTGGGAAATGGGAGAGGACTCGAGAGGAAGCCCCTGATTTCCACCTTCCCTTCTGCTGCTGCCTCCCTGACCCCTGCCCAGCCTCCTGGCCTGTAGGGCAGGATCCCAGCCTGAGATTGACCTGCTGCTCCACCGCACATTCACCCTCCATGCCTTCTCTCTGTTCTGCAGAGACTTGCACCGGTCAGGACCTGGCTGACCTGGGAGATCGGCTGCGGGACTGGTTCCAGCTCCTTCATGAGAACTCCAAGCAGAATGGCTCAGCCAGCAGTGTAGCCAGCCCAGCCAGCGGTAGGAAGCTTGCTGCTCTGCCTGGAGGAGGGAGGGAGATAGGGAAGGGGCCGAGGACACAGGTGTATGCTGGGCCAGCCCGCCCTTATTCCTTCCTGCCGGACTCTGGGCCCTACAATTTGGGCCCCAAAAGAACCTTCACCCCGAAGAAGTCGGCTTCCACCAGAGCAGGAGGGATACCGGTTAGCTAGTAGGAAGAACTTAACATGGGTGGAGGGAGCTTAAACCCTGACATGGGTAGCCCAGGGAAAGCAGGAATTCTTTTCCCTGAAGGGCTTTTAGAACAGGGTTTTGAATGGTTCAGGCATAGTCCTGTGTGGAGGTGGAAGGAAGGACCTTTGGCCATTCTCAAGTTTCTCAATCCCATGGTTAGATTGCAAGCTGCCCAGACCCAGAAGAGAGGGCTGGGGCTGATGGCGAGGTAGAGGGCTGGAGGGCTGGAAAAACGGTTGAATAGCCAGATGAAGCGTGCCTGAATCTGATCTTTTCCCAGGGCTGGACAAGAGCCTGGGGGCCAGCTGCAAGGACTCCATTGGCTGGATGTTCTCCAAGCTGGACACCAGTGCTGACCTCTTCCTGGACCAGACAGAGCTGGCCGCCATCAACCTGGACAAGTACGAGGTCTGCATCCGTCCCTTCTTCAACTCCTGTGACACCTACAAGGATGGCCGGGTCTCTACTGCTGAGTGGTGCTTCTGCTTCTGGAGGGAGAGTGAGTGCAGCCCCTCTCCCAGGCCCCTGCCTCACCTGTGTGGGCTCTACCCGAAGTTCCAGGCTCTCTTGGGAAGTCAGAGTGGCTCTTTCTTGGCTACATCCCCAGGCCCGGCACTTTCCCAGCGTGCCCACTTCCTGCACTCCCTCAGGGCTTCATCCCTTAAGGCCCAGGGAAGCCAACACTTTCAGCTCCCTTCCTTGGCAGGCTCCCAGGCCGATCCAGATTTTGTGGGTCCTGAAGCTTATATACTTTTTAAGGTCTTCTTTAAGAAAGAGTTAAAAAAAAAATCCCAGCACTTTGGGAGGCCAAGGTGGGAGGATCATGTGACCCAGGAGTTGGAGACCAGCCCAAACAATACAGGGAGACCTCATCTGTATGAAAAAAAAAAAAAAAAAAAAAAAAAAAAGCCAGGCATGGTGGCATGCATTTGTGGTCCCTGCCACTTGAGAGGCTGAGGTGGGAGGATCGCTTGAGCCTAGGAGGTCAAGGCTACAGCGAGCTGAGATTGTGCCAGTGCACTCCAGCCTGAGCAACAGAGCAAGAACCTATAAAAAAAAAAAAAAAAAAAAAAGAAGGAAAGAAAGAGTATGAAAAACAACAAATGTAAACTTTCTGGGGCCCCTCAGAGGGCTTGGGAAGGGGCTGTACAAGTGAGGGTCTTAGAGCTGAAGATGCATTTGCTTCTCGGTGATTCTTCTTTTGGGCACATCTTAAATTTTGTGCCACCAATAAGTGATTACATACGTTGTCATCAGCCTTAGAGATGTGATGAAATTTCTCAGCTGAATATACCTGAAACTAGAGCTTTCAAACCAGAGTCATCTCGGGAAATTGAGGTCCCCAGGGCTCACTTGACCTGTGCGGCCGGAGCTGGGGAAGCCCTGGTGTTCCTCACTGGATGGTTCTCCCCATCTTGGTGGGGGATCGGCAGTCAGGGCCCAAAGCTTCAGCCCAGGCCCCACCATACGCTAGTCAGGGACCCCCGGCAAGTAACCAAATCTTTCTGAGTTCTGCTTCTTCACCCGCATCAGGAAATAACAGTACCTATCTTGGAGCCTGTTGTGAGGATGAGCCAAGAAAATCTGTGCAGAGCACCGTGTAATTCACAAATCCCTCTGCAAATGTGTGGTATTGTGATCTGTTTCACCACTCTGACTGCCCAGCTCCTGCGACCTGCATCACTCCAGCACTTTGACTTTCTGGGCCTTTGAAGGCCACTCCATCCATTCTGTACAGCAGCTTTCTTGGGCAGGAGGCTGGGAACTGTCCTCATTTTACAACCAGGCAGGCTTCCAGCTTGGAGAGGTGGGGACTTCTCAAGGTCGCAGACAAGTTAGAGGCTGGCTGCCAGTTACAGTCATGCGTCACTTAACGAGGGGGATACATTCTGAGAAATGCATCATTAGGTGATTTCGTCACTGTGCAAGCATCATAGGAGTACTTACACAGACCTTGGTGGTGCAGCCTCCTGTGCACCTGGCCCATTGCCCCCAGGCTACAACCTGTGCAGCATGTTATGTGCTGAATACTGCAGGCAGTTGTAACACAATGGTAAGCATTTGTGCATCTAAACAGCTAAACATAGACCCGGCATGGTGGCTCACTCCCATAATCCCAGCACTTTGGGAGGCCGAGGTGGGTGGATCACCTGAGGTCAAGAGTTTGAGACCAGCCCGACCAACATGGTGAAATCCTGTCTCTACTAAAAATACAAAAATTAGCCAGGCATGGTGGCAGGTGCCTGTAATCCCAGCTACTTGGGAGGCTGAGGCAGGAGAATCACTTGAACCCGGGAGGCAGAGGTTGCAGTGAGCCAAGGTTGCGCCATTGCACTCCAGCCTGGGCGACAAGAGCAAAACTCCATCTCAAAAAATAAAATAAGGCCGGGTGCAATGGCTCATGCCTGTAATCCCAGCACTTTGGGAGGCTGATTCGGGCAGATTATGAGGTCAGGAGATCGAGACCATCCGGGCTAACAGGGTGAAACCCCGTCTCTACTAAAAATACAAAAAATTAGCCAGGTGTGGTGGCAAGCACCTGTAGTCCCAGCTGCTCGGGAGGCTAAGGCAGGAGAATGGCATGAACCTGGGAGGTGGAGCTTGCAGTGAGCCGAGATCACACCAATGCACTCCAGCCTGGGCGACACAGCAAGACTCCATCTCAAAAAAATAAATAAATAAAAAACAAAAATAAAATAAACATAGCTAAACATAGAAAAGGTACAGCAAAAATAGTGTTGTAATCTTATGGGGCCACCGTCCATTGTTGACTGAAGTGTCATCGTGTAACGCGTGGCTGTATTTTCAGGCCTGGGAGTTCTCTGTAACATTCCCCCTAGCATTACGTTCCCCTGGGGTCTTTCATGCTTGGGTGTCTGTGTGTTCACCCTACCTCCTCTTCTGAATCCTGTTACTCCTCTCATGGGTCCCTAGAACTTCTTGGGGACCTCAGGTCATCCACAGCTGTGGGATGCGCTCCCCTAAATAGAAACTGGGTGTTTTCATGCCATACAGCCCCTGTGCTTCCCACCCCTGCTGTGGGGCGGCCCCGTGTCAGAAAAGGGGTGTTTTCATCTTGCAGAGCCCCTGCCTGGGTCTCTAATCCTTGAAGGGCTCAGTGCATCCCCCCAACACCAGGGGACAGCCCCATCAGAGGCTGCTTCTCTCCCCGCAGAGCCCCCCTGCCTGGCAGAGCTGGAGCGCGTCCAGATCCAGGAGGCCGCCAAGAAGAAGCCAGGTGAGGGGCCAGACCAGGCTCTCAGAGGAGGAGGTGGGGACGGCTTCCTGGGTTCGTCTGAGACCCAGGGGCTCCAGCCTTGGGCCTCATGGCAGACGCGGAGCCCAGAGGAGGCCCTGGCCTAGGAAGACAGGAGAGGGATGCCCCCTTCCTGTGTCTATCCTTGTAGTGGGGCAGGGCCTCCCAATCCACTCCGGGAAAAGCGTGTTTTAGGCACTAATTTTATGCCCATCCATGCTGGAGCTAGAGTTTGGGATACAGAAGGATCCTGGAACCCTCCATTGAGTTCAGTTTCCTTCAGCAAGGGTGTGACTAATGTTTGAGTGAGGCCGCTCCCTGAGAGACACTCACTCACGTACTCCATAAACACCTGGGGGCCGGCCCCAGAGATACAACAGCAACAGACCCACCCCAACTCTGAGCGGATGGCAAGACGGACGCACTACCTGGCCTCATAACCCTTTAGCTCGGGCCAGTCGGGAAACACACAACACACAAATGGACACACTAAAAAGACAGAACTAGCAGTGTGACCTGTACACAGGCGCCCGGGAGCTTCAGCTGGGGGGCCTACAGGACAGCAAGTGGGCCCCGGAGGCAGGGCGGACTCAGAGTGGCTGGGAGGAGAAGGCTGTGCCTTCCTGGCAGGGGACAGCCAGGCCGGAGGAACTGTGGGAGGATGGAGAGTGTCAAACCTGGTGAAGTCAGACCGGCTGTCCTAGAAGACTTGGGCCACGGAGTCAGGGAAACTGATGGGGCGGCTGGGAGCTGGCACAGGGGCCTGAGCAGTGGTTCAAGGAAGCGGGTTTCCTCATCTCCAGCGAGTAGAGCTCGAAGAATTGCTGGCTGGTGTCCAGCCCTCGGCGTCTGGGCCTGTTGGGGGGTCAGCACCTGCTCTGGCTGGGCTCTAGGGGTGTGTAGACTTCTGCTCATGCATGAGGCCCTGAGGTCACCTCTCTGAGGGGCCCACAGCCTGGGCCCCTGCTCTGACCCTGCCTGGCACTGTGTCATTCAGGCATCTTCATCCCGAGCTGCGACGAGGATGGCTACTACCGGAAGATGCAGTGTGACCAGAGCAGCGGTGACTGCTGGTGTGTAGACCAGCTGGGCCTGGAGCTGACTGGCACGCGCACACATGGGAGCCCCGACTGCGGTAAGGGCTGGGCAGCTCGGGGCCTGCTGGGGGCCCTTGTCGTGGGATGCCGGGGGGTGCGTGCCAGAAGCTCCCTCACCCCCTGTTGGCTTGGTCCCTTCACAGATGACATCGTGGGCTTCTCGGGGGACTTTGGAAGTGGTGTCGGCTGGGAGGATGAGGAGGAGAAGGAGACGGAGGAAGCAGGCGAGGAGGCCGAGGAGGAGGAGGGCGAGGCAGGCGAGGCTGACGACGGGGGCTACATCTGGTAGACACCCTCAGGAGCCGGCGGCCAGTGGGGACTCAACAGCAGAGCTCTGAGCAGCAGCAGGCAGCTTCGAGAACGGATCCGGAAATGCAGTCAGAAGGACCCTGCTCCACCTGGGGGGACTGGGAGTGTGAGTGTGCATGGCATGTGTGTGGCACAGATGGCTGGGACGGGTGACAGTGTGAGTGCGTGTGTGCATGCATGTGTGTATGTGTGTGTGTGTGTGTGTGTGGCATGCGCTGACAAATGTGTCCTTGATCCACACTGCTCCTGGCAGAGTGAGTCACCCAAAGGCCCCTTTGGCCTCCTTGTAGCTGTTTTCTTTCCTTTTGTTGTTGGTTTTAAAATGCATTCACACACAAATACAAATTGACGGGTCAAAATCCATGAAATGAGAAGGCCCCAGCCGTGTCCTCCAGCCCAGCCCTGACCCCTTGGTTTCTACCCTGTCTTGACCGGCCCCTGCCTGCCCTTCTCCCTCCCACTTCTGAGATCAAGCTCTGGCCTGCGAGCCTGTCCCCATTGCAAAGGGGAGGGAGGGCAGGGAGCTGTCTACCGGCTGAGGTCCTCCCAAAACTGGGCCGATGTGGTGTGACATCCCCACCAGCCTCAGATGAGATGGGCCAGGACGCCCAGCCACAGCAAGCCCTGTCCATCTGCCAGATCCCCAAACACTAGAGAAACTCTCCTAACCCGAGGCAGGGAATGAAGGTGGCGGCGGCAGAGGAGGAGGGCAGCAGCCGAGAGGCCAGGGACGGGGTGCCTCGCCAAGCTGTCTGTGCCAGGTGGCCCAGGTGGTGCAGGTAGAACAGGGTGAGGACAGGGTGTCGGCTCAGCGGGAGGAGGCTGTTGCTGCAGAGCCTGGGGGAGCTTTTAGGTGTTGAGATGGGGCAGCTCTGAATCCTAGACCCTGGAATAGCCTGTCCCTTTTCTCTAGGTCTCGTGGTGGAGCCATGGTCTGGGCTGCTCTCTTGGGGACACCGGGTGTTGGTTACACAGTTGACCTCTGCCTGGCTCCCTCTTGGTGCAACTCCTGCCTCCATCCCTCTTGCTGGGGTCCCCTCGTCCACTTGAGGGCGCCTGAGGGCCAGGAGCAGCAGGCGAGGAGCCTGGGTCTATGCTAAGGGGGTGTGTGCCCACCTCCTCCCTGACCCTTAACACTCCTGTCCTGCCCAGACCAACAGAGAGACCTGTCCCTGAGACTCTGGAGAGAAGCAGCTGTCAAAAGCTGCAGGCTTCCCGCGCTCTGAGACCACGATCTTCCTCCTGCCAGGGGAGAGCCACCCACAGGCCATGTCCAGCCCCACTTCCCTCAGCCCCCAGGGCTTCCTTCTGGCTCCTCTGAGGATTCCCTAGGGCTGCCCCAGCAGAGGGGCTTCCCCAAGCTCTGTTTTGAAGCCTGCAGTGTGAAAAAGTGAGAAGTCAGAGGGAATAGGACAGGTGCAGCCGGGCTCTGAGGCCACACCTCACACCTCGCTGTTCCCCAGCATCCCCTGAGCAGTGTGAGCTCAGATGAGAAGAGGCCCTGTGCATTTCTTTTGTTTGTTTGTTGCTGTTTTCCCCCACCCGTCCAGTTCTCCTCAGCAAGCAAATTCCTTAACACCTTTGGTGGAGAATTTCTTACCCAGACTTGGGGCTGTGATGCCCTTCAGTGCGTGGTGAGTGCAGCGTGTGTGCGTGTGCCTGTGTGTGAACCTGGGGGCCATCCTGGTGGCCTGGGAGTGTGAGGAGGGGCCCCCTGCGTGCTGGGTGGGTGGCGGCTGTGGGGTCAATGCAGTGAGGCTCTCTGGGTGAGGCTCCCAATCTGGCAGTCCCTAGCCTCCCAGCATCTGCGAGCATCTGTTGGACTTTACAGAAGAGCCTCACCCCATCTGCCCCTCACTCTGCCCTGGAATCAACATCTTCCGAGTCCTTCTTGGGGGAAATAGCAGAGCCCCACTTAGCTCCATAAACTGCTTCCCATTCCGCAGCCCAGTTCTGATTGTCGAGGTGTCGCGTCGTTCCAGGTCCCCTCTTTCTCCCGTCCTCTCTCTGTCCTTCACCTCCCCCTCCAGCCCCGGCTCAGTTCAGGGAAATGCTGTTCCACATCAGCCCTCTGCTCTCTGAGGCAGCCGCGCCTCTGACTCGGAGCTACTTGAAACTTCTGCTCTTGCTAGGATTGGAGTCTACCTATCTCTTTCCTTTGCCCCAGCTGGAGTTCTGGAACTTTCCTCCTCGGGATAGGGGTGGGGGTTGTTAAGGATGCTGGGGGGGCCTGGGGAAGGAAGGAGTTCAGAGGAAGGGTGTCCCCTGTCCTCTTGATGTCACCCTCTGCTCCTGGGGCACGTGCTCTCTCTGTCTCTGGGTCTTCTGGCTGTGCACATTTGTGTGTCCTTGTAAATATGTTTTAGGAAGAAAGCAAAAGGGATTGAACTAGTCTCTGGCAGGATTGCAGGGGTCCAGCCTTGCCTGTCTCCAAAGCCCCCACACTGCCTTTCGCCCCACTGAGACTGGGCCCCTCAAAAGGTAGACAAAACAGCAGCTCCCAGTGGGGCTGAAGGTCGGCCTCAAAGTGGCGTTAGACAAGGTTAAAGTTTCCTCATGAACAAGGTTGCAGATTGGTCCTTCCTCAGCTCCTTGATTTGTGACCTTGACCAAGGGGCCTGCCACCCAGCCCCTCCAGCGCCCTATCCTCGATGCCTCGCTCCTTCCTGCCCCCACTCCCCTGGCTTAGGCAGGTAGGGGAATTAGGGCCATGCTGGAAGAAGCTTAACCATGTGTTCGAAGAACGGTTTCTTGCTTGCTTGGTCCTGGAACTCCCCTGGCAGCCCCAGGCCTCCTTGGCCCATGGGTGCTGGGGGAGGTGGATGTCAGATCTGGTAGGTTGGAGCAGAGAAAATAAATGTGCCTTGAGAGACCACTCAGAGAGGGTCCAAGGGTGATGGAGAAGGAAGCATGGCCTGGGAGCTTGGAAGGGAGGGGCAGCGGGTGGCGGCATCTTGACTGCCCTCTGTTGTCCCACACGTCGGGGGTGGTCACCCCACTTCACTCCGGCCCACCTGACTTCAGCCTTCCACGACCTTCACCTGCTTCCAACTTCACCTTGGAGGGGATGGGGTCCGTTGGCATCAACATGGGGACCCTCTGCTTCACCAAAGCCAGAGCCCTCAGCCCTTGGGGAGAACAAATGGCTGAGCTTTGATACCTGGGGTCATCGAGAGGCTGCGGGCTGGCGGCAGTCCCAGGGGAGAGATACTGCAGAAGGAGACCCAGACATCCTGAGGAAGTTCCCAGCAGAGCAAACTGCTTCCCAGCCTGAAGCCTGCTTCAACTGTGTGATGTGCAATAACTGAGCTTAGAGTTAGGAATTGTGTTCAAGTGCTTGGATTTCCGTCTGTAGATTTAACTGCTGAAATCATATCTCTCAGTAATTTTAGATGTCTTTAAAAAAATTGAAAAACAAAGCGTTAGACTGTGTGTGTGCGTTGATGGGCACTCAAGCGTCCCGTGAGTCATCCAGCCCTGCCTTTCCCCTGCGCCCCCATCCCCTCACGTCCCGCCCCGCCTCCACTTGAGGACCCTGCCTTGTGTCGTCTTTATCTGCCTATTACTCAGCCTAAGGATACAAGTACACTCCACACATACATAAAGGAAATCAAATGTTATTTTTAAGAAAATGGAAAATAAAAACTTTATAAACACCATCTGCTGGTAATACTCTGATTATTCTTACCCTTGGTATTATTTTTCACAAAAACAGCATTTATGGCTGGGCGCAGTGGCTCACACCTATAATCCCAGCACTTTGGGAGGCTGAGGCAGGACAATTCCTTGAGCCCGGGAGTTTGAGACTGGCCTAGGCAACATAGTGAGACCCTGTATCTATCAAAACAATTTTCTTTTTTTTTAAATTAGGCTGGGAAGGAGGGGCAATGGGTGAGGTTAAGGATTGCTTGAGCCTAGGAGGTTGAGGTTGCAGTGAGCTATGGTCGTGCCACTGCATTCCAGCCTGGGCAACAGAGGGAGACTATCTCTAAAAAGATAAAAATACCATACAGTACAATTCAGTGGCATTTAGTACATTCGCAGTGTCATACAGCCGCCACCACGATCCAGCTCCAGAGTATTTTTACCCAGGGTCTGAGCTTTTCAAAGACTTCAACCACCTCTTAGCAAACGGCTTGTGAGAAAGGTAAAACCAATTGAGACAGCGCCGTCAGTGGAGTACGTATTGGGCCCTTACATGCTTGTCAGCGTTATGATTCTAATTTTTAAATTTTTTTTGAGATGGAGTCTCGCTGTGTCGCCCAGGCTGGAGTGCAGTGGCGCGATCTTGGCTCACTGCCACCTCCACTTCCCAGGTTCAAGTGATTATCCTGCCTCAGTCTCCCAAGTAGCTGGGACTACAGGCACCCGCCACCATGCCTGACTAATTTTGTATTTTTAGTAGAGATGGGGTTTCACCATGTTGGCCAGGCTGGTCTCGAACTGCTGACCTCTAGTGATCTTCCCATGCCGGCCTCCCAAAGTGCTGGGATTACAGGCATGAGCCACCATGCCCAGCCCATGATTCTATTTTTTTATGTATTTTTATTTTTTATTTTTTTTTTTGAGACAGAGTCTTGCTCTGTTGCTCAGGCTGGAGTGCAGTGGTGCAGTCTTGGCTCACTGCAACCTCCGTCTCCCCGCTTCAAGCGATTCTCCTGCCTCAGCCGCCCAAGTAGCTGGGACTACAGGCGTGTGCCACCATACCCGGCTAATTTCTGTATTTTTAGTAGAGTCAGGGTTTCACTCTGTTGGCCAGGCTGATCTGCCCACCTCAGCCTCCCAAAGTCCTGGGATTACAAACGTGAGCCGCCAAGCCTGGCCAGTGTGGCAGAAGAATACCTAAATGTCTTGCTTTTATTTCTGGGATTATCTGAGCTGGGGGACTGTCGTCATTATTCTGTGACTTTTCTTCTCTTGGGCCTTGCCCACCCCTCACTAGACGTGTCCCTTAACAAATCCTTTTGCGGTGTGGAGGGGGATGGAATCTGGGCACAGGAGCTCTAATCTTTAGCCCCGGAGCTTGCTAACTGTGGCCTTGGGCCAGGATCTGATGGATGGGTCACCTGTGGTAACCAGCCCCCGTGCTTTCCAAAGAGTGAAAGCAAGCCCCTGGTGCCAGCCTGCAGCCAGGGCAGGCTCTGCCCATCTGGCTTAGGAAGGGAGCTTTTCTGCCATTCATTGTGTCTCACTGCCACCAGCAAGCTCAGACTTGGAGGCTCAGGAGCTTTCTGGAAGGTGGTGTGAGGAGCGATGGGGTTTGCCAAGGGGCTGCTCCCAGCATATAGGATGAAAGGGATGGTGATGAGAACAGCGGTTTTGGATTCGGAGTGGCTAGGAGGCGCTGCAGCCTGCTGAGGGGGAGCCTTCTGAATGAGTGTCTTCAACCGTCAGCGAAATGTTGGCTTTTGTACCTGGCGGATTGACATTTGCTCAGGTGACGGGAAGCCAGAGGCCAGCCAGGGCCCCGGCTTCTGGAACAATCCTTCCATTGTCACCATGTCCTATCAACCTGGGTTCCCAGGGTTCCTTGGCCCAGCAGCAAACAGAGCATTGCCAGGGACAGGCCCAGGTGCCAACCTGCAGTACAGACGTGGCTGCAGCCATTCGGGAAACCATTGCTGGAGCCCAGATGCGTGGGAATCCCCTGCCCACCCCCTCCCTGGGCACAGCACCGTCCTCAACCAGGCCTCCCTGTGTGCCCACTGCATCCTGGCACCTTGCTTTCCCTCAGCACTTAGCCTCCTGGGAACAGGGTCTATGTATTGACTTCTCTCTGGTGAATAACGGGCCTAGGAACAAGTCTGAAAGAAAAAACCCAGACTGCACACAGAGTCCTACAGGCAGACTTTCCCTCCCACCCGCCACCTTTGTGGAGAGCTCAGAGAGGCAGGGGGTGTATTTGACCAAAAACAAACAAAAACCAGAACTTTTTATATTTTGAGCAAAATAGGTGAGGGAGAGGAGAGGAAAAAACAAACATTTCTATGTTCCCTTCAATGCCCTATGTCCTTTACATTATTATTATTATTATTCAGAGAAGGTTTCTTACTCTGTTACCTAGGCTGGAGTGTAGTGGTGAGATCATAGCTCACAGTAACCTCAGACTTCTGGGCACAAGTAATCCTCCCACCTCAGCCTCCCTAGTAGCTGGAAGTACAGGTGTGTGCTACCATGCCTGGCTAATTGTTAAACTTTTTGTAGAGATGGGGGTCTTGCTATGTTGCCCAGCTTGGTCTCGCATTCCTGGGCTCAGCCTCCCAAAGTGCTGGGATCAAAGGTGTGAGCCAGTCCAGGCCGTGTCTGCTGTTGAATCCCCTCAGCAACTCCACGAGGCAGGGATCACCAGCCACTCAGACCCATTTATGGATGAGAAGACTCTGTTTCCCAGGGCTGACCTTGGCTCAGGCAGGGGTGTGCGGTGGAGCCTTGGTGTTGCTCCAGGCCTGGCTCACTGCAAGGTCAGCTGCCCAGGGCTGTAGCCACTCTGGCGTGCCTCCCGCACTGAGATAATGCCCAAGGTGGAAAATCCTGTGTTTTCATCAGGAAGTCACGGTTGAATGTGGATGGGAGCGTGGGTACTGGGGAAGTACAGAAGAAGGTAAGACATGGAGATTCTTCCAGGCCCTGCTTCTGAACTTGGGTCAGCACCTCTCCATGGGCCTCAGTTTCCCCATCTGTAAGATGAGGGGATTGGACTCAATTGTCCAGTGTTGTGAGTCTGTGAAAACGTGCACAGGCAAACAAACAAACAAACAAAAAAATAAAAAACATACACAGGTACGAGTCCACAAAATGTCTTGTTAGGTTCGTGATTGTCTTGCTTTCTCTCTCTCTCTCTCACATTGCACATTTGGTGTGAATCTGCCACTGTTTCTCTGGAAGGATGGGCATCCTTGATGCACCCCTGTGGGATGGGTCAGCCTCTAGAGAAAGCTGGGCTGACCCTTGAGGTCAAGTTCCCGCTTCCGCTGCCCATTCTCTTCTGATTCCAGCCATGCCAGTAGAGGGGAGGGTGGATGACTTCCAAGTCTCCCAGGAATATTTGCTTCCCTGGCCCTGGTGGGGAAGGAGGCCCCTCCCTGCACTATCTCCTCTCAATCTCCTTATTTTAATTTTATTTATTTATTTATTTATCTATTTGTCTATGTATTTATTTTTGAGATGGAGTCTCACTCTGTCGCCCAGGCTGGAGTGCAATGGCGTGATCTCAGCTCACTGCAACCTCCGCCTCCCGGGTTCAAGCAATTCTCCTGCTTCAGCCTCCCGAGTAGCTGGGATTATAGGTGCACACCACAACGCCCAGCTAATTTTTTTTTTTTTTTTGTATTTTTAGTAGAGACGGGGTTTCACCATGTTGTCCAGGCTGGTCTAGAATTCCTGACCTCAAGTGATCCACCCGCCTTGACCTCCCAAAGTGCTGGGATTACAGGCATGAGCCACCGTGCCTCGCCTCAATCTCCTTTATAGTCTACCTGAGGGGGAAAAAAAGCGAAACTATTTTTTTCTCTTCTGCTCTCACTCTGTCAACACACAATACTTCCCCTTTGGTCACCAAAATGTGTGGGGATTTTTCTCTACACACCAAGTTGTTCTCCAGGGGACACCACCTAGGTGTCCCACATTCAATTCAATTCCTACACTGCCTGGAGAGTGACACCTCGTGCAGGTCAGGGCTCAATCCCACCAGGCACAGTGGTGAACTGGGAAGCCAAAGTGGGAGGATGACTTGAGGCCAGGAATTTGAGACCAGTCTGGGCAACATAGTAAGACCCAATCTCTACAAAAAAGCAAAACAATTAGCCAGATGAGGTGGCATGCACCTACAGTCCCAGTTACTTGGGAGGCTGAGCCTGGGAGGTCAAGGCTGCAGTGAGCCATGATTATACCACTGCACTCCAGCCTGGGCAAGAGAGTGGGACCCTGTCTAAAAAAAATTAAAATTAATGAATTTAGCAATTTTAAAAAGGGCTCAGTCCCACAAGGCTGCCCCCACCTCGGATGCCAGTCACAAGCCCCAGGTTCTGACTATGGGCTGCAGATCAGGGTTCTCACACTCCCTCCTCAGGTTCAGTTAATTTGCTAGAGTGGCTTGCAGAACTGAGGGAGACACCTTTACCCATTGATGGTGAAGGATATTACAGAGGACACAGATGAACAGCCAGACAGAAGAGACGCATAGGGTGAGGTGGGTGGGAAGGGACGTAGAGCCTCCATGCCCTCCATGGGCACCACCCTCCAGGAACCTCCATGTGTTCAGCTGTCAGGAAGCTCTCCAAACCCTGTCTTTTTGGGTTTCTATGGAGGCTTCATTACGTAGGCATGACTGATGAAATCACTGGCCACTGGTGATCTCCTCAACCTTTGGCCCCTCTCCCTTCCTCAGCAGTTGGGGGTAGTTGGTTCCCCTGGCAGCCTATCCTTATCCCGAGGGTATCCAGGAGCCCCCCAGGAGTCACTTCATTGGAACAAAAGATGCTCCTATCACTCCGGAAATTCCAAGGGATTTCAGAGCTCTGCGTCAGAAGTTCCTATCACTCAGGAAATTACAAAGGTTTTGGGCTCTGGGTCAGGAACTGCGGGCAAAGACCAAATACATATTTCTTCTTATATCACGATACCACAGTCAGTGACACCAACAGAGGCTGCGCTCAGTGGGGCACCCTCTTCTCCTCCGCAGCTCCAACCTCCTCCCCGACTCTGCCAGGCAGCTGGCTCCAGCTGGGTCCTCCAACACTCCCCTTGTCCCGGAGGGCCAGCCTGGGGCCTGGCAACGCCCAGCTGTTCAACATGAAGTTGCCCCAGGACCCCCAGGAGCACCCTGGAGGGGCCCCCATCAGGAGACGCAAGACCCCTGGGCCAGGGCTGAGAGGGCCTGTTCACTTGCTGAGCTGCTGATGGACAGGTGACGGCCTGTCCTGCAGCAGTTAGAGGGCAGCGAGGGAGACGCAGGCTCCTGCCTTTCTCTCCCTGCACCCCTTCTCCAGCATTGTTCCCAGCAGGCTCTGGACTCCACTGAACTTGGATCTCTTTGGTTTTGCTCCTTGTCCTCTCCCTCTGCTCACACAGTGGGCTCCAAGGAGCCCGTTGAACCCCAGATTCTTGGATTCAGAATCCTGGGATCATCAAATCCCAGAGATGTCAAAGCTCATTTGGTCTGCCCCTTCCTTAGAGCTACACCATCCGTCCTTGACCCTTGGAGATGGGATGTCCACTTGGCTGGGTTTATTGCACTCTTGCTGTATGCAAGGCTCTTTGCTTATCAGGCTTGGAGAAATTGAGTTAGGTGGTGCAAAAGAGGATACAGAGGGAAATAGTGCCCGGCCTGCCTTAGGAAGCCCACAGTCCAATAAAAAAGACATAAGAACATGTGTCTCAGTGTGATTTTTCTCGGGGCAGGAAGGTGCTTTCCCAAGGGTTGCAAACTCATTGTGAAGGGGTGATGGGGCCTGTGTGACAGTAGGGAGGGCTGGGAACGGTGGTGGTCTGCTGGGTGCACACCCTATGCAGAGGGGGCTGCAGACCTTGTGCGTGCTATGGCTGGGAGGCAGGAAAGGGTTCAAATGAAGACTGGAGAAGTAGTTGGGGCCAAACTGTCCAGGCTAAAGTCTGTCTTCTAGTTGGGTACAGATTCATCAATACCTGCTGAATGAATGCATTCCCCAGCTTAGCCCTGATCACCTGTTACTTGGACAATTGCAGCAGCTGGCAAACTGGGCTTCTAGCTCCTTCCTTTCTAGCGCTCCTCGTCCATTTTTGTCATAACTACCATGGAGATGGGTGAGGTGGGGTCTTTCCTCTACATAAAACCCTCAATGACTCCCTACTACCCACAGGGTGAAAGTCAAGTTCCTTCACCTTTTGAAAGCCTGGAGAATTGGTCCTCACCCTTGTCACCAGCCTCGTTGTCCTCCCTTTTCCCTCTACCCTTTGTGCCTTAGAGCCTTTTGCTTAGGGCTGCACCCCCTGCTTGAAAATGTTCACCACTCCTTTCTTTGCTTTGCTACACATCCTTCAAAACCCAGGCCAAGCCAGGTGCAGTGGTGCATGTCTGTAGTCCCAGCTACTTGGGAGGCTGAGGCAGGAGGATCACTTGAGCCCAGGAGTTCAAGACCAGCCTAGGCAACATAGAGAACCCTTTCTCTTAAAAAAAAAAAAAAAAATTGGCCTGGTGTGGTGGCTCATGCCTGTAATCCCAACACTTTGGGAGGCTGAGGCAAGTGGATCGCTTGATTCAATACCAGCCTGGGCAACATGGCGAAACCCCATCTCTACTAAAAATACAAGAACATTTGCCTGGCATGGTGGCAGGTGCCTGTAATCCCAGCTACTCAGGAGGCTGAGGCAGGAGAATCGCTTGGACCCAGGAGGCAGAGTCTGCAGTGGACTGAGATAGCGCCACTGCACTCCAGCTTGGGTGACAGAGTGAGATTCCATCTCAAAAAAAAAAAAAAAAAAATTAACCCAGCTCAAATATCATGACTTCCCTGACCTCCGCAGGCAGAGAGAACCAGGCTGCCTCTGCTCCTTGATGGCCTTGCACAGGCCCCTACCCTGCCCTGAGCTAGATATAGGATATATCTATAAGGATATAGAACCGAGTTGCATCTTCTTGATTCCCTGAAGCGCCTCCTGCCAAGTTCTTTGGGGCACAGATCATGTCTTGTCACATCTGTATCCCTGAGGCCTGGGCCTCGTGGGTAACCACGACTTACATTGAAATGAATGCATGAATGAATCATCTTGACCCAATTCAGCCCTGACATCACCCTTAGGCTACCTTCTCTACCCGTCATTTGAATATCATCCATGTCTACAACATCTACCAGCCTGGCCAACGTGGTGAAACCCCATCTCTACCAAAAATATACAAAAAATTAGCTGGGAGTGGTGGCACATGCCTGTAGTCCCAATTACTTGGGAGGCTGAGGCAGGATAATCGCTTGAACCCTGGAGGTGGAGGTAGTGAGCCGAGATCGTGCCACTGCACTACAGCCTGGGTGACAGAGCAAGACCCTGTCTCAGAAAATAAATAAATGAAAAATAAAATAAAATAAAATAAAACATCTATGAGCACTCCTAGTACTTTTTCTCACCATTGGAGATTCATTTCTCTTCAGTTACTTTAAACAATTTTACTTTTCCCTTTAGAATCTTTCTGTAAATTTTTTCCAAGCCAACATATCCCAGCTGCTTCTTGTTGGAAACCAAAATGTCAACACTTTACATGAATTTCTGAAAATGTTATATTTAGTTAAAAGAAACAAGTTTTTAGTAATTTTGATTTAGAAGATTTGCACCAGTAAATTTGGTGGCTGCATCTAAGGCATTTTGGTATTTTGGCAAATTGGCCTACTTTCTGCCTCTTGAACTTTTGTCATAGCTTATATTTCAAAGGGAGCTGTAATCCAAAGGAATGACTGAGGGTGGGCATGTGTGTCCTTTGGAGAGAGTCTGATTTGTTATCTTCTCTTACCCTATTCATAATTGACTTCAATTCACATCCCTGTGCTTTTTCAGCGTCACCCTTTTCAGCACCAAGCACCCACCAGAAAGTGCCCTGGAGTGACCTGTCTGAACCGGAGAGAGGGCTGCTGCCGGGATGGGCACCGTCTCCCTTTGCTTTCACTGGCTGCTTGGTCAGCAGGGGCAGGGTTTTAGAAACAGGACTGTACCAGCCAAGAGCCTTTGGTTGCAAGTGACAGATACCTACCTAACTCTAACTGGCTTAGACAGAGAAATAATGTATTGGCTCTCATAGAAGGTGGGGATCTTGCAGCAGGTCTTGGAATTGAAGGAAGAATTTGAGGAACCAGGTCTTTGGGGATGGCAACTGTGAGTTCAGCACCCCAGGGCTCCTCCATGCTGACCGTCTTTGCTTTACTGTTTCTTTTCATCTATTGGCCTCATTCTGTCTGACTCCTGATGGGCTATCTCCATGTAGCAGGGAACAAGACTGCCCCAGCAGACAGAGAGAGCTGGTTGCACCCAGAATCTGTATATTAATCCCAGGGAAAGACCCTGATTGGATCCGTTACTGTTGCCAGGTGGATGGAATGCAGTGATTGGCCAGGTCTGGGCCAGTCATGTGCCTATGCTTGCCTCCAGGGCATGGGTCTATTACCAGGGGAAGGGACCCTGGAAAGACACAAAACCAACAGCCCTCTTTATACAAGAGGTGAGTGAAATAGTTTAGCTTGAAGGAAAACCCCTGGGGAGGGGTGTAAATGTCAAATTCTTTATTTAGCATGCTTGGGGACCCAGGATTTTGTAAAGATTTGGACTCTGCTGTTTCATTTCAACCTACTGACCGCACTCAGCCACATAGCTCCATCTAACTAAGCTCATTGTTCACTGCTCAGTGAAGAAATATTCACGGAAGGGATGGATGAATGTTACTGTGCATGACCCACATGTTCCTCCTCTGGGCCTTTCACTGCTCTATCGCCTGGAATATGCCTTGCACTCCCACCAGTTTCTGCTTGTCTTGTCATAGTCATCCTTGAAGCCCAGTTCAGGTGCCACCTCTTCCATGAAGCCCTCCCTGATCCCACAACCAGCAGGGTTTCTTTCTTTTTATGATCTTGTTTCCACCCACTTTTTTTCAGTGTTTTCCAGGTACCCTTCCCCCACTTTTTATAGACTCTAGCCTGATTTTGTGTTGTTTGTGTTGTGTACTGGTTTAGCAGAAAGAACTTTCCAATGATTAGTCCATCACCCAGCTGGGAGATGTGAGCTCTCTCTCCCTTGAGGCTTTAGAGCAGAGGCCTGTTTGGGGGATCTTGTAGAAGGGCAAGGGTTTCCTGGGGATTGCATGTTGGTTTTCTAGGGCTGTCATGAGAAATGACCATACACTGCATGGTTTAAAACAACACAAATTTATTCTCCCACAGTTCTGGGAGCCAAAAGTTCAAAATCAAGGTGTCAGTGAGGTTGGCTCCTTCTTGAAGTTCTTGGGAAGGATCTGTGTCAGGCCTGTCCCCAGCTTCTGGTGTTTGCCAGCCATCCTTGCATTCCTGGACCTGCAGATGCCTCACTCCAGGCTGTCTCCGTTTCCATATGACCTTCTCCTCTATGGCTGTCTATCTTCCTCCTCTTCCTCATTCTTCTTCTTCTCCTCTTTCTCCTTATCCTTCTTCTTCTTTTTTTTTGAGACAGGGTCTCACTCTGTGGCCCAGGCTGGAGTGCAGCGGTGTGATCATAGATCACTGTAACCTCAAATTTCTGGGCTTAAGTGATCCTCCTGCCTCAACCTCCTGAGCAGCTAGGACTACAGGTGTGAGCCACCAAGCCTGGTTAATTTTTAAAAATTTCTGTAGAGATTGGGTCTTGCTATGCTGCCCAAGCTCATCTTAAACTCCTGGCTTCAAGCAATCCTCCTTCCTCAGCCTCCCAAAGCATTGGGATAACAGATGTGAGCCACTGCACCCAGCTGGTATCCTCCCTCTTCCTATAGGGACATAAATTGTTGGATTTAGGGCCCACCCGAAATCCAGTATGATTTTATCTTCAGATGATTTACTAATTACATCTGCAAAGACCTTATTTCTAAAATAAGGTTACATTTCAAGGTTCCTGGTGGACACAAAGATTTGGGAGTTATTATTCCCCCCACTACAGGGATCGTGTGCTGGAGAAACCGAACACAAACCACAGAGGCCAGATGGGTAACTGGAGAGTGCGGGCCTCTGCCTGTCATTGCCTGGCTTTCCAAAGAAGCCAGAAATCTGGATTTGTATGTAAAATATCTAGATTTCTAAATGCTGGTAACATATTAAGAACCTGGTCCCTATATTCATACTTTATAGACAGCACATCTATAGGTCGCATTCAGCCTGTAGAGCAACCAGTTTTTGACCTCTAGTGGAAGCTCTAAAACTTGGCTTCTGTAAGTTCAGAAAGAGAGCACGGACCTATGCACTTCTGCCAGTAGCCACCAGAGGGCGTGCCAGGCATTGCGTCAGAAAACGCCTCTGGCAACCAGGCCCGGGAGGTGTCCAGGGAAATCCAACGGAGGTTTTTCAAGTCAGGGAGTGGATGGGATCGGGAGAGGTCTGGGATTAGGCTAATGACCAAAATTCATTCTATTTAACATTTACTCTTCCATAATTGTCTCTTAATCTTTTATGCCTGGTACCCCTTGTCCACTAAAGATACCTGCTCCCTTGGCAGACAAAACAAGTTCAAAAACAGCAAAAGAATACTACAGGGAAAAGAAAGGAACAGCCAACAATAACCATTTGATGACTTTTCTTGATTATGAATCAATCAACTTAAGAAAATTGACACATGGCTGGGTGCGGTGGCCGACGCTTGTAATCCCAGCACTTTGAGGGCCGAGGTGCGCAGATCACTTGAGGTCAGGAGTTTGAGATCAGCCATGGCCAACATGGTGAAACCCCATCTCTGCTAAAAATTCAAAAATTAGCTGGGCATGGTGGCATGCGCCTGTAATCCCAGCTACTCGGGAGGCTGAGGCAGGAGAGTTGCTTGAACCTGGAAGGTGGAGGTTGCAGTGAGCTGAGATTGCACCACTGCATTCTGGCCTGGGTGATAGAGCGAGACTTCGTCTCAGAAAACAAACAAACAAACACCCCTCATGTACCCACCCCTAACTTCAACAATTAGCAACTCTTGACAGATCTTGGTCCCTCTATGTACTTTTTGTTTCTTTGCTGGAATATTTTAAAGCAAATCCCAGGCATTGTATAATTTTGTCCCAAAATACTTTAGATAGACACATTGTTTTATTTGTTCTTTTATTGTTGCTGTTGTTCTTTGTTTTCCACCAGAGAACTAACTCACAGCTAACTCTCATCCAACATGGGCGGATGACAGCCCCTCTTAACTCATCTCAGCCTCAACTGTCTTAGGGGTGGGAGCAAACACCTTTTCCGTAATTTTCATCTGTAGGTCCACTTTTCTGTTTTCCACCTTTTAAAAAATTTTTTAATGGAGGTAGGGGGTCTCACTATGTTGCCCAGATTGATCTTGAACTTGTGGGCTCAAGCGATCCTCCTGCCTCAGCTTCCTAAAGTGCTGGGATAACACATGTGAGCCACAGTGCTCGGCCTCCACTCATTTTTCAAAAATCAGATAGTATGGGTAAAACTCAATGGTGTATTTTATTTTACTTTTTTATTTTTATGTATTTATTTTTTGAGATGGAGTCTCGCTCTGTCACCCAGGCTGGAGTGCAGTGATGTGATCTCAGCTCACTGCAACCTCCACCTCCCAGGTTCAAATGATCCTCTGTCTCAGCCTCCCAAGTAGCTGGGATTACAGGTGTGTGCCACCACGCCTGGGTAATTTTTGTATTTTTAGTAGAGATGGGGTTTCACCATGTTGACCAGGCTGGTCTTGAACTCCTGACCTCAGGTGATCCACCGCCTCGGCCTCCCAAAGTGATGGGATTACAGGCATGAGTCACCGCGCCCGGCCTCAACAGTGTATTTAAATAATTGCCCAAACTCAGCCTTGCTGACAGACAAACATGGCCACTGCCAAAGCCCATTTCTTGGCCGACACTTGGGCCTATCACAGCTCAAAGTGTTTGTGAGTTAACTGAGGCCTGTGATGGCTGAATTTTGTGTAGATAAAAGATAGTCTTAGGGTGTCAATGTCACATGTTCAAAGGCCAAAGTTTCGGGACTTGTATTTGCCTCAGTTTGTTCTTACCTGCTCTGGATATTGGTGATGGCTCTGTGTGGAAGATTATATTTTCCAAAGATGGTTGCAGCATCCCTCAATCTACATGATGTTGAATGATCTTGACACTCCTTCCATGGAGAGGTCTGTGTCCTGTGTCTTTGAATCTGATGGGCCTGTGGCTTGCTCATAGCCAATAGAAAGCAATGGAAGTAACATGGATGACTTCCAGTCCTAGCCTATAATATGTGATGCAGCTTCTGCTTGGTCAGTTAGAATACTTGGGCTTGGAGGCCCGAGCTGCCATATAAGTTGACTAGCCATCCTGAGGCTGCCATGCTGTTAGGAAGCCCAAGCTGTCACACATGAAGAGACCACATGGAGAGGCCCTGAGACTATATGAAGAGAGACACTTGGCCATCCCCAGCTGTTCTAGTCTTGAGCCATTCCAACACCAGCCTCCAACTGACTGCAACTTTATGAGATGCTTCCTGAGTCAGAATCACCCAAATGAGCCCATCCTGACTTCCTGGACCTCAGAAACTATGAGAGATAATAAAAAGATTGCTGTTGTGAACTTTAGTTCACTAAGTTCTGGGGTGATTTGTGACTCAGCAATAGATATTTGGAACACTTTTGAATATGTTCTGCAGATTTTCCTCTGAGGTTGGTGGAAAAGCCCTCCTAGGCTTGGGTGGAGTGAACAGTTTTCTGTATATTCTGATTTCAGTAACCTCCAAATACTCTTCTACTTGTGCCAGACAGTTGACAACTCTTGGTTGACTCTTTGCGATGTTGCTACCTGTTCTTCTTATGAAGAAGCGAACAGCCAGTGTCTGACCCCCGTCTCACTCTATCCTATTGTGAAGAAACGAGTCAGCCCCTTTCCTGAATGGGGCCAGCTGAGGGGGGCTGCAAGGTGTTCCCCTGGACAGATGGATCATCTGATATTTGCAGACGCCTCAACCCCTCATCGAGGCTTCCCTGCACCCTGTCCTCACACTCTATGAGCCAGCCTCCCTCCCAGTTGCCCTGCCTCTCCAGAGAACCCTCTACCCTCTTTAATGCCAAAAGCAGTCACTTATTTTCTCCTATGTACATTGGGAATTAGTAACTGACCACATTTTTGTTTTTGCTTTGGTTGCTTGAAGATGTATGGCCACAGTTGTGGCTTACCATGATAAGGGTATAGATCATGCTGGTAGAAAAATGATGAAAAAATACACAATTCTAATACTCAGAGATAAAGACACTTTGAAGTTTGTGGTACAGCCTCCCAGACTACACACATACGTAAAAGTGGGATGTTACAATACATACAGTTTACACCGTGACTCTTACCTTCTTGGAGGCCACAGTCATTTCAAGAAGGTCATGAGACTTCTAGCTCCCTTTGAGGAAAAATCCTCTTAGGCCTATACGTACAAACTTGCCTTTAGGTTCTATAAATACATAAGTAGTAAACTAATTAGGTTCTATGCCTATAATTTCAGTACTAATAGCTGCATAATAAATATTATGAATTGAATTGTGTGGCTATATTGTAATTTATTTAATCAATTCCCTATCATTGAACATTTACGTGGCTTCTGATGCTCCTCTGTTTTAAACTATACTCAAAATCTCAACCTGGTGTGGTGGCGTGCACCTATAGTCTCTACTAAGGAGGCTGAGGCAGGAAGACTGCTTGAGCCCAGGAGTTTGAGGCTGCAGTGAGCTAGGATCCCACCACGGCACTCCAGCCTGAGCAACAGAGTGAAACCCTGTCTCTTAAAAAAAAAAAAAAAAGTCATTCTGAGCATTTCGTCCCAGTCTTCATTTACACTGGTTGCATCTGATGTGTCCTTGTAGCTGCTTTAGATCTTCTCTGGAACAAGGCAGGGCATGTTTAAATACATGCAGTGTTTTAAATATGAGAAATACACCTTGGAACTGTCCCCAGCTGTGGCCCCAGGCGGCTCCCGGTCCTGCCTCACCCACAGCTCCAGGAGGCCGGCGGAAGCAGGACCGGGCCCGGTTTCCAGGCAGCAGGCGTCAGTGGCGCCTGTGATACACGCTGCCTGGCCAGAGGAGCAGTGATTTATGTCGTGGGTTGAGGAAGAACAGGGGCTGTGTGTTCATTCCTGGAGTCAGGACCTCGCAGAGCTGGGGTGGGGAGGGGGCTGGGAACGTGGCAGAGGCTGGCTGTCGGTCCTGTTTACGTCCTGGATGAGCAGGAGGGGGAAGCAGCTGGCTTCCAAGGGCCAGGGTGCACCAGCCGGCTGGTTCATGTGTCCACAAAGGCAGCCCTTCAGCAGCGGGCTGGGGCTGTGTCCTCGTGCCTGCCAGCAGTGTCTGGAGGCTGCCCGTGGAGGTGGGAAGGGCCCGACACAAACAGCCACCAGAGAAAGGGGCCTTTATGGACAGCGGAGGACGGCTGCTGGACTGCAGGGAGGATGCCAGCGCTGTGCGGCCAGGGAAGTGGCCAGCAGGTGCTGCTCCAGGCCGTCCTGGTGTGGTTGCACCAGGGCATTTGGGAAGAGGCTGTGTGCAGTGCTATGGGTCGGGGGTTTGTCTTCACTTCCTCCTTCCCCCCTCCTTCCTTCCCTCTTGCCCTCCTTTCTTTCCTATCTCTCTATCTCCCTTTCATTTTTTTGTGGGGGGTGGTTCTTTCATCATTTTTCTTTCTTTTCTTTTCTTTTTTTTTTTTTTTTTGTTTGAGACAGAGTCTTCTTCTGTTGCCCAGGCTGGAGTGCAGTGGCAAGATCTTGGCTCACTGCAACCTCCACCTCCCAGGTTCAAGCGATTCTCCTGCCTCGGCCTTCTGAGTAGCTGGGATTACAGGCTCCTGCCACCACACCCAGCTAATTTTTGTATTTTTAGTAGAGATGGGGTTTCACCATATTGGCCAGGCTGATCTCGAACTCCTGACCTCAGGTGATTCACCTGCCTTGGCCCCCAAAGTGCTGGGATTACTGGCGTGAGCCGCCGCATCAGGCCATGAGCATCTTTTCAAATGGTGACTGGGCTGCTGATTTTCCTGTTGTCAATTTCCATTGTACATGCCTCTGGGGAACCCTTGTGGAGTAGGGGAGCTGGGTCCTGTTCACTTTCTTGCTGGGTGACACTTTCTTGCACTGATTGTCCGTTTCTTCAGTGTTCAAGGAGTGACAGCGTCACCTTTTAGAGTTGTTGTATCAGCTGCAAAGCGCCGTTGCCCTCAATCATCCTGACCACCTTTGCCCTTCACGTGCCCCACCTCATCTAATCAGAGCACCCTCATGAGATAGGGATGGCCGTTTCATCTATATTGCAGATAAGAAAATAGACCCAGAGAGGTTAAGCTGCTTGTCCAAAGTCACCCAGCAAGTAGACAGCAGAGCCAGGATCCAAACCCAAGTGTGAGTTCTGAACTCAGCTCCTAACCACAGCAGAACCTCCCCTCGGCGCCCCATGTCACCTCTGCATGGATGCTCCCTGCCTCTATCAGCCCCAAGAAAGCCCCTCTTCTCCTCCTTTCCCCAGAGACCCTTTCTCATCCAGCCTATCTCTCTCCCTGCCCTGCCAGCCCTGCAGGAGAGTGAGGACAATAGGCTCCTGCCTGCCAGAGCTCACCCCAAACAGCTCCCTTACTGTTCAGCCAAGGAAACTGAGGCCCAGAGAGGGCTAAGAACTCATTCCAATCACACAGCAAATTAGCAACAGAGAACGAGAGCCCAGGCCTCCTGACCCCTTCCTCATTAGAACATTCTTTGCATGCCCCGTAGAGCTCATTGGGAACTGCTGAGGAATCTGTACCAGTTTGACCTGAATATGAAGGCATGTTACTTTCCACCCAAACACTGCTAATCAGCTGGGGGAAGCCAAATGCCCCAATTTCTACCCCTTGGAGATATCTTGAGAAGATTCTCTGTTTTTCTGCTGACGTAGTTTTCTGAATGAGTCCTGTCTAGTTTAAAGTGCTGGTCTTGTTCCTGATTGGGCATTGCTTCTGCACACCCTAGTGCGGGTCAGAGCCGAACCCTCACTGTGAGGGGTCTCTGACACTGAGGGGGCTCCTCCCGTCTTCGTTTTGCTTGTTGTTGGGGACAGGAGCAGACTTGGGATGCAGTGGACACTCATGGGTTGTGGGTAGCTAAGCTCTGATGTCCCAGCTGCCGGGGCCCTGCAGCTATGGGGGGTCTCTTTGTAGATGTGGTGCATGGGCTGCTTGGGCCGTGCCCAACTCCATGGCAGCCCCCCTGTGCTGAGGACCCTCAGAGAGGGGCTGTGGGTCCTGTCCACAGTCACACCCTTTACCCCTTCTCCAAGTTAGGCCCCTGGTTCCTCCCCATCCTCACCCCCACCCGCAGGATTCCTTCTCAGGACCCCCTTTCCTGCTTCCAAGGGCTGTGGGGGCCTGGGGCACCCCCACCATTTGCTTCTCAGGCCTCCTGCCCAGGCTGCGTCTCAGATATGTGGCCTGTGCTATCGCCCAGGCCCTGCGCTTAGAAGGGCTTCGCGTTTGGTTTAACGCCCTGCTGTCATCTTGAAATTCCTCATAGTCTTTGAGGAGTGTTGGTCAGGTATCTTATAGAATGTCATTCAATTTGGATTTGTCTGATGCTTTTCTCCTGGTTAGACTGGAGTTATGGGTTTTGTTTTATTTTTTAGACAGTCTCCCTCTGTCACCCAGGGTGTAGTGCAGTAGCACAATCTTGGCTCACTGCAACCTCTGCCTCTCCAGTTCAAGAGCTTCTCCTGCCTCAGCCTCCCGAGTAGCTGGAACTACAGGCATGCACCATCATGCCTGGCTAATTTTTTGTATTGTAGTAGAGACGGGGTTTCACCATGTTGGCCAGGCTGGTCTTGAACTCCTGAGCTCAGGCAATCTGCCCGGCTCAGCCTCCCAAAGTGCTGGGATTACAGGTGTGAGCCACTGTGCCCCCTGAGTTATGGGTTTTTGGGAGGACCCCAGAGGTAAAGTGCTCTTCACCTCACATCATACCAAAGGCATGTGGTACAAACATGGCCTCACCACTGACGGTAACCTTGCTCAGGAATCCTTGAACTAGAGCCCTGCATTTTTATCTTGTGTGGGGCACTGCCTTTATCCCACGCATCCGTGAACACCTACTGGTGCAGCTTGCCCTCCTGTCATCCTGTCCCAAGAGCAAGTGAACTACGATGACAGTTCCGGGCCTCGTGCACAGGGACCAGGCACCCCTTGCAAGCCAGGCCCTATGCTGGGTGTTGGAGGCAGTGGGGGAAGCTAGACAAAGCTGAGCTCCATGGATTTCACAAGTTTGTGGATCCAGGACGATGAGGCAGAAATAAAGCAGATGAAAATAGTCACCAGCACCCAGCAGGCTGGGCTGCTCTACCCGGGCGGGTCAGGAAGGCCCTCCTGAGAAGGTGACTCGCAACTGAGAACTAAATTGGAACCACAGTTAATCCAGCAATCCCACTACTGAGCATCGACGCAAAGGGAAAGAAGTCATTATATAAAAAAGATACCTGCATTCATATGTTTATAGCAGCACTATTTACAATAGCAAAGATATGGAATCAACCTCAGTGTCCATCAACGGTTGATTGGATAAAGAAAATATGGTATATACGCTCATAGAATACTATGCAGGCATAAAAAAGAGTGAAATTGTGTCTTTTACAGCAGCGTGGATACAACCAAAGACCATTATCTTTTTTTTTTTTTTTTTTTTTTTTTTCCTGAGATGGAGTCTCTCTCTGTCATCCAGGCTGGAGTGCAGTGGCATGATCTCAGCTCACTGCAACCTCCGCCTTCTGGGCTCAGGTGATTCTCCTGCCTCAGCCTCCCATGTAGCTGGGATTACAGGTGCCCACCACCACACCCAGCTAAATTTTGTATTTTTAGTAGAGACAGCGTTTCACCCTGTTGGCCAGGCTGGTCTCGAACTCCTGACCTCAGGTGATCCACCTACCTTGGCCTCCCAAAGTTCTGGAATGATAGGCGTGAGCCACTAGGCCTGGATAAAGGCCATTATCTTAAGTGAATCAACTCAGAAAAAAAGTCAAATACCGCATATTCTCACTTGTAAGTGGGAGCTAAAAAAATGTGTGCACATGGACCCACAGAGGGGAATGAAGGACACTGCAGACTCGGGAGGGTGGGAGAGAGTGAGGGGTGAGGCATTACTCAATGGGTACAATGTAAACTATTCAGGAGATGGTTGCACTAAAACCCCAGACTTCACCTTACGTGTGGAACAAAACTGCACCTGTACCTCTTATATTTATACAATTTTTTTTTTTAAAGAGAGAAACTGAGGCCTGAAGTGTGAGGGAGCAGCAAGGGTTCCAGGCGAAGGGGACACCCTCATTACCCTGCCTGGGTGGTGAGAGATGTCACGGGGTCATCTCCAGCCCCAGCTGTCCAGCCTTGGGTCAGGTAGGCATCTCCCGAGATGGGGGCCTGGCCCTCCCCAAGGCCCCTGGGTGCGCCTTGCTGCAGGTGCCATCTCCACAGCTGCCAGTCACTCCCTGGCAGGCAAGTGTGGGCGGTTGGCCTGCTCCTCCTGGTTTTCCATCTTCTCTGTCCTCCTAGTCTTTCCTGGCCTCCTTACCGCCACCCCGCCCTGTAATTTCCCTGTCTGCCATGGGAGCTTATTTGGGACATAACCAGGAATGGTCTCACATAAGGCAAGAACAGGGTTCTCAGTGCTCACCCTGAGTCAGGGCGGCCTGACTCACCACTTCACCACTCCACCACCACCACTTCCCTGCAGAGGCCTGTGCTATGGAGGTGTGGCTGGCAGAGCCCTGACCCTACGGCGGGGGGCTTGGACCTTGTCCTGGCGTGCTTCAGCTCACTGGGTGACCCTGGGTACATCACTGACCCTCTCTGGACCTTTTCAAACTAACTCCACACAGTTCAATTGAGGAGAACTTAGAATCTCATGAGAATCTCAGGTGGCGAGGAGCCCAGCATCATCCCAGGGCACAGAGGGGGAAACTGAGGCTGTACCACAACACGTGAGACATCAGAGATGGCGTCAGGGGTGCAGGCACTCAGTCCGGTGTCACGGTTCAGAAGCTTTCCAGTGTGGGGACAGGAAGCCGGGCCTAGACAGTGGAAGACTTGTCCCTGTTCTAGTCCCATCTCTGACCCCCACTGGCCATGAGGCCTGGCCACACAAGACCCTCAGAATCTAGGTTTCTCCATCTGTAAAACGGCGTTAAAGCCTTTTTTCTCCCAGGGTTGCTGTGAAGTTAAAATGCGGTAAGCAATGTTAAAGGGTCTTGTAGGGAGCATCTCCTGGGTAAGAGTCCTCACTCTCTGTAGGATGAGACCCCAATCTCAGCCCTGCCCAAGCCTCTGAGAATACAAACCTCATGCGACTCAGGGACAGCTCAGAGGCACAGCTGTGGAAGACAACTCCTCCTTGGTGGCCGGGAGGAAGTCGAGAGAGGCACTGTGACAGGGACAGACCTTCTTCAAAGGCATCTATGGGACAGTGGCTGACTACAGATAGGGAAACCTTGAAACCTCAGCTCCCTTCTCTATAAATACAGATGCACATATTAGCAATTTACCAAGTGAGAAGCTGCTTGGCTTACTATTCGACTGCTTTTTATCTGGGAGGGCGGCATGAGGCAGGTGTGCGTGCCCTCATTTTGCAGATGACGAGTGAGTGACACAGCAGCCCAATGCAAGCTTGAGCCCCAACCTGCTATTCTCCAGGCGGGGAGGAGTGGGCTCCAGAGACTGGGTGGGACCAGGGAGGTCTGAAAGCCTGGGGACGGGGTCTAGCCTCCAACTCTGAAAAATCACATTAGGTCACCAGAGGACAGGGTGCTCTGAGGAGACAAAAACAGGGCCAAACCACTTCCCGGCCGGGTGCTGGAAGTCAACACCAACTCTTTTTACTCTATAAATAAATTTCATATTTAAATAAATATGGAACAACGTGACTTTTTTTTTTCCTTCTGCAAAAGAAAAGAGCATTTATCCCACCTCCAGAACCTCGTTTCTTCTTTCCAGCTCCTCTGACATCACCCAGGGGCAGCCAGGGAGGAATTTTCTCTTCTGGGATGACTCGATCCCAGCATCAGGCACATCTGGGTGGCGCCTGCTCCACAAGCCACAGACGGGCCCTGTGCCCACGATTCTGCTACAAGTTGTTGTTAGAACTCAGAGCGGATTTTCCCACGGAAGCAATATTGCTAGGTGACTGTGATAACCACGACACCGTGGACACTTGCTTGGAAGCAATCATGCGTGTGGGTCTTTGGTTCCCAGGCTAGACCAGCAGCCCATTTTGGAGGCAGGAGGGAAAGACAAGGCCTTTGGGGTCAGCTGTGTCCTGGCTCTGTGACCTTGAGAAGTGACTCAACTTCTGAGCGCCTCCCTTCCCCAGTCTGTTGACACTGGGAGATCGTTCTCCAGGGCCCCTTGCATTCCTGCTTGTCTTGTGACAGCTTTTGTTCTGGATTATCTTTTCAAGGATGTTTGTGTAGTCAACAGCCTAGGAAGTGTACACAGAGTAGCTGAGACGTCTCAATCAATTTAGAAAATTTCTTTTGCCACGGTTAAGGACGTGTCCTCAGGAGGTCCTGAGGACATGTGCCCAAGGTAGTCGGGACACAGCTTGTTTTTATACATTTTAGGAAAACATGAGACATCAATCAATGTATGTAAGATGCATATTGGCTGAGTCTGGAAAGGTGGGACAACTCAAAGCAAGGAGGGGGCTTCCAGGTCATCGGGTGGATAAGAGACAAAAGGTTGCATTCTTTTGAGTGTCTGATGAGCCTGTCACTGAATACCCAATTTACAGGAATAGCTACTTGTGCCATAGTCTGGCTTAGTGAAACAATAGGGCAGAGGAGTAGAGCGATAAAGCCCTTTGTCTGGGTCCCAGGAGTCTTGCATCTTCTGCCAGCATCCATGAAACCATGGCAGGCTACCTTGCTAGCCTGAAAGCAGGGTGAAACTCAGACCCTGCAGTTCTTGATGGTCAATTCCATGCTTATAACACTCACCTTGTTGCTGTGAGGGAGATGCCGGGCCGTGCCTTGCCCTTGGTGGGTGGTTAATAAAAGGTGATTGTGGCAGTTTTACTATCAGTGGCCAGGAAGTTAGTTATTTACAAGCCACACAGGATTCCCGCCCCGAGTGCCAGTGGTACAACCTGGCCTTAGCCGTAGGATTAGAAATCCCATTCCTTCTGTGGGGTCTGGGAGCCTGGACAGGCTCGCTGCGCCTGGGGGAAGGGCTCCAGAGGGTGAAAGTCCTTCTTGGTCACCCCTTCAGCCCCTTCGGGTAACCGCTATAACCCATGTAAAATACATCTTTCTAGACCTTTCCCTGCACATCAGCATGTTTAGAGACTGTATAGCAGTTTGTTTTCATATAAACGATTTATACTGTATGTATTGTTTTGCAATTTTCATTTTTCACTTAAAAATATTTCGGCTGGGCAGTGGCTCAAGCTTGTAATCCCAGCACTTTGGGAGGCCGAGGTGGGTGGGTCACGAGGTCAGGAAATTGAGACCATGCTGGCTAACACAGTGAAACCCTGTCTCTACTAAAAATACAAAAAAAGTAGCCGGGTGTGGTGGTGGGCGCCTGTAGTCCTAGCTACTTGGGAGGCTGAGGCAGGAGAATGGTGTGAACCTGGGAGGTGGAGCTTTCAGTGAGCTGAGATCGCACCACTGCATTCCAGCCTGAGCTACAGAGCAAGACTCCGCCTCAAAAAAAAAAAAAATTTCCTGGACACCTATCTCTGTCAGCCCACCTAGCTTCTGACTGCTGCATACCTTTCAGAATAGGACTCTCCAGCCATGTGTCTGCTCCTCCCCTCGTGGTGGACTTTTGGTTCTTTCCATTTCTCATCAGTTCAAAAATGCTCATTGTGTGGCCGGGCGCGGTGGCTCACGCCTGTAATCCCATCACTTTGGGAGGCCGAGGCGGGTGGATCACCTGAAGTTAGGAGTTCAAGACCGGCCTGGACAACATGGCAAAACCCCGTCTCTACTGAAAAAACAAAAATTAGCCAGGCGTGGTGGCACGTGCCTGTAATCCCAGCTACTTGGGAGGTTGAGGCAGGAGAATCGCTTGAACCCGGGAGGCAGAGGTTGCAGTGAGCCAAGATTGCACCACTGCATTCCAGCCTGGGCGACAGAGAGAGATTCTGTCTCAAAAGAAAAAAATAAAAAATAAATGCACATTGTGTGTGTTGGAAAAGCCTCCCTGGATGCACAGGGCAGGGCTTCCCTGGGGCAGAAGCGAAGACTCCACCTGCACGCTACAGCCTTGGAAATGGAGGCCCGAGGGGCTGTGATGTCCCAAGGTGAGGTCATGCCAGGCGTCTCAGCCCCTCCTCTCAGGCCCCAGAGCCTGGTGTCCCCCTCCTTCCTCTCCCCTGGGAGTCTCTGTCCTGAAAGAGGAGGGGAGGGACCAGGAGATCGGGCTGGGGAAAGGAGGTAAGGGGGGACTAGGTAACAGGAGGTCTTCTCCCTGTGATGCTAGCAGACCCAGTGGGGACAACTGGGGAGGCAGCACAGAGACCCCTGAGGAGTTACTACACTGGAGGGGAAATACGGCCACCAAGGGCCACTGGGCCCCAGGTCTCCTGAGAACCCTCTCCTGGGTGTCCTGCTTTGGAAAAAGGCTCTGTCCAGAGTGACACTGACTCAGAAGCTATCAGGTAGGGGCCCAGCCCCTTTGAGCTCAGCCTAGAACGCTGCATCCGCCAGCCCTAGGTCCTCTCAGGCTGCTGCCCCTGTCACATGTTCTTATAGTACAGATACTGCAGAGCAGATCAGTCAGGTCAGCCAACGAACACTCAGGGCCAGAGGAAGAGGCCGGCCGAGCCTGTGCAGCCCACCCCTTTTCACAGCAGACCAGGTGACAGAAACGCCAACTCGGGTTCCCGAGAGCTCCTGCCATGCTTTGTGCTGGGCCTCCTGGGGACATCCATGGAAGGCACAGCTAGCTGAGGTCAAACTGGCAGGAGGATTTAGAAACTTCTAGGTGACATCACACAATAACAAGCAGAACAGACCTAACTAAAGGTTAACTAACCAACCACTGACTGGGAGCTTGAAACGTGCCAGGCATTGTGCCAAGCTGGCTCCCATCTCTCCTGCACTGGGAGGTTGGTGTTATGACAATCCCCCTTCTACAGACCAGGAAACAGGCTCGGAAGGGCACAGAACTTAGTCCAGTCCTGCAGGGCATCAGTAACGTGCCTGGGACTCAAACCCAGGCCTGTGTGACACTGACCTTCTGCTACTAAATGGTTTATAACCTTTGGAGTATCCTGGACCCCATGAGATTTTTTTTTTTTTTTGAGACAGAGTCTCACTCTCTTACCCAGGCTGGAATGCAGTGGCGTGATCTCAGCTCACTGCAACCTCTGCCTCCCCAGCTCAAGAGATTCTTGTGCCTCAGCCTCTGGAGTAGCTGGGTCTACAGGCATGTGCCACCACACAGGGCTAATTTTTGTATTTTTAGAAGAGATGGGGTCTTGTCATGTTGGCCAGGCTGGTCTCAAACTCCTGACCTCAAGTGATCCACCCGTCTCAGCCTCCCAGAGGGCTGAGATTACAGGTGTGAGCCACTGTGCCACTGCCCTTTCAGATTCTAATGGAAGCCTGGAGCCCTTTAACCAGAAAAGTGCCTGGGTGTAAACACAACATGTGTGTGCAGGGCCTGCTTCCTGGGCATATGGCCAGGACCCCAAATTCACAAAAGCCTCATTTTTGGTTTAATGCTCTGCTGTTGCCATCATGAAATGCTTAATGCTTTTGTACAAGGGGTGCCACATTTTCATTTTGCACCGGGCCCTGCCACTTATGTAGTCTGTCCTGCATGTGCTACGCTGACACGCACGTGTCCACATGCACCACCATTTTGCAAATGACTTTAGGTGTGCAGGAATCCTATAGGCCATTATAGACTCAGGAGATAACCCTTTTTGCTTTGCCCTGCACCCTGGCAAGCTGTGCACACGTGCATGTGTGTGTGGAGGAAACTGTCAGGTGGATCTGAGTGCCGGCAGGGAGCCGGGCCAGCAAGCAGGGGAGGGGGCAGCAAGGCCGGCATCAACCTCCACACAGACTGTGACAGCAACTCTGACACCTCCGGGAGAGGGAACCAGTCTTGGTAATAAATAGCCCTTATCCTCAATCCATGTCCTTAAAAATCTGTCCCCTTCTTGGACAGGACAAGGGGCCTTTGTCAGGCATGGTGGCCTCAGAATAAACACAGGAAGGCGACCAGTGGTGGATGCTCAGCCTGCTGTCTGGGGCAGAGTTTTCTAAGCCAGGCTTGGCATTTCACTCAGAATGCTCCTGCCTGTGGCCAACTGGAGGAACCCCTGTGCCCATGCCTGAAAGCAAGAATGTCCAGGGGGGCAACAGGGGCACAGAGATGGTTACACAAGCCTCTGAGGACAGAGAGAGCACCCTGAGCCTCTGTAGTTGGGAAGCGGCAGCTGGTGTGGGAGGGGGCTTTATACAATCTTCCCTTGATCTGTGTGACCTTGGGCAAGTGGCTTAATGTCTCCGTGACTCAGTTTCCTCTCTGTAAAATGCAGGTGATCATGATACCTACCCCAGGATTTTTGTGAATGTTGAATTATTGTCTAATGTCCTTCCAACAAAGCACAATAAATAATAGCTGTATTTATCATTATTATTATTATTTAAAACTAGATTAGAGGACAAGGCTTCAACATAGCTGCGCTTTTAGTTTCACGGTTTGTTCATGTATATTTTTTGAAATAAGTTAAAGCCACACGTGAGAGATCATATGCGGGGAGTGGGGAGGATTCACCAACAAAGGTTGGAGAATTAATACTGGGACGGGAAGTACCCAGTGGAGAGACACAGAGCTGGTGTGTGTGTGTGGGGGGGTCACCCCATGACACAAGAGTCTAGAGTGCCTGGGAGGGAATGGACCAGAGTCTAAGGCTGGGCTCTCTTCAGGGGAAAGTTTTGGGCAAGGAGCATTTCTTTTCTTTCCTTTTTCTTTTATTATTATTGTTTTGGGCAAGGAGCATTTCTTTTCTTTCCTTTTTCTTTTATTATTATTGTTTTGGGCAAGGAGCATTTCTTTTCTTTCCTTTTTCTTTTATTATTATTGTTTTGAGACGGGTCTGTCATCCAGGCTGCAGTGCAGTGGCACGATCACAGATCACTTCATCCTCACCCTCCTGGGCTCAAGTGATCCTCCTGCCTCAGCCTCCTGGGTACCTGGGACTACAGGTTCATGCCACCACTCCCAGCTAATATATTTTTTATTTTTTTTTTGTAGAAATGGGGTCTTGCTATGTTGCTAGGGCTGGTCTCAAACTCCTGGGCTCCAACGATCCTTCTACTTTGACCTCCCAAAGTGTCAGTGTTACAGGAAAGGGGTCTCAACCCCATGTCCCAAGAGAGGGTTCTTGGATCTCGCACAAGAAAGAATTCAGGGCAAGTCTGCAGTGCAAAGTGAAAGCAGGTTTATTAAGAAAGTAAAGGAATAAAAGAATGGCTACTCCATAGCAAAGCAGCACTGAGGACTGCTGTTTGCCCATTTTTATGGTTATTTCTTGATGATATGCTAAAAAGGGGGGTGGATTATTCATGCCTCCCCTTTTTAGACCATATAGGGTAACTTCCTGATGTTGCCATGGCATCTGTGAACTGTCATGGCGCTGGTGGGAGTTTAGTAGTGAGGACGACCAGAGGTCACTCTCGTCACCATCTTGGTTTTGGTAGGATCTAGTGGCTTCTTTACTGCAATCTGTTTCATCAGCTAGGTCTTTATGACCAGTATTTTGTGTTGACCTCCTGTCTCATCCTGTGACTTAGAATGTCTTAACTATCTGGAAATGCAGCCCAGCAGGTTTCAGCCTCATTTTACCCAGCTTCTATTCAAGATGGGGTTGCTCTGGTTCACATGCTTCTGACACTGGAATTACAGGTGTGAGTCACCTTGCTGGCCTCTTTTCCTTTTAGTAACAGCCAAGGGGCTGTTTCTGTGTCTTCACGTGTGACAGATTCACGTGTGACACATTACTGGGCCCCAGGCTTGTGTCCAGCCTTGTCTTTGGGCCCAGTCACAGGAATAAGGCCCTCTGGGGGTTGTAAGCAGCCTCCTGGCACAGAGCAGGACAGGGCGTTGGGGAACCAGGGAGGCTGGCAGTGGGGACTGGAAGGAGGGTCCCATGCTTTACCCCCCCCACACACCCAAGGCTAAGAGAGTGCTGCCCTGAAGTCCTGGGGCCTGAGGGGAGGGGGGATTTAGTCATCACCATTCACCCTCCCCCAGTATTCCAGAGGAATTGCAGCCATCTCTGTGGACAAGGCAGCCTGTTGTCTGTGAGCACTTTATGATTTTGAAATTCATTCCTGCCATAATTATAAGTTAACATTTGGAGGGCTTTCTACATGCCAAGCTCTTTTCTAAGCCCTCCTCTCTGCTTTTTTTTTTGGAGTCAAGGTATCGCTCTGTCACCCAGGCTGGAGTGCAGTGGCTCCATCTCAGCTCACTGCAGCCTTGATGTCCTGGGCTCAAGTGATACTCCCATGTCAGCCTCCTGAGTAGCTGGGACTACAGGCATGTGCCACCATGCCTGGCTAATTTTTAAATTTTCCGTAGAAATGGGATCTCACTAGGTTGCCCAGGTTAGTCTCCAACTCCTGTCCTCAAATGATCTTCCTGCCCCGGCCTCCCAAAGTGCTGGGATTACAGGTGTGAGCTGCTGCATCCGGCCTCTTTTTAAGCTCTTTCTGCATTATGTCATTCAAATCTCACAACATTCACAACGTTCATGAGTTCTTAGGGATGAGAAAACTGAGGCTGAGAAAGGGACAATCACAAGCCCCAGGTTGCCCAGCCAGGGAACCACTGTGAGCCGGGACAGGAACTCAGCTCAAGGGAATGTCAAAACTGTGTTCTTAACCACAGTCAGCCCAAAGATTGGGTCCCTAAGCCCATGGCTTCAAGCCGGCCCCTCTTTGTGGGAGAGTAGCAGCCCTCCCATCTGCTGCTGTTTCTCTCTACCAGCCCCTCAGCATCTGGCCAAGGCAGCTGACACCTTCCACGTGCCCACGTACCTTGGTAGCAGAGGGACCTCTCAGCATTTTTACTGGCTTTTCGGATTAAAAAAAAAAATTAGCCAGGTGTGGTGGTGGGCGCCGGTATTTCCAGCTGCTTAGGAGGCTGACGCCCGAGAATTGCTTGAACTCGGGAGGCGGAGGCTGCAATGAGCCAAGATTGCGCCACTACACTTCAGTCTGGGCGACAGAGTGAGACTCCATCATAAAAAAACCCCAAAACAAAACAAAAACAAAAAAACTGGGAGAAGAAGGAAATGGGGAGGGGTTGAGCGGAGGCTCAGGAGAGTCAGGGAAATGAACCACAAGAAGCTGGGAGAGGGGCTGATCTTTCTGTCTCCTGTGAAGGCAGCCGTGACATCCTCCACTGGAAGGATGAGTACCTGGGGCTGGAAGGGGTTGCACAACTTGCTCAAAGCCACCAGCCTTGTTCCTGACAACCTGACACCCTCACAGACCCACCGTCTTCCCCCTGCCCAGAGCCCCAGCATTGAGTGGGGTGAGGCGGGAGGTGAGGCAGTGTTTGCAACAGCTCAAGGCCGCAGTCCAGGGTGACCCTCTCTCCCCTTAAGCTGCCTGCCCAAGAAAACAAACACAAGGCTGCCGCCAGAACTGTTTGTTCCAGCCAAGCCCCGAAGATAGAGCCCCTGCTCCCACTCTCTGTAGGAAGATAGGAGCCTCACTCCCATGGCGCCGGTTAGCATTGGACCAAGCTCCTTCTCCTGGTTTTTTGTAATGTTTCACTTTATCCCATCCATGCTAATACACACAGACACACTCTCACAGGAGGCCTGGCCAGGGTTCCCTGCACATGACCCCCATATTTTGTAGGGGAAACAGGGATTCATTTCGGATCATCCACTCTTTCTTCCCTCCTAAGACCGCGTTCCTCATATTCTGCCACCTCAGAGGAGGTGGGGCTCAGGCTTTGTTCAAGCCGTATTGCTTCAGCCTCGTAACGTCAAGACCTTGAGCAAGTTACTTTATACCTCCAAACCCTGGTTTCCTCATCTGCAAAGTGGGAATAATAAAATAATCTAGTTTGCAGAGTTGCTGAGATATTGTTTTATTTTTGTTTTGTTTCTGTTTTGTTTTGCTTTTTTTGAGAAGGAATCTCGCTCTGTTGCCCAGGCTGGAATGCAATGACGCAATCTCGGCTCACTGCAACCTCTGCCTCCCGGGTTCAAGTGATTCTCCTGCCTCAGCCTCCCGAGCAAATGGGATTACAGGCGAGCACCACCAGGCTGGGCTAATTTTTGTATTTTAGTAGAGACGGGGTTTCACCATGTTGGCCAGGCTGAACTCCTGACCTCAGGTGATCCGCCCACCTCAGCCTCCCAAAGCGCTGGGATTACAGACGTGAGCCACCCTGCCCGGCCAAGATTGTTTTATGTCAACAGCGAAACAGTATCTGGTACAGAGTAGGTGTTAAATAAATAATTGCTATTGTTATTTTGTTATTATCTGGTCCTCACCTCTATCCTCAAAAATATCTCCAGTTGACTCAGTTATTCCTCTTTTATAAATCACTACCAAAACCAACACTTATCAAAACACTGTATATCTGTATCCCATAAATATGTACAATTACTATGTGTCAATTGAAAATAAAAGGGAAAAAAACCAATACAAACAAATAAAAAACACCCAGGTATGTTTCAGCATCTCTCGTCTCCTTGGGGCACTAACTCCTTGCCACACTTCACCTGCATGAGAGCTGAGTAAGCTTCTGGAGCTTTGGAGAAAGTCTGGGGTCAGGAAAGTGGGAGATGTTACTGGCACCTCAGAGGGGGAAGCTGTGAGGGGGAACAGGAGAGATTGCCCAGCTGCAGCTCAAGTCCAGAGTGGTTCAAGGGGCGTGGCTCGGGGACAAAAAGTATATACTCCCTTGCCTTCTCTACTAGTGCGGGAACTGTGAAATAGGCATTCAAATATGCAACTGGCAGGAATGTCATTTGTACAACCATTTCAGAACATTGGCTGGTAGGCCGGGCATAGTGGCTCAGGCCTGTAGTCTCAGTACTTTGGGAGGTTCAGGTGGGAGGCTCACTGATTGAGCCCAGGAGTCAGAGACCAGCCTGGGCAACATAGGGAGACCCCATGTCTATTATTTTTTAAAAACAAAAACAACAACAACAAAAAGAACATTAGTTGGCAGCATGTACTGAGAAATACTAAAATGTAGATTTTTGTTGTTGTTGTTTTGAGACAGAGTCTCACTCTGTCGCCCAGGGTGGAGTGCAGTGGCACGATCTCGGCTCATTGCAGCCTCTGCCTCCTGGGTTTAAGTGATTCTCATGTCTCAGCTTCCCAAGTAGCTGGGATTACAGGCATTTGCCACCACATCGGGCTAATTTTTGTATTCTTAGTAGAGACGGGGTTTCACCATGTTGGCCATGCTGGTCTCGAACTCCTGACCTCAGGTGATCCACCCGCCTTGGCCTCCCAAAGTGCTGGGATCGCAGGTGTGAGCCACCACACCCAGCCTAGATATTCTTTGATGCTAAAATTCTGTTAACAGAAATGTATCCTAGGAAGATAATAGAGTACATGAGGAAAAAAACCCCAGAGATGCAGATTGAGTTTTTTACATAAAAAGGTTCATGTTATGCTATTTAGAATAACAACAATTTGAAAGTAAATCTAATGCCCTAAATTAATGAGTAGTGGCACCAAGTGTGACACCTCTGATTTAGCAAGGATTAGATTCAGTCTTGAGTAATAGAACACCCAAAATTACAGCAACATTGTGAAACACAAACTTCACACACATTCCAGAGATAGGCTGTCCAAGGCTAGCATGGTGCCTCCATAGTTATCAAGGACTCAGGAGACTTCTATCCAGTTCTGCTGTCCTCAGTGAGGGGCTTTTACCCCACGCTCCAATATGGTGGCTTGAGTCTTGCCACTACGTCTGCATTTGAGCTATCATGAGGTGGAAGAAGCAAAAAAGAGTACCACTCTCCCTTTATGAAATCACACCTAATGCTTCCACTTACTTTCCATTGGTTGGACATTAGTCACATAGGTACACCTAGCTGTAAGAGATGCCAGGAAAGACGATAAGACAATAAAGAAACGTCTTTCTTTTTCTTTTTCTATCCTTTTTTTTTTTTTTTTTTTTGAGACAGATTCTTGCTTTGTCGTCCAGGCTGGAGTGAGGTGATACAATCGTGACTCACTGCAGCCTCCACCTCTTGGGCTCAAGTGATCCTGCCACCTTAGCCTCCCAAAGTGCTGGGATTACAGGCATGAGCCACTGCACCCAACCTAGACAGTTGACTTCTGACCCAGAGCCCCAAGAGGTCAGGGCTTCGGCGCCTTACAGCGTTGGGGTTTCAGTCCATTTTTGTACCACAAATAGGTCTACAATGATTTTGAGTGTGACTATGTTTTTATTTTCTGAAAGAGGGGGTGCTTTTAATTTTTCCCTTTTAGAGGCAGAGGTTGCAGTGAGCCGAGATCACACCACTGCACTCCAGCCTGGGCCACAGAGCCAGACTCCATCTCAAAAATCATAAGTTAAAAAAATTAAAAAAATAAATTTTCCCTTTTAATGTTTTGCCCATTTATTGCTATTTCTGGGACCACAGGGCCTCAAAGCATGGATGTGAAACTAACCTGACTGGAAGCCCTCCTCACCTCCCTTGCCTGCATTTTACAGATGGTAAAACAGATTCAGAGAGGCTGCGGGGCTGCACAAACCCAGTCATAAAATGATTCACAGGACTATTGACACCTAGACTTTAAAACTTTCCAGCAATTTTCCTCCCATCTGAGATAAGGGGAATCCTACAACAATTCAACATTTCTCTCTCTCTCTCTCTCTCTCTTTTTTTTTTTTTGTTTTTTTTTTCAATTAGGCTGGGAGGCTCCCTGGGGGAGGTTATGGGCAAAGATGAAGATTTAAGAAAATGAAGATGGAATCTGTGTGTGCTGGAGCTGGGAAGACTGAGGGGTAGGAATCTGTGGGGAGAGGGCAGGAAGGTGTGCAAATCAACACACGCATGAACACAGGCACACACCCACCTGTATGCACATACATGAGCATTTACACGTGCCCTTTTGCCAGTTCCCACTCGGCTTGTTTGTATCAGACCCAAGGAGGCAGGATAGGTCAGCAGTCACGTCTTCTAGATCAAGGTCTGACAGCACCTACTCTGGCATCATAAGGATTACTTTTTTTTAATTTTAATTTTTTTTGAGATGGGATCTTGCTCTGTTGCCCAGGCTGGAGTGCAGTGGCACGATCTCAGCTCACTGCAACCTCTGCCTCCCGGGTTCAAGCAATTCTCCTTATAGGCACTTGCCACCATGCCTGGCTAAGTTTTGTATTTTTAGTAGAGACAGGGTTTCTCCATGTTGGCCAGGCTGGTCTTGAACTCCTGACCTCCTGATCTGCCCACTTCGGACTCCCAAAGTGCTGGGATTACAGGCGTGAGCCACTGTGCCCTGCTGTCATAAGGATTAATTAGGCTATTGCCTATAAGTGCCTGGCCCAGGAGAGGTGAGATGTGCATGTCTTCCTCCCCAGTCCTCACCGTGGCTGCTTGGTCACTGGCTTGCCTGCCTAGTTTCTCTTTGAGGCTCCTCTGAGTAGGATTGGCCAGCATCCATGGGCCACTCCCTTCCTGAATGTACTGGGACCCAGTCTGCAATGAAGTCATTGTTTGAAGCATCTGCTCTTTGTTTGGTAAATCTTCCCACAGGGGGCTGGAAGCCCACAGCTCCCTTCTGCCAGGCCTCGACTCGAGGCAGGGCCCACAATCTTGCCTTGGCATCCTTGTGATTTATGTCCATGTGGGCCTGGCCAGGCGGAGGGATAAGGGTCATAGGATATCAGCTATTCCACAGACCAAGGCGAGTCACTTTCTATCTGCTCAGTCGTAAGGAAGGCAAGTCATTGGGGATCTCTGCACATAGACAAGACGAGGGAATGTTTCTCCCAGAACAAAGGAAAGAAAGGGGGGCACTTGAGAGAAAATCAGAGCAATAAGATGTCAAGGAAACTGCAGACTCAGCCAAGAGGTGCCACCAAGCGCTCCTGCCCCAGAGCTCAGCCAGGCCGGGCCACATGGAGACGGCTCCTGCAAAGCTGCAGAGGGGCTAAGACCAGGATGTGGAAAGGGAACAGGAGTTAGATGAGGTTGAAGCAGCTGGAGCTTACCAAGTACTTAACTGAGAGCTGGATGTTTCTGCTTATTTCTACTTTTATGTTATTTATTTTTTTTAGAGTCCATGTCCTGCTGAAAGTGCTTATTTTTATAATGTGCTCTCGTAGTAGGTTCTCCATAACTGGCCTTGGTGGTGTGAACCATGGCTCTTCTGGGATACCCTGGGTGCTTTTAAACAACAGCTGCCAAAGAAACCCCACTCCAAACCAACCAGATCAGTCTCTGAGGACTGGGGGAGGGTGGTGGTTCTCAAAGCTGGACCCGGGACCAGCAGTGTCAGCATCACCAGGGCACTTGTTAAAGTGCAAACTCTCAGGCTCCACCCTGACAACAGAATCCAAAGCTGTTAGGGTGGGGTCCAGAGATCTGTGTTTTAACAAAGCCTTCAGGAGCAGGGCGTCGCATACCCAGGAAAGTGTGAGAAATAGTGGGAGATTTTAACTTGTGTCCAGTGTTGAAAACCACTGGATTTGTTTAGTATTGAGTTTGGGGACTGTTTCTTCCCTGTAGAGGGCCAGAGTTCAGAATGAGGAAAGCTGGTCTCTCTCTACTCCCTGTTGGGGAAGGGGTATAATGACTTTACCATTCATTGAACATCTTCTACATACATAAGTGAGAATAAGAAAAGACCCACCCCACCCCCACGCAGGGCAGCCTTGCCAACTCTCCTGTAATGCTAAGACGTCCAGGACCCTGTCCCATAGCTGCATCATGGAGAGCTTCTCTTAAGCCAAGTTCATACCCTGCAAACACAAAGCCTTTTTCTTAGGTTTTGGCACCTCCTTTGCAACCCTGATCCCGAAGGAATTAATTTCTCATTTGGAGTAGTGGAGTTGTTGTGGGAAGTGGGTGGAGTGGGAACTTCTAGGAATCACAACTCCTTTCATTCACTTCTTTCTCTCATTTTCAACCTGATGCTCCCGTCAGCCCTTCCGACGTGCTCGCCAGCCATAGCCACTCTGCTTTGTCTCGGGTCATGAGACATCCACAAGCAGAGGAGCTACAGCATCCCTACAGGCCAGACCAACAGGAGGAGGGACTCTAGCTGAAGCTTCATGACCCTTCTGCCCTCCCAGTCTGGGAGGAGGGGGCGTGTGTATGTGTGTGTGTGTGTGTGTGTGTGTAACAACTACAAGGTGTCCCAAATCCTGTCCTCCCATATCTGGAAAATCTGTGACCTATATAAAGCCAGTTCCTGCCTAGTGAGGGACAACAGGAAAGGATAGAAACCAAGGGCAGGTGGTCGCTTCTGGAGGCTGCTGCTGGCTTCAATGGGCATGCCTCTGTCTGGCCCATAATCTTGATTTCTGAACACATGGGTCTCAGCTCACCTGCCAGATGCGCCCCGGTTCCCACCTGGCTATTCACCATCCTCCTCTTTCCTGTCTGTCTCTTTGCCTCTATGGGTCCTTGCTGCAACCCCACAGCGTTTCTCCTTGGCTTCTTCTAAGTCTGCTGGGCAAAAGAAGATGTCTTGGATTTATTAAAATCAGCTCCATATTGGTGCCAGATGTTCCACAGCAAATGAGGTGGTCAGGACTGAAGTCAAGAAACTAAGTGAGGAAACAAGGAGGCCCCAGTGATGAATGATGGTCTCTCCTCAGCCCTTACTGAAAAATCTCCTTTCTGTCCTATTTTTCTCTCGGTATGAGCTCTGCTCTTCCTCTCCTCCCAAATCAAACATTTGGTGATGCATTTCTGCAAACTTCCACGTCTCGCTCTGGGGCCAGGCGACTGGTGTTTGCCGGGCTGTTTCTTCCAAGCCCTCTCTGCAGAAAAGGGCACGGAGGAGAAAACACGGGAGTTCTGGCAAGTGTGGGCTGAAGGCCTCACAGCAAGTCTGAGAGCGAGCGCCAACCTGGCGGGGAAGAGCTGGTGGGGACAGCTCTCGGGGACTCTGGGTGGCCAGAGGATATGGGCAGAGGCCAAGGTTTCTCACCTTCCTAATTGCAAAGGTTATATTAATAATTATAACAGTAATTAGTCATGGTGATAACAGTAACAGTAATGGATAACTGTGGGGTACTGTGCCAGGGGCAGCACACGGGTTGTATCATCTCACTTAGAGCCTTCCAACACCCTCCGAGCCAGGGTCTTGGCTTTATTATTATTCTCTCCATTTTGTACTTGAAGACTGCAGCTCAGAGAGGTCTCAGCTAACCCAGGATGGAATTGGGATTTGAACTCAGGCAGCCTAACTCTGAAGCCCAAGCTCTTAACTGCTATGTGATGACACAAGGAATACGTGTTTGTTAAAGAAATTGTTAACAATTCAGATAAAGAGAGGGAAAACCATAAAATACTCACCATCTACTGTCAACACTTTGGTTTCTTTTTTTTTTTTTTTGAGACAGAGTCTCACTCTGTCGCCCAGGCTGGAGTGCAGTGGCGCCATCTCGGCTCACTGCAAGCTCCGCCTCCCAGGTTCACGCCATTCTCCTGCCTCAGCCTCCCGAGTAGCTGGGACTACAGGTGCCCGCCACCACGCCCGGCTAATTTTTTTTTTTTTATATTTTTAGTAGAGACAGGGTTTCACCGTGTTAGCCAGGATGGTCTCAATCTCCTGACCTCGTGATCTGCCCACCTCGGCCTCCCAAAGTGCTGGGATTACAGGCGTGAGCCACCACTCCCAGCTGTCAACACTTTGGTTTCTATCTTTCCAATCATTTATCTGTGCGGATATATTCACATTAGAGATAATACTTCATTTCACAAAAATGAGGTCATATGGTGCTTGTTGTTTTATAGCCCACTTTTGTCATCTAATGAATCCTAAGCATTATTGTCATGAAAAAAACTGCATGATCATTTTAATGGCTGCAGAGAATCCATCATATGTGTAACCATAATTGACGTAACCAGCCCCTTGTCATTCAGCACTTGAATGGTTTTCCAGTTTTTCACTATTATAAACAACATTTAATGTTTAATAACATTAAATATTAGCATTCAGCCACAGTTACTTCCTTAGGATAAATTCCTGTAACTGGGCCAGGTGTGGTGGCTCACGCCTGTAATCCTAGCACTTTGGGAGGCCAAAGTGGGCGGATCACTTGAGGCCAGGAGTTAGAGACCAGCCTGGCCAACACAGTAAAACTCTGTCTCTACCAAAACAAACAAACAAAATACAAAAATTAGCCAGGCATGGTGGCATGTGCCTGTAGTCCCAGCTATTCGGGAGGCTGAGGCAGGAGAATAGCTTGAACCCGGGAGGCAGAGGTTGCAGTGAGCTGAGATTGCCCCACTGGACTCCAGCCTGGGTGACAGAGTGAGACCCTGTCTCAAAAATAAAATAAAATAAAATAAATTTCTGTAACTGGATTTGCTGGATGAAAGGGTATGAAACATGTTAAGATGTTTGATATACGCCACCAAACTGCCCTTCAGAAGTCTCCCATCAAAAGAATGAACGTTTCCCCACACCTTCACCAGCACTGGGTTTTGCTTTTCTCTTTTTTTTGAGACAGAGTCTCACTCTGTTGCTCAGGCTGGAGTGCAGTGGCACGATCTTGGCTCCCAAAGTGCTGGGATTACAGACGTGAGCCACCTCGCCCAGCCAGGTTTTGCTATTTTAAAAAAAAAAATATTGCCAGTGTAAGAGGTCACCGTTATTTGGGTTTGCCTTTCTTTGCTCTCCACTGAGTCTGAGCTTTATTCCTGTGTTTATTTTGGGCTTGCATCTGGAGTGGAACAGGAGACTTTGTCTAGGAGCTCTTCATGTGGTGTTTCCCTGCCTTTGCACAGCATCACTGGCATCAAAAGCCAAGTTCTTTTTAAAAAAATTTTTTTTATTTTTTTTTATTTTGAGACAGAGTCTCACTCTGTCCCCCAGGCTGGAGTGCAGTGGTGCCATCTCGGCTCACTGTAACCTCCACATCCTGGGTTCATGCAATTCTCCCTGCCTCAGCCTCCCGAGTAGCTGGGATTACAGGTGCCAGCTACCACGCCCAGCTAATTTTTGTAATTTTTAGTAGAGATGGGGTTTCGCCATGTTGGCCAGCTGGTCTTGAACTCCTGACCTCAGGTGATCTGTCTGCTTTGGCCTCCCAAAGAGCCAAGATTACAGGCGTGAGCCACTGTGCCCGGCCACAATCTTGTCATTTTTGAAACAGACCCAATTATCCCATAGAACTGACATTTATGGCTTCTTTGGAATAAATATTGAAATGAAACCTCCCAGTCTTGAAACTTGGCAAAGTTACATTTGTCTTATCTGAGTTCCTTTCTCAGGAAACCAACCATCAGACCTCCCAGATAGTATCAAGGAATTGAAACTCACCAGATCTGGACAATGAGATGCCAGACCTCTCACACTTCATGATTTCCTAAGCCAACACCTGCCTGTTGTTGACCAAGTCCTCTTCCTTATCCGTCTCTAATTCCTGTTTTCCTAGATGTAGTTACATTTCTTCCTTGCTGTATAAACCCCTAAGTTTAGTTGGTCAGGGAGATAGAGTTGAGACTGATATCCTTGGATGTGGTACACAGTTGAAGCCTTCTTCCCTGGCAATCCTCATTGTCTTAGTGATTGGCTTTCTGTGTTGTGAGCAGCAGGACCTAGCCCAAACCCCTGTGGTTTCAGTAACAACTTCTGGAAAGAAAAACCATTAGAACTGCCTGTTTTACCCTCTTTACTTCTACCTCCGGCCAGGCTCTTAGCATAACAGTAATCATTTCTGAGTGCTTACTATGCGCCAGTCAATTTTCATGTATTAACTTAATATTTACAACAACCCCATGAGGTAGATACCAGCTTTATCCCCATTTCACAGACGAGGAAACTGCAGCAAAGACAGGCTGGGTACTTTGCCATAGGCCACACAGCCAAGAAATGGGCAGAGCCAGGACTTCAGACCAGGCAGACTGGCTCCAGATTCCACACTTATCTTCTATGTCATACAGACACTGACATTTGCAAAGATAGTGCACCATTGTATATTTAAAAAGACATGGCTGGGTGTGGTGGCTCATGGCTGTAATCCTAGAACTTTGGGAACCCAAGGCAGGAGGATCACTTAAGCCCAGGAGTTCGAGACCAGCCTGGGCAACATGGCAAAACCCCTTTTCTACAAAAAAATTAGCTGGCTGTGGTGGTGTGTTCCTGTAGTCCCAGCTACCCAGGAGGCTGAGGTGGGAGGATTGCTTAAACCTGGGAGGTTGAGGCTTCAGTGAGCCACGATCATGCCACTGCACTCCAGCCTGGGCAACAGAGTGACACCCTGTCTCAAAAAAAAGTTCTTATTCCAAATGCTTCTTGAACTTTATCACCATTAATTAATTCATTCATTCACCCACTGATCTTGCTGGGTCAGGCACAGTTGCAGGCTATGTGAATGCTGAGGTCAGGGACCGAGGCTTAAACACCCCTCAAAGAGAAAGAGAAAGGCAGTGGCATCTAGAAGTAACATGTCAGGAGCATTCCCCTGTAATGGGCGTCTAGGATTCCTGCTTCCATGAGCAAGTCTTGATACATGTCTTCTCAACTGTTTCCCTGCTCCCCAGCCGAATAGGACACGTGTCAGGAAGTGGTGGGTCAGGCCAAGTGTGAACATGCCACTGTTTGGGCTAGCCAGACCCCTCAAGAGCCAGGGCTGGAGGGAGAAGCACTGCCCATCAGCCAATGTTTTGAGTGAACTGATTTAACCCAGGGTCTTCTTGGTTCTAAGTGTTGGTCTCTCCACTGATAGAGACAGAGGAAGAGGGCATTTTCTCTTGGAAGGGAAACTGCTTAAATAAATCAACCTCAAGTCAGGGGAAAGAGAATGTTAAAAAAACAGAAGTGGAATGAATGAACACTCCCAAAAGGAATGAGAAAACTCTCCCCTGCTCACTTGTCCAAACTCTGGGAATTGCTCCATGGGGTATCTCAGAGTTGGTCCCTGGAACCTCAGTTCTGGTTTTCAGTATTTGTCCTGCAGTATTTGTCCTTTCAGTATTTGTCCAGGTTTACAGCCTGCCTGCCTGGGGCAGATGTCGAGGGACTCATTCTATGTGGCCTTAGGTTCCATTATAAGCTCTTCTTGGGCCTCCATTTCAGACTTCAAAGTATTTGTTGATTCAGGCTCACTGCAAATCAGGCATGCTCCATGCAGCACCCTACCCTTCCCGTCGATATTATCCCCCATTCTTCACGTGAGCCAGCCGAGGCTCAGAGAGGGCAAGTCACTGGTCCAAGGTCACACAGTTAGGACACATTGTTGCTACTCAAGCCTGGAGAAGAGCAGACTCGGGGCAGACTTTGGAAAGTTGGCACCCAGGAGAGGGCTGGGGCTTGCCCTGTATGACCCCAGAGGGAAGCCTGTGATTCTGGCTTGGCTTTCATAGCATGTACACAGTGTCTTCATCCAATTGTGTTGCTATTAGGTTGGTGCAAAAAATTGCAGTTTTTTACATTAAAGTAATGGCAAAAAAAAACCCATGACTTTTGCACCAACTTAACATACTAAAATACTACAGACTGGGCAAGTTCTAAGCAATAGAAATGTATCTCTCAAGTTCTAGAGGCTGGATGTCCAAGATCCAGGTGCTGCAGGTTTGGTGTCTGGTGAGGGATGTTCTCTGCTTCCTGTCTTATTCTGGCTTCTTCTGGAAGGGATGAGTGCTGTGCTGTCACATGGCAGAGTGCAAAAAGGAGTGATTGCTAGTTTCCTCCAGCCCTTTCATAAGGTTGCTAATTCCATTCTTTTTTTTTTTTTTTTTGAGACGGAGTCACTCTGTCTCCCAGGCTGGAGTGCAATGGTGCGATCTCGGCTCACTACAACCTCCACCTCTCAGGCTCAAGCGATTCTCCTGCCTCAGCCTCCTGAGCAGCTGGGATTACAGGGGCCCGCCACCATGCCCGGCTAATTTTTGTATTTTTAGTAGAGATGGGGTTTCACCATGTTGGCCAGGCTGGTCTCAAACTCCTGACTTCATGATCTGCCCACCTTTGCCTCCCAAAGTGCTGGGATTACAGGCGTGAGCCACCGTGCCTAGCTGCTAATTCCATTCTTGAAGGCTCTCTCCTCATGATTTACTTTCTAAACGTCTCACTTCCTGACACTATCACATTGGTGATGAAGTTTCAACACATGAATCTTGGGGGACATTCAAACCATAGCACGCAGACCATGGGGTCTTAATACATCAGGTGGGAGGCATGAGGCAAAGGATAGGACAGGAGGATCTAGGCCTGGAATCCAAGGATGAGTGGCGTGGGTTCGCATTCTGATGCTGGTGGTCATTTCAGCTCTCCGTGCCTCACTCTTCTCTCTGTAAAATAGAATACAGTTGATCAGACCAAACCACTCTGCTTCACTCTGCCTTTCAATGGCTCTCTATAGCTCTTAGGAGCAAGTCGAACCTCTTTTCCTTAGTACATTCGGGCCCCAGTTTTCCTTTCCAGCTTCCTGTCTCATTACCGTCTTGGCCAGAGCAAACTGCCTCTTGGTCTCCAGACTTCCCAGGTCCCCTTTATCCTCCAGGTCTTTGCATACACAGTGTCCTCTGTCACTCTGTTGAGCTTTCCTGTGTGAGAGAGAATGGAGCAGCATTTGAGCCCAGGCACTGGGAACTGCCATGCTGATCACAGTGAGCACGTGCTCAAGGGGTCTGTGTGCCCCACAGAGGAGCATGCCCCACTGTGTGCACCGAGGCAGAAATGAGTTGAAAACATTCCGGGGGCAGCTCTGGCATGGACTGGATGCAGGCCTAGCCCCGTTCACCTCAGGTGGGCAAAACCAGCTGTCCTCTTTTTCAGTGTTTATTCTGGCCACCTGCTCAGGTGGGCGGGAGAAGTCTAGGTAGGTGCCGTGAGAGATGGCCAGGGGATGTTGAGTTCCATGGTGTGCAGACCAGGGAGAGCAACCACCTCATTCCTGAGGTCTAAGCATTAAGAAGCCTATTATTTGTCTTTTTTAGTAGAGACACAGCTACTGGGGAGGCTGAGGCAGGAGAATGGCGTGAACCCAGGAGGCGGAGCTTGCAGTGAGCCGAGATAGCGCCACTGCTCTCCAGCCTGGCGACACAGCGAGACTCTGTCTCAAAAAAAAAAAAAAAGAAGCCTAGAGTGAGTATTGTCAGGAAAGCCAGCCCAGACCTTAGCATTCCAGGACTTTAAGCCAGGGCTGCAAACCCAAATGCCTGTAGTGGCTGGGGAGCTGTCACAGTGAATGGCTTGGGAGCCGTTGCCCTCTTGGCCTGACACTTTCTCACACTGGACAGACATGAATTCACAGAGAAGATACTGTGTTGGAAGTCAAACATCAGTGCAAGTGCTTGATACATGGCAAAGGGCATTGCTGCCTCAGTAATTGGGGAGATGGGGGGATGGGCAGGTGGGGACCCTGCCCTTCTCCTGTTAAAGAGGCTGCTGCTGCCTCCCACCAGAGCCTATTTTTCCTGTGGGAATGAGAGCACCCCAGGGCATAGATGTTGTCAGCCCGTGCCCTATCCCCTACACCTAACCTTTTACTGTGCTCTGGAAACTTCCAGCCACCTGTATCTTCACCTCTGAGTCTAATGGCTTGTTCCAGAGTTTGGGAATGCTGTTCTGCTGGGGCCAGTGGCTGTGCTGTGAAATTAATACTCTCCAAGAGCAGTCTCAGCCAGAGGCTGACAGGCACTGGTGTAGGAACCTTCAGACTCCCTCCCCTCACCCCAGGGTCGAGTGAGTCCAAGGCACGGGCTTTGCACTGTGGTTCCCAGAGGGATTCGGCTCCAGTTCCCCAAAGTGGCAGCTGGCTCAGTGGCACAGTTCTGCTGGCTGCCTGCCTCCTCTCCTCCCTTGCCGGACCATCCACAGCTCCTAAAGAAACCATTTTGCCCTTGTCCCAGTGTCAGCTGCCGGTGTAACCCAAACCAAGACACCTGATTTTCAAGAGGAGCCAAGTCTGCCTTTTATATAAAACCCCTTCATTTTTGAGTGTTGTCCTCGGATGCCAACTGTTTGTTTTTGAGACAGAGTCTCACTTTGTCACCCAGGCTGGAGTGCAGTGATGTGATCACAGCTCACTGCAGCCTCAACCTCCTGGGCTTAGGCAATCCTCCCACCTCAGCCTCCTGAGTAGCTAGGGCTACAGGCACGCACCACCACACCTGGTGAATATTTTGTTTTGTTTCTGTAGAGACAGGGTTTCACCATGTTGCCCAGGCTGGTCTCACACTCCTGGATTCAAGTGATCCACCTGCCTTGGCCTCCCAGGGTGCTGGGGGTTATAGGTGTGAGCCACTGTACTGGACTGCCGATTGTTAGAAACAAACATGGTGTGAGCCACATATCCACGGGGCAAATTAGCCCCATGGCCAAAGGTGTACAGGACTGAGTGTACCTGGGCTTGGCCTGACCCTCTAAACTCTTGGGCACTGTGGCTGTGGCTATCCCCAAGGGTGTACTTTTCAACAACTTGGCTGCCTTCCTCCTCTGCATTGGCATGAAATGCATCCCACTGTCACCCTCCCTCCCTTCCTCTTTCCCTTTCTTTCCCAACCTTCCCCTCCCTTCCTTCCTCTTTCTTTTTCTTCTTTTTAGGAGGTGGGATCTTGCCATGTTGACCAGGCTGTTCTTGAACTCCTAGGTGCAAGCAATCCTCCCATCTCAGCCTCCCAAAGTGCTGGAATTATAGGTGTGAGCCACCTCACCCGGCCTCTTCCTCCCTTTTTTCCTTCTTTCCTCTTTTCTTCCCTCTCCTCCCTTCCCCTCCCTCCCTTCCTTCTAATTTCCCCCTAAATTTTCTCGGGTGGGCCTCTCCTGCTGGGCACTTACTACCTGCTTCTTCTTCCAATAAACGGCCCGCAGCATTCAGCAAAGCTTTTACTAGCTACTAGAGGATTACACCTCCAGGAACCCTATTTACTGCTGGTAACCTTTGTCCCACTGTTTCAGAAATGGCTCCTTTAAGAGCAATCTCAGACTCCTATTTCTCAGATAAATAGTATCCCGTGGTGTTTATACCTGGCCTGGTTCTCCAGAGTTCCCACTCTCTGTGGGGGGTTCCACATCTTTTGGGCCATGCCACGGAGGCCCCACAGTGTGGGTTGAGTTGAGGAAGCCAAGAACCAGGGAGGTTTGGGGACAGCAAGTCTCAGGGCCTTGAACCCTGGCCCTCAGTGCCCCTGAGGCTGCTGCAGTCTCTGAGGGCTCCTCTTAGCCTGGCAGCTTGGGGAGGGTGGCGTGAAGGGGGATGGGCCTTAAACCCAACCCTAGATTTTTTTCGCCCAGCCAACTCACCCACCACCTAATGTCTGCTTAGGGTGGCTTTTGGTCCTACACACTTCCAGCTGCAGGCTGCTGGTAGCTACTAACTCTTTTGCAGAATGATGGAGTCTTGGCTGGGTGTAGTGTCTCATGCCTATAATCCCAGCACTTTGGTAGGCTGAGGCCAGCAGATTGCTTGAGTTCAGGAGTTCAAGACCAGCCTGGGCAACATGGCGAGATCCCATCTCTACAAAAAATACAAAAAAGCTAGCAGTTGTGGCGCATGCCTGTAGTCCCAGCTACTTGGGAGGCTGAGGCAGGAGGATTGCTTGAGCCTGGGAGGTCCAGGCTGCAGTAAGCTGTGATTGCGTCACTGCACTCCCACTTGGGTGACAGAGTCTTAAAAAATAAAGAAGGCCAGAGTCTTGAAAAAGACTGTTGTTTGGAAAAAAAAAAAAGTTTTTCATGATAAAGGAATTCCATAAAAATGGGTTCTTTCTAGGAGGTAATCCTTAATGCTGGGTGAGTCAAAGGAAAGTGGCCTACCTGGAGCCTGTAATCGCCAATGTGCACTGTAACTTCCCAAGAGCAATCCTGTGACCAGTTTCTCCAAACACACTTGAGGACGCTGCTGCAAGCTCCAGGGCTGGGCCAGTGCTGGGCCTGGCAGGGCTCTGTGGGCAATGGCACAGGTCCCTGACCCCAGCCCCCTGCTGACCAAACTGCTTTCCAGAGAGTCCCAGCCGACTGTCCCTGTCCCAGAGAGCCCACGGGGCACTTGACTCATCCCCAGGGTTGAGTAAATTAGGGTGTAGGAAGGAAGATTGAGGATCCTGAAGGGGACTGGGGGTGGGGGAAACGGGGAGGAGGAGAGACGGTTCCAGCCTGGCGGCTGAGGGGTGGGTGGGTGGGGAGGCGTCCAGGCTTCTCTGCTCTGTGATTAGTGCAATTTGTTTCCCCAGGGGGTCATTTGTGGTAGGAAACACAGCTCCAAAATTAAACTAACTATATCCAGTCCCCAGCGTAGGGGAGACAGCAATAGCACCTGACTGGGGTGGGCAGCTTCTGTTCAGGTTGAGATGACAGGCACTGGCTCAAATACTTTAAAGGGTGGGAGGGAGCTGGCTTGAGCTTCCCAAGCCTGGACTGGGTGAACTGGCAGAGACACAGGTTAAGATTTGGGGAGGGGAGGCCTGTTCCCTCACATTGAGCCTCTCTGAGTCTTCATTCCCTCACTCCAGGAGCCATTGTCCCCATGCTCAGCCCTCCTCTGTCTCTTCCTGCAGCTGCTGGTCCTGCTATCCCCATGTCCTGAGACCCACAAAGCCCTACCAGCTCTTGCTTCTGTGCTCCAAAATGAGCTCTCTCCCTTCTCCCGGGGGAAACACCCATGCTCTGTAGGCAGCTCTTGGGAGACAAGCAGGGCTGAAATGTGGTAAGAACTGAAGTTGTTATGACGGATGTAATTGCAATTTGAAAGCACTCCATTCAGTTTCTTAGCTGAAAGCGTCCTTGGCAATCTTCTCATGTGTTTTTGGAGATTTAGTTGAAGGCCAAATAAATCTGAAATGAAATCTGAACATGTGAAGCAGATCAAAATGCACAGCGACTCTCATTGAGAGGGTGCCGCCTGCCCTTTCAGCTGACTTTTGAATCCCTAATGGGGCTTTTTGGGAACAATGTTTGTGAACAACTGATTACACCTTCATTCTAAAAGGAAACTGGTGTCCAAGTAAGGGAAGTGACTTATCCAAGGTCACACAGCCAGACAGTGGCAAAGCTGGGACTCATCCCCAGGCCCCCTGACTGCTGACCCAACACTCCTGTCTCTGCCCCCAAATACCTGGGTTTTCTCTCTCTCCGCCCAGTGCAGCCTGGTAACCTAAGATACATCCATCCTGCCCCATATTCCCCTAGTGCCTTTGGTCCCTTGGGAATGGGCAGGGGGATTCTCTGTCCTGCTTCATGCTGGAAGTCACCTCCCTTCTACCACTGTTAATTAAAAAAAAAAAAAATTATGACCCAATTGCTGCTGAGAACAAATGCAAAGGAAAAGGCAGAGACACGCTGCAGGTTTTGCTTGTTGCATGTTTTCATCTTTAATTAAATAAGTCAAGTAGGCCATCAGGAGATGGGTTCACATTCTATTCTGCAAAGCAGGCCCTGACTGCCGGTGGCTGCCAGCTCTCTGAAGGGCAGCCCCAGCGTTTCCAGGAGACGGCAGATTGTCTGTGGCCACGGCAAGGACATCTGGGACGACAGTGACAGCAGTGGGTCTGGGAGCAATGTGGAATGGTGCCAGAGGCTGAGCAGAATGAGCTACATGCTACACATACACACACGTGGATGCATATGTACATACCATGGCAGTGTATGCCATGAAGGGGTGTCTCGTACCATGCAGACATGAAATAGCACACAGGGCTGAGGTGTTGGCAAAAACACAGTGTGCAGGATCTGGGAGGGAGCAGGGGAGCCAGGCAAATTTGGACTAGAATATAGAGCTGAGATGGACACTTCAGGGGGTGCCCAGCTCAAGCCAATGGCAGAAGACGCAGACCACATGGGTCATTGTATCCCCCCAGCAAAGTACCTGATCCATGACATGAGCTAGGCCCGTGAGGATGGCACGTCTGTAGCCTTGGAAACACGTAACAAATTTGTCCCCAGTCCAGTTATGGGGTGCCAAAGGACACCAGACCAAAGGATCTTGAAGCTCTTGAGACATGTGAAGTTGCCAATTCTGCTTTGTGCTTTTGAGGTAAAGAGCAGCTTCCACTGTCTCTGAAACTGCAGCGAGTTGAGAGGTGATGTGGCTGCATTTAGGAAGCCCTGGACCCTCTCCCTTCCATCTGGCTGCGCCTTGTCCTAGAAGCTTCACAAGCAAACCCACCAACTCAGGAGCCTTGGATTTCAGCAGATGGTCCTTCTATCAGCTTGTACAGATCAATAAATAAGACACACTTGGCTTTGCAGGCGTCTGCTCCCACCCAGCCCCCATTTCTCTCCCCTTAGCTCTCTTTGCCTCAGGTATCAGCCCTTGAGATCTGGCTTCGCTTTCTGACTTTGGGAATGGGGATGGGACTGCCTTGAGGACACAGCCATCCAGTCTTCTGCTCCTGTCCTAGCAAGGGACAAGCCCTACAGTCAATTGGTCTCACCATGTTGCCCAGGCTGGTCTCCAAGTCCTGGGCTCAAGCAATCCTCCCATCTTGGCCTCCCCAAATGCTGGGATTACAGGTATGAACCACTGCACTTCGCCTCTACGGTCAATAGGCCCTAGTATAGGAGAGGATGACCCAGAGCTGGAAGACTTTAGGGTCAGGATATCTCCTCTACCACCCAGGCCAAGAATCAACCTTCTGGGAAGGACCTCCTGCTGGAGCTCCTTCCATTGCCAGACAGACAGATGACAGAGATGGGAGAGAAAGATGTCGTGTGATGCCTGGTGCCCTCCGTTCTGTGGGGTTTGGTCAGCAGCTGCCCCACTACGCCAGCCTCTGGCAGTAGCTCCCAGGCTGAGGGTGCTAGCAGACAGGAAGTTTATTTATTTTCAAGTGCATGTATTGCAGAGGGACAAAAGCCTAAATTTGCTTTATGTTCCTCAGCTTTTGGAAAATAACTTGGTGACCACCTGCGGTGTATGTGACAGAGACTGACTTCTGTGCACATCTGGCCTTCTCTTTCCCTCTCTACGGGGACCTGAGAATCGTGCCCTCCACTAACTATTCCCAAGAACCATCCAGGGCCCTCATCCATTCCTCAATTTATAAACAGGTCCCGAGGGGAAGATGGGAACAGGCAGAGTGGGGACAGCCTGTGTGCATTGGACGCTGCCCTGTCTCACCAAGGCCTGGAACGTTCTGAGCCATTTCTATAGGCTGGGCCGCAGAACTCATCAACAAGAAAGAACATGAGTAAACACTCATTGCTGAATGGTCCTCTTGTGCTAGGGAGGCTGGCGGCCAGTGGAGAGAGGCCTCAGCTGCTCCCTCTGTCTCCCGGAAGGTGGGCACCTTGCAGGGGAAGGCTTCTGGCAGACAAGCTGGAACAGAGAAGCCAGGGCTGGCCTCGCTGGAAAAGGAGGCCCGGCCACCAGCGCTTCCATCTTCTCCATCCCAGCTCCAAGCTGAAAACCATGTCCACGTGGGTGACTCCAACCATATCCATAACGTATCAAGCCAATCGTCACACCACACTGTCCTTCCCCAAACCCCAAGGGTTCCCAGAGAATTGCTGGGCCCCAGGGGAATATAATTCCAGGAAACATCCACGCACTTGTGACCTGTCTCAAACACCCGGGCAGAGGTGATACAGCGGCAAGGGCCCTGATGTGGCATCTCAGATCAACATGAGAGAAACCAAGGGATCTCAGATCTTAAACAACATCCCGGGGCCATCGTGGTGCTGGCGCTCTGGCTTATTCTCCTCTTGTGTTCTGAATCGTCTTCTGGTGTCCATGCATGAACGGAATGTGTGAATGGTTTCTATTGTTATTTTGTCTTTCTTGATTTGGGTACAGCTTTGAGTCCCTGCAGATAATAAGGTATTTTCTGTCTCTTCTTTTCACAAAATAAATAAATTAAGTCAACTTGCAGTGTGCACATTGTCAATGTCCTGAGAAGTCCCAAAGGCGCATTCTTGGTACCATCCTCAGAGAGTGGAGTGGGAGGTCTTGGCCCAGAGTAAGAAGGAGGGATAAAGTCTGCTCTCCACATTAGCAGGGCACCTAGGAAGAGCCCTGGATGGACGTGGCTGCCCCCTCCCCAGTCCCAGCACCCCCCACCTCCACACGGGGAACAGAGGAGGGAGCAGGGGGAGGCTGGGGAAGAACGGCCAGCACTTCTGGGCCTGCCAGAAACATCCTGGCCCCACGGTCATGTTTTCAGAGCTGGTGTTCCTTTGAACTCCAAATTAGAACCATGTCTCTGCACAACTTACTCTTGGACTCTAAAACCAAGAGTGTTGGGGTGTTCAGGCAAAATAGCAAAAGAAAAGAAAAAAAAAACCCAAGAGTGGAGACCTCCTTGAATGACTGGAGTCCACAGTGACAGAGACCCAGCAGCTCAAATAGGCTGATTATAGCGAATCCCACGAGATAGTTACTGGCCTTACCTTCTCCAATGGTGGCTTCCTGCCAGGACACACTCTTCCCTTCCCCATGGCAATGTTGGACTCAGATCCTGTACTTCCATGGTGTCCGTATTACTCAACCCAAAATGCAGCCGTCTGGGTTTACAATGGGCCATATCTGACAGAGAAATTGTCCAGGAAACCAGAAACAGAGCTGGGCAGCCCTCAGCAAACTCTTGCAGCTCCTTGCAAGCTCTGGATACTGAGTTCTGCTCCTGGGTTTGAGGTGGGAGTGGGGAAGGCCTTCTACTCTGGGTATACTTGCTGCTTGTCATGAGGCCCCTGCCCACCCAGGAAACATGTTAGGGCCTGTGAGGGATTTTCAAATCCAGCTTCTTCTCAGGGAGGGGTGAGGGCTGCAAATCTCTGCTGCTCTGGACACTAGGCAAGAACACTGGTGGCTTTGAGATTCATCCCACATGGGGTTCAAACAGAAAAGCCTGTAGGGCACTGTGGCCTGCCACGTGGCCACCTCTCCTGTTCCTCCTGGGGAAGTCTCCTCCTCCTGTCCTCTCCCTCTGCCAGGAGCCAAGTGCTCCCTGCTGGTTTTCCCCAGCCTCCCTCAAGCCCTCAGGCCTCCACTGCTTGGGAGAGGCACTCCTGCAGAAACAAAAGCAAAAACACAGCCACGAAACAAGAAAGACACCAAGCCATAAATAACTTAAAAGCCCCAAATAAAACACCCAGCACATCCTGCTTTGAGCAATACTCTTCCCAGAGCCCTAAGGAGGAATTCCAGGCACTGGCTGTAACCACAGCAACCAACTGGCTGACTCCTGTCCACGAGGGAAAAGGCGGGCTTCTCAGGGGAGGGGAGCATCCTGGTGGGACTTCTCCCCCACGGGCACTCTGTACTTTCCTCTTGGCCTTACCCCAGATGAGGCCTGGCTGGAAATGGAAGGCCCCATGAGCTGCCTTTTGCCTCCAGGGACCACAGCTGCTTCTGCCTGCCAGGCCTGAGGCAGCCTTCAAATATGGACATGTTCAGGAGCCAGCCAAGCTGGACGGGGCCTTTGGCTGCACCATTTCAAAACATCCTGCCTGCCAGCCGCAAGGATGTGGATGGGTCAGAGGAGGTAGCCACGAGAATCTAAGACGGGCAGGGGCTTTGAATGCTGCAGTTCTGAATCCACCATTCAGTCCAAACCCGGCCAGGGAACCGTGTCACGTCATGGCCCTTTAACGCGTTTCCTTCCCCTGCCCTGCCCTCGAAATAATCCTACAAATGTAATCACAGGCTCCTCTGAAGTGTGTCATACAGAAAAACCCTGTGGGCATAAGCAGCGAGGAAGCTTGTCTGCATAGATGTGTGTGCACTTGTGCCTTTATGATGCTTGTCTACGTATGGTGTACATGTACGTATGTCTATACGCATGTGTGTGTTTGCAGCTCTATATGGGGCCCAGATTCATCAGTAACCAGCACAGCCATCCCATTCATGAAAATGCTGAATCGCTCTGTACTGGTTGGTAAACAGCCACTGTCACCTCAAACGAGCCTCAAATGCCACCTTTGCCACCCAGGGCTGTCCTGGCCCCTCCTCCAAGGACCCACCCAGATTCCGGACTTCACCACCCAGACAAGAAACGGTTAACACCAAATAAAGCAGGAGGTCTGACTGTCACTGGTCAGAGCCTTGCCCCTCCTGGTTGTTAAATATTTGGACTCTGGCCTGCAGGGTCTCCAGGCACAAATGTATGTTTCTGTGTGTGCGAGATCGAAGCTTGCCAACAGGCCCGGGCCTGCCTGGGCCCGCTCAGGAGGCTGCAACCCTTTGGGTCTGGATGTGATGGCCCTCAAGGGGACCGGGCACTGTCCTGTTCTCCGCGATTAACCCTGGGGCCGCCGCTTTGGCAGGAGCGCTGGCTGGGGGCCCTACTGCTACAGGAGGCGCTGCCCGCTCACGGCGCTGCGCACCCGCCCTCTGCGAGGGCTGCGGCAGAAAGGCGGGGCAGGCCTTTCACGAGGAGGGGCATACGGGGCCCCGGCCCCCCTACGTGACCCAGAAGGTGCCCCTCTCCTCCAGCAGGCTGACTGAGCGGTTGGTGAGGGCGGCGGCGTCCCGCGCCAGTTTGTAGCCGAAGAGGCGCATGGCAGGGCCGCAGGCGGCCTGCACCACCTGGGCCAGCTTGAAGGGCATGCTGAAGCGCCACTTCTCGAACTGCTCCGAGGAGTTCTTCTGCGTGGAGTAGATGCCGCTGCCGTCGTGGGCCGCCTGCGTGTTCTTTTGGATCCAGTCCTCCACCTGCGGGGTCAGGGGGATGCCGGCGAAGTGGTACATCTCGCGGGCCTTCTGCAGCGGCCCGCGTGCCACGTCCTCATAGCGCACCAGCATGTAGCGGCCCCGCAGCCAGGCGGGCTGCCGCAGCCCCAGCTCCGCGGACAGGCGGATGCTCTCGCAGTTGCCCCGCAGCCGCTGCACCTCCTCTTCCCTCAGGCCGTCCTGGCCCTCGTCGTCCAGCCACTTCTTCCAGGTCTTATACTTGCCGGCGAAGGCCACCATGCGCGAGGCCAGCACGGCCCGGGGGTCGCGCACCAGCTGGATGACGCGCAGGTCCAGGCGGGGGTCCTCGGCCAGGGGCTGCAGGAACTCCAGCTGCCTGATGCGCACGGCCTTGAGGGCCATGTGCTCCTTGCGGCGGCAGGCCTCTGCGGCCAGCGTCACGTTGAGGGGGCCGCAGCGGCGGTTCTTGCAGTGGTACTTCTCGAAGACCTTCTTGACGAAGGGGGTGCAGACGGGGTCCTCGCACAGGGAGCGGCTGGAGCCCCGGCGGAACATGAACTGAGTCAGGTGGTCCTCCGGCAGCGGCGTGATAAAGTGCTCCAGCACGTACAGGTCGCACAGGAAGAGCTGCTTGAGCACGTCGCGGTACACCAGGGCAGAGCCCGCGGCGTTGGCACCCCCCGGCTCGAAGGACACTGTGCGCTCGATGTGCCACAGCGGCTCGAAGAGGTAGAAGATGTTGCCCTGCTGGTTGAAGAACTCGCCCACGAACGAGGAGCCGGTGCGCGTGGTGGCCATGAGCAGCACGTGGCGCCGGGGCCCCGCCACGGCCGGCCTGGGCGGCTCCTCCTCCTTTCTCTGCTCCTCCTCTTCCTCCCCTGCGGCCTCCACAGCTGGCTCCACGCCCAGCTGCAAGCTGAGGTTGCGGAGACGGCTCTGCAGCTGGGAGAAGGCTGAATCAAGCTCGCTCAGGGACAAGAGAGATGCGTTCTCAGCTAAGATCAGGGCTGGGTCGGTGCTGTTGGCATCTGCCAGAGCTTGGGGGATCTGCTTCAGCTTGTCTGAGACCCTGTGAGGACAAAGAAGATCAGGGTCAGTGGCTGACTGGGGACCCCGTCTCCTGGGCAACCCTAAGCAGTCCTCCAAGCAGATCATCAAAACCTGTCTCAGTTGGGTTTCCCCAAAAGCACTTTGAGGCAAGGATTTGTGTTTAAGTAGTTTATTTGCGACACGATCAGAGGAAGAACTGGATGGGGAAGTGAGGCAGGGGAGGAAAGAGGTCCATGATGGATGTGCTGCTAGGAGCAGGTGTGGGCATCGGAGACTTAGTCTGATGGGGATCTGGGGGGGACATTTACTCCCCAGTACTTCCGGCCTGCCAGTGTGCGAGTGGAGAGAAAGCTCTCAGGTGCAGAGCTGTAGGGGCTTGCAGTAGAACCCAATAGGCACAAGCTAGAACGGTCCTTGCTCAGTGACCCAAGTGGGGCACTGACGGTGTCCACTATATTGCCCAATCCCTGACCCACCCATCTTAGCTAATGCTTTCTTGCAGGGCTTGTGCCTGGGAGGAGAACAGGCTAAGAAATCTTTCTACATCTAACAGGCCCACTGCACATAGCTGTATGCTGCCAATTCAAAGGGGTAAAGGGGCGTTCCCACATTAGCCTATTTGAGGGACATGCCCCTGGAATTGAGCAGTACACAACCTGGCAGCTTCACATGGCAGCCCTGCCCATCAGAGTATCCACACTAGGACCTCGCCTTTCCACGAGCTCAATGACATCAAGACTTCTATAGGGGATGTGCTGCTAATGCAAGGCCAGGAAGTAAATTAACAGTAATAGTCACAGCCAGCAAATACTGGACACCAACTATGTGCCAGGCACTGGGCTAAATGCTTTTACATTTTCTCATTTAATCTTTATAACAATGCTGGTCCCATTATTAGCCACGTTTTACAAAAGAGGAACCGAAGAGTTAGAAATGTTAAGTATCTTGCCTAACCTTTCACAGCTGTAGAGGGCCAACATGGGGGGCTCCAACCCAGGCTGTCTGAGTCCAGAGCCCAAGTCTCACCCCTGTGCAGTCATGAGGACGTGTGCAGGAGCCACAGCCTGGGACACAGGAGGGGCCTGGGGATGGCTTGTTGAAGGAATGCATTTGCAGGTCCACAGAGAGCCCTGCAGTGACCTCCCTGTCCCCACCCGCCCCACCTTGAAAGGAAGACGATGACTTGGGCTTGCAACCCTCACCTTGATATGATTTTATTTTCCTTTTCGATGAAGACAAAAACTATCACCACAAAGACCAAGAAAAGGGCGTATTTGCTTCTCATCTTAAGGCTGTGCACGAAGTCCTGGCAGTCCTGGGGCAAAGTGAGTCCTTTCTCCATGGGGAAAGGTGGGGCCGTGGGGGCTCCTCGGGCCAGCCTTGGACACTCAGCTCAGGGGCATCACTCAGGACCCAGCTTGTCGTCTTCAGGTGGGGGACACCCTCGTCCTGCGGAGAGACAGGTGGTCAGAACACCCTTGTCTGTACACGAGGAATGCAGAGGATGTCTCTCCACCAGACTTTTGAGGTTCTTAGCCCTGGTTAGCAGCCAGGACCCCAGACCCACTCTCCAGACAGACTGTGCCCCAGAGAGACTGAAGGTCTCTTTAATAGGTCGTTTAAAATGCTAATGAACCATCAGGTTCATCCATCCCACCTCTATCAGTTTCTCCCTTGACCTCACACATCAAAGGCATGTGCATGGAAAAGAATAACCCTTGTAGCATAAATGTTTATAATAGCAAAAAGAGTGCAAACACCTAAATGAAAATGGTGGAGCATCCAGGTAATGGATTTTTATGTGGCCACAAAGAATAATGAGGTGGATCTATAAATGTGAATGATCCAGAAAATACATGAGAACACACACACACACACACACACACACACGGTGCAGACCCTGTGCTTATGCAGGACAGGGCTTCCCAACCTCAGCATTGTTGACATTTTCCACCAGATAAGTGGGGATTGTCCTGTGAATTATAGAATGTTTGACAGCATTCTTGGCCTCTACCCATTAATTGCCAATAATTGTTTGTTTGTTTTTGAAACAGGGTGTCACTGTGTTGCCCAGGCTGGAGTGCAGTGGCACGATCATAGTTTACTGCAGCCTCAACCTCCCAGGCTCAATTATCCTCCCACCTCAGCCTCCTTAGTCACCACAAGTGCACACCACCACACCCAGCTGATTTTTAAAATTTTTGTAGAGATGGGGTCTTGTCATGTTGCCCAGCCTGGTCTTAAACTCTTGAGTTCAAGCGATCCACCTGCTTCGGCCTCCCGAAGTGTTGGGATTATAGGCATCAGCCACCACGCCTGGCCCACACTGCTCCTCTGTATATTGCTAAGTGTCTCCTGGGGCGGGAAGGTGGGGGGTGCCAAATCATCCCAGGTGGAGGACCTCTGATGTAGCAAGATCCCATTGAGAAACAAATGCCGGGAAAAATACAGATGCGGGGTACAAATGGACTCTGGCTGCAGGAAAACGCAAGGCCTGGTAACAACGGCTGCATCTAGAAGGTGGATGGGTAGGTGGAGAGAGAAGGTGGAGTGAGGCTTCTGTTTACTATGTAACACTGTGCCTTGTTACACATTTTACCGCGTGTGTGTAAATTATAAAAAATTAATGAAACAAAAAAATATGATAGTGCATAAATTCTACCTAAATCCTTAACATGGCCTCAGCCTTCAGGTCTTCACTCTCTAGGCAGCCTTCCCCAGGCTATGCTGAGGTAAGGCTGTACAAAGATTATCATGAGCACCTGGGACTTTGTCATAAAGCCATAAAGCAACAATTGTTCAATACTGAACATCCCTTCAGGCAGGACAGGGAGTTTGTCTAGGCCCCTCATTATCTCTCAATTCTGGGCCAGGCAAGAGATATACAGTTGGTGAACAACAGATGGATAAAGGAAAAAATGACCCTCGACTAAAATAGTATGTATCATCATTATTATTATTATTATTTTGAGATGGAGTCTTGCTCTGTCACCCAGGCTGGAGTGCAATGTCGCAATTTCGGCTCAAAGCAACCTCTGCCTCAATCAATTCTCCTGCCTCAGCCTCCTGAGTAGCTGGGATTATAGGCATGCATCACTATGCCCAGCTAATTTTTGTATTTTTAGTAGAGATGGGGTTTCACTATGTTGCCCAGGCTGGTCTTGAACTCCTGACCTCAGATGATCCACCTGCCTCGGCCTCCCAAAGTACTGGGATTACAGGTCATTATTATTATCTAAATAGATAATATCTAACAGGGTCTTGCTATATTGCCCAGGCTGGCCTCAAACTCCTAGGCTCAAGCAATCCTCCCTCCTCAGCCTCCGGAGTAGCTGGGACTGCAGGTGTGCCACTGCACTTGGCTACAAAGTTGTTTACGGCTAGAGCAAATACAGGTGCAGAAAGAAGAGTCTATTCCTTTTTTTTTTTTTCTGAGATGGAGTCTTGCTCTGCAACCCAGGCTGGAGTGCGGTGGTGCAATCTCAGCTCACTGCAACCTCTGCCTCCCGAGTTCAAGTGATTCTCGTGCCTCAGGCTCCTGAGTAGCTGGGATTACAGACGTGTGCCACCACTCCCAGCTAATTTTTGTATTTTTTGGTAGAGATGGGGTTTCACCATGTTGGCCAAGTTGGTGTCAAACTCCTGACCTCAGGTGATCCGCTTGCCTTGGCCTCCCAAAGTGCTGGGATTACAGGTGTGAGCTACTGCGCCTGGCCTAAGAGAGTCTATTCCTAACTGGAATAGTCCTGCCTCTTGCTAATTTTCCTGGGCCTCTTCTCATGAACTTATTAAGTTAATATTTTCTGAGCATTTACCTTGTGCTGGCTTCTGGCCTAGGCACTGAAAATACGGCGGTGAACAAGCAGGCATGGTCTGTGCCCTCCCGGGGCTTGCACTCTGGTTGGGAGGGCCAACCAATGATATGGGCAGCTGAAGTTTACTGAGTGCGTATTTCTCTGTGCCAGGTGCCATGCTAAGCACTTGTGCTCATCAAATCCTCAGCAAAGCCCTGTGAGGCAGCAGCTAGCCCATTTTACAGGTGAGGAAACTGAGGTTGAGACAGGTTAAGTAACTGACTTAAGGTTCCTCCAGCAGAAGCCTCTGGCCACCCCTCCCAGGTCCAGGTCATTTGAGCTTCTTGGTGTACCTTGCGGACCCCCAACCTAGCTCCTATGGTGGGGCTTTCTGGCTGACTGTCTCCCTTCCCAGAATGCAAACTCCCCAAAGTCGTGATTCGCATCTAGAATGGCACTTTGCACAGACCAGCTGTCCAAAAATCAATGGTGAGGCTGGTGCCTGGCAGCTGTTGGCATGAATGTGTAGAATGGCCAGTGGGGCTACGTCCCCCATGCACCCTGTTTAGCCTGTGGTGGGGTGTGAGGCCACCTACCCCACTGAGAGGGTGAGAACCACCACTGAGTTTTCAGAGTACGAGGTGTTGAAATCCTGACTTTCTGTCCTCTCCAATCATAGGTTGTCTGGGGCTGATGATGTGAGAGAAGCAGAAGGAGCTGGGGTTAGAAGTCCTGGGCTCTAGTCCTTCCTGTGTCTCTACCATGCTGTGCAACCTTGTATAAGTGACAACCTCTCTGGGCCTGTTTGTAGCATGAAAAGGGCAGTCCCTGCTGATAAAGGTACTGTGAGGAACATATCTGATGCATGGTAAATGCTCATGAAATAGGAGAGGGGTGAAAAGGCAGGTGTGGGTGGGGGAGCTGCCCTAGCTACCCCCTCCCTTCTGGGCCTGGCACCTTGGTAAGGTATAGAAGTTGGGGTGCCTAAATGACAAGCCTCTGAACCTTCTCCTTCCCTCCCTTCCAGGGACTATTTCGATTTTTAAGTTGCTGTTCCAGCCTCCTCATCCCCAGAGCAACATAGTGTTCCTAAGATCCTTCCTGACGCTGCCCTAAAAGGAAGAAGCAAAGCTGGACACTTGGACAGGAAACCCAGGCAGGCTGCTGGCTCCCTTGCCTTGCCCAGATAGCTGCCCCTCTGTTTAGCTTTGGAAACCTAGTAGGCAGGTGCGCAGGCAGGTGAGAGAGGTTTGGAACTTCCCAGAGCTGAGAATGGGGAGAGGGCATGGTGCCAGGAGGTCACAGGGCCATGAAGGAAGGGGATAGGGCCCGGATGGGGGTTACTCAGCAAAGCCCCACACAGAACTCACCATGCAGGAGGCCCTTTACAAGAAGCAGGCCTGTGACACCTGTGACATCAGATGAACCTTTGTATCACTTCTCTCCCACTTCCATGGTGCAAGGGCTAGGCCTGCCTCCCTTGCTTAGTTCATGGGAAGAACCGAAAAATCTCTTCCTCCTTCTTGGTCCCTCCTAGCCCCTAGTACTCAATACCTTTCATCCAGCCAGGCACGGTGGTTCATGCCTGTAATCCCAGCACTTTGGGAGGCTGAGGCAGGTGGACCTGAGGTCTGGAGTTTGCGACCAGCCTGGCCAACATGGTGAAACCCTGTCTCTACTAAAAATACAAGAATTAGCCAGGTGTGGTGGTGGTCGCCTGTAATCCCAGCTATCTGGGAGGCTGAGGCAGGAGGATTGCTTGAACCTGAGAGGTGGAGGTTGCAGTGAGCCAAGATCATGCCATTGTACCCCAGCCTAGGCACCCAGAGTAAAATTCTGTCTCAAAAAAAAAAAAAACAAAAAACCTTTCATCCCCTCAATGCCCCAGCAACTACATAACAGCCCAAGGGACAGGTGGCATCCCCTGCTTGGGCCCACTGGGGGCCTCTTTGCAGGGTGCCAGGGCCAACAGGGAAGCATGCCAGAGGCATGTGCCAGGCCAGCTCTGCTTGAGTGCAGCAGGCAGTGGGACAGCTCCCTTGGCCCAGTTTTGTCCAGCACTCTGCACGTTGACAGCAAACACCAGAGGCAGGAAAAGAGGCACGGTGCTGAGTTCTTTCAGGGCGGTGACCATCTGGTGAGTGCACACCATGTGCCAGGCCCTGGGCAGAGCCAGCCCAACCTTCTAGGTGCTGGCTGGGATGTGGACTCCTATCCCACCTATGATACAGTTCTCAAATCACTGTCCTCCCTCTGTCTCATGTCCTCACCTGCCTGCCACCTCCCAGCTGTCTCATCTGGCTTCTTCCCCCATCCCTCCACCAAATAATGCTCCCGATGGCATCCACAATCTCCTGGGGGCCTAGTGTGGCTGGTGTGGGCTTCTCATCCTCCATGCTGCATCGCCTGCTCCCTGCCTGCTGAGGCCCACACTCCTGCTGGCCTCCCCACACCCCCTCCTGCTTCCCTGGCTTCCTCAGGCCTGGCCTCTTCTATGGGATCACATGTGGGCAGCCACCCAGAGAGGGGAGCACCTGAGCACTGATTACAACTGTGCTGCCACCCAGCTTCTCAGCCACATGGAAACTTCTTGGAGGCACAGACAATAAGGCAGCTCCTGCTTCAAACACTCCATGCACTACTTGGTAAAACAAAAGCCCTGTAAGGGCCTTCGAGATCCAGACCCTGCTCACTCTTCCCACCTCTTCTCCCAACACCTCCACCCTGGCCCTTCCTGGCGCTCCCCACCTGGGGGCTTCTGCATCAGCTGGTCCCTCTGCCCCGGCCAGATCTGCTCTGGCTGGCTAATTCTAAGCAATCAGGACTCAGCTCAAATGCCCCCCCACTCTGGAGTACTTCCTGACCCCTGACCTAATGTGGGCCACCCCCATCACTTTCCCTCTCGGCACCCTGCTTTACTCCCTTCATAGATGGAAATGCGCTTGCTGATGGCCTCTCATCCCCCAGAACATTGACTCTGGGAGAAGAGAGCTTCATCTGTCTGCTCCACCCTTGCATCTGCAGTGCCCAGAATTGTACCTGGCACAGAGTGGGTGCTTCATAAATACTTGCTGAATGAATGAATGAATGAATGAATGAACAAATCAATGTCCTTCCCAAAGCATTGAGCCTAGTGCAAGATGCTTAATTGTTCTAAGTTGACAGAAGATATGAAGAGGAAGAAAAAAAGGCAGTTGCTCCATAGATGAGTGGCCCACTTGTGCACAGGCTGTGAGCATGAGCGTGTAGGCCACACGTGCATGCTAAGGGCGTGTGCTGGGAACCTGTGCTGGGAGCATGGTGTGAACCATGGCCACCGACTTTGGGCAAAACTTCACACTTGGGACTGCACATAACTTTAGTCTCTTGAATTCTTGTTTCCATCTAGCCTCTCACAGCTATGGGGTAACAAGGGGGAGGGCAGAAAACAGCCTAAGCCATCCGCAGACAAATGTGAGTGAGGGAACGCTGTGGAAAAAGGGGGCTGTGAGCTGAGGCCGGGCAAGTCCCAGCAAGTGAGGCTTCGGCTTCCCTCCCTTCTCTCCCCCAGGGGTCTTTCTGCTCAGGCCTCCCTCGTGACTTGGCAAGGTGCCTCCCAGAGAACGAGTTTTCTACTTGGATGGCCTCCAACCAGGCCCTTCCACTGAGGCCCAAAATGGACTGCAGCCCATTCCAGTCTCCTCTGGGGAAGGTGGAGGTCCCAGCAAGTCGGCTGTGATAAGGGACCACCCTGCCAGACATTGCATCAGGCAGCAAAACTCCACTCCCTTCGCCTGCCTGGGGCCAAGAGCACAGTGGGGTGGGGTGGGGTAGGGGGAGGTTGAGGGGGTGCTCAGCTGTTGCTGGCCCGGCCTCTTGGCCTTTCCCACCAGCTGGAGGAGGAACTGCATTGGAAAAGAGGAGCCAAGGGAGGGCAAGAGCTGGTGACAGGGGAGCTCCGAGGCAGAGTGGGAGCGCTGAAACCCACTGCGGGAAAGCTCCACATGTGCTGGGTGCTGGGAGGCCGCCCCCACCTTGTTGCCAAACACCTTGGAGTGGGCTCTTTTGTGAGTTTTCTCAGAGTCTGCAGAGTGGAGAGAGGCGGCAGGGGAGCCCCCAGGCCACTGGCACAGTAGGGCAAGGAAATGGAGCGCCTATGCCAGTCTGCCTTGGTTTTTATTTGTTAATTTTGTTCTTATCATTTAGCCCAAAATGTCAACTGCCTCGGTTTTAGATGAGAAGAGCTTGTCCATCTGGTGGCCTGTCCAGCCCAGATTCCATTTCACTTGGGGACAGCCAGAGACAGCGTGGGAAGGCCAAGGCCACCCAATCAGGAGGGTGGTGTCTGACAGGAGACTAAATGCCCAGCCCAGAGGCTGCTAAATGAGCCAGTGAGCGAAAGAAGAGCAGGAATGAAAGAACAGGAAGCGAATGAATGCCTGGCTCCAGCTCCCGCACCACCTCCACCCCCCTGCACCCAGTACAGCCCCGGGGCTATGGGGCTATGTTACTCCCGAGAGCATCTGAGCACCCCAGGGCTCCAGCTTCCTCTTCCTCTCCCAAGAAAGAACCGATCTTTGATTTCCTTTTGTCCAACCGCTGCCAAGACTGAGTAGAAGCAGGCAAAGGTGTGTCACCTGCGTGTCAGTGGATGTCCATGTAGCTGTAAAGGGGCGAGTGCCATAGGTGGATCTTGGGGCTGAGGGCCAGCCTGGCAGGGGTGGGGCTGCCACAGACTCTGAGCCAGCCCGAGCCAGGACAGGCCTGGCTGCCCCTCGGCCCTTTATGCCCACGTGGGGCTGTGGGGGAGCACACTTTCTTGCCCCCTTTGGACACGATCCCTTCCAACAGCTGCAGGAAGTGCAGGACCTCAGGTTGGAGAGGTAGGAACTGACCTACACCTCCTGGCTTCACTGCACCTGCCTGGTTAGGAGCTGTGGCTGAAGCTGGTGTCCAGGATGCCCTCAACCATGTAGCCGGGCAGCCCCGGGAGGAGTCTGCTGGCTCATTCAGAACCGACCTGGACATGGACCAAGATTCATGGCCAAGGAAGTGGCCCAAGTCCAGCATGGGAGAAGCATGGTGAGCATCTTATCAGAGCCGGCAGGCTGGGTAACTGTGGTGCATTGGCACAGTGAAAGCAAGCCATGCAGGGGGCACCATCACAGATGCAGAGCTACAAAAACATAATGTTACGATTCTTTTCGCCTTATATCCTTTTATTTATTTATTTTTTGGGGGGGACAGGGTCTCACTCTGTCACCCAGGCTGGGGTACAGTGGCATGATCTTGGCTTACTGCAGCCTCGACATCCCAGACTCAGGCAATCCTCCCACCTCAGCCTCCCAAGAAGCTGGGAGCACAGGCGTGTGCCACCATGCCTGGCTACATTTTTTCTTAAGTCATTTACGGAGGCTGGGCGCGGTGGCTCATGCTTGTAATCCCAGCACTTTGGGAGGCTGAAGGGGGCGGATCACGAGGTCAGGAGTTCAAGACCAGTCTGGCCAACGTGGTGAAACCCTGTCTCTACTAAAAATACAAAAATTAGCTGGGCATGGTGGTGCATGCCTGTAATCTCAGCTACTTGGGAGGCTAAGGCAGGAGAATTGCTTGAACCAGGACCTAGGAGGCAGAGGTTGCAGTTAGCCGAGATCCCACCACTGCGAGACTCCGTTTCAAAAAAAAAAAAAAAAATTTATGGAGACAGGGTCTCTCTGCATTGCCCAGGCTGGTATTCTCTTTTATACTGTTTGAATTTTTGGTAACCATACACCTGTATCACTTTAATAACCAAATCTAAAATATCAAAAGAGGAATGTATTATTACTTTGGAAGTGGTATGAAAAATACATTAGAAGAGGGCAGGACTGGAGGCCAGGAGCCCAGTCAGTCTCTTCTGCAAGGGTCCAGGAGAGAGCAGGCGGCTGAGCGAGGCAGTGGAAGAGAGGTAGAGGGGGAGGTGACACCCATGAGATGTTTGAGAAGTCAAAATGATGCTAGCACCTGCTCCACACAGATGCCCCCAGAGGACATCACGCTTGGTGAGATAAGCTGGTCACCAAAGGACAAATACTATATAATCTCATTTCTCTATGAGGTACCCAGAGCGCCAAAATCATAGAGACAGACAGAAGGGTGTCTGCCAGGGGCTAGGATGAGGGGCTGGGGGTTAATGTTTAATGGGGACGGTTTTGGTTCTGCAAGATGAAAGGAGTTCTGCAGTGGAAGAGTGGGGAGGGTTGCCCGACAGTGTGAATGTACTTAGTGCCACTGAACTGTACACTTGAAAATAGTTAAAATGGTCAATTTTATGCTATGTACATTTGACCACAATAAATAAATAAACAACGGCCAGGCATGGTGAGGCCGAGGCAGGAGATTGCTCGAGCCCAGGACTTTGAGACCATCCTGAGCAACATAGCAAGCCCCTGTCTCAAAAAACAAAACAAAACAAAACAAAACCAACCAACCCACCCAGGAAAATACCCCCAGCAATGCCTGTGGGTGAGGGGAGGTTAGGGGGACAGAGGAAGCTAGGAGGAGCCCAGCTCTTGCCTCGGACAGTAGTCTTGTTCTCCACGATACCCACAGTGCCTGGCACGCGGCAGGGCTCAATGAATGTTTGTGAAGCAAATGAATGGACTTATGCACTGCCTTAAAGAGTTAGCTGTTGTTTCCTGTAGGCTGGCTTTCTTCCCCCAGAACCAGCAGAATAGTGGGCACATACAAGATGCTTAATTAATACTCCACTGAAAAAAGAAGGCCAGCATAAAGTTAATTTATTGCCCAGAAAGATGCTTATGTTATGACGCTGCACCAAAAAATAGGACACACCAGTATCTCCAGTTGCAGTCTATTTTATAAAAAAAAAAAAGTGGGTGTATACATGCATATGCACACACACACATATACACAGAGATACATACGTGGGGGGGCGGGTAGAGAGAGAGAGAGGGAGAGAAAGAGAGAGAGTCTTGGCACAACGTCTGACAAATTTAGCAATGAATCTCTCTGTAGCTATGGGTGCTTTCAGTTTCCTTGCTTTTACTTATTGTCTTTGAGGCCCTATGACCTTAGCCAAGGAACTTAAACCTCTTTGAGTACAGTTTTCTCACAGGTGAAATAGGGACATTTACAGAAACTGTTGTATACCTTTGTCCCTTGCTTGGCTTGTCTTTCATGAATGAGGGAGGAGGTGGAGGCACAGCGAGCCTGGGAAATGGCACAGAACTGCTGCCAATCCATTCCACACCACAGCTGGCAACGACCTTGACCCAGCTAATTTTATATTATTACTCACATGCCTTTATATGGTTTTGTGAATACGAACAGGCCAGATTTTATTGTGCTTTGCTTTATTATGCTTCACAGATACTGTGTTTTCTACAAATCAAAGGTTGTGGCAGCCCTGTCTTGAGCAAGTCTTTTCAGTGCCATTTCTCCAAAAGCACGAGCTCTCTGTGTGTCTCTGTGTCACATTTTGGTAATTCTCACAATATTGCAGATGTTTTCATTATTATTATATCTGTTATGGTGATTTGTGATCAGTGATTGTTGATGTTACTATTGTAATTGTTTTGGGGTGCCACAAACCACACCCATAGAAGACGATGGATTTAATCGATAAATGTCTGTGTTCTGACTGCCCCACCAACCAGCCATTCCCTGGTCTCTTTCCTTCTCTCCAGGTCTCTCCTTGTTCCCTGAAATGCAACAATATTGAAATTAGGCCAATTAATAATCCTGCCATGACCTCTAAGTGTTCAAGTGAAAGAAAGAGTCGCACTTTTGTTGCTTAAAATCAAAAGCTAGAAATGATGGAGCTTAGTGAGGAAGGAATGCTGAAAGCCAGAAAGGCTAAAAGTGAGGCCTCTTGCACCAGTTAGCCAAGCTGTGAGTGTGAAAGACAAATTCTTTTTTTTTTTTTTTTTTTGAGACAGACTCTCTCTGCCCAGGCTGGAGCACAGTGGTGCGATCTTGGCTCACCGCAAACTCCACCTCCTGCGTTCAGGTGATTCTCGTGCTCAGCCTCCCGAGTAACTGGGATTACAGGTGCCTGCCACCACACCAGGCTAATTTTTGTATTTTTAGTAGAGAGGGGGTTTCATCATGTTGGCCAGGCTGGTCTTGAACTCCTGACCTTAAGTGATCTGCCCACCTCAGCCTCCCAAAGTGCTGGGATTACAGGCGTGAGTCACTGCGCCCGGCTGGAAAAGTTCTTGAAGGAAATGAAAAGGGCTACTCTAGGGAACACACAAATTATAATAAAGTGAAACGGACTTGCTGCTGATACGGAGAAAGTTTGAGTGGTCTGGATAGAAAATCAAACCAACCACAACATTCCCTTAAGCCAAAGCCTAAACCAGAGCACGTCCCTAACTCTCTTCAATTCTAGGAAAGCTGAGAGAGACAAGGAAGCTGCAGAAAAGTTGGAAGCTGCTAGCTTTGGTTGGTTCATGAGGTTTAAGGAAAGAAGACATCTCCAAACATAAAAATGCAAGGTAAAGCAGGAAGCGCTGATGGAGAATTGGCAGCAAGTTATCCCGAGGATCTAGCTAAGATCACTGAGGAAGGTGGCTACAATAATCAACAGGTTTTCGATATAGACCAAACAGCCTTCTATTGGAAGGAGATACCATCTAGGACTTCCATAGCTAGAGAGGAGAAGTCAATGCTTGGCTTCAAAGCTTCAAAGGACAGACTGATTCTCTTGTTAAGGGCTAAGGTAGCTGGTGACTTTAAGCTGAAGCCAATGCTCATTGACCCTTCTAAAACTCTTAGGGACCTTAAAAATTAAGCAAGATGTACTCTGCCTGTGCTCTGTAAATGGAACAGGCCTGGATGACAGCATATCTGTTTACAGTATGATTTATTCAATATTTTAAGCCCACTGTTGACACCTACTGCTTAAAATATTACTGCTCATTGACAATGCACCTGGTTTCCCAAGAGCTCTGATGGACAGGTAAGAGGAGAGTAATGTTTTCATGCCTGTTAACACAACATTAATTCTGCAGCCCATGGATCAAGGAGTAATTTTGACTTTCAAGTCTATTTTTTAATTAATTTTGTTTTTTTTTTTTTGAGACAGGGTCTTCTTACTCTGTCACCCAGGCTGGAATGCAGTAGCATGATTATGGCTTACTGTAGCCTCAAACTCCTGGGCTCAAGTGATCCTCCTGTCTCAGCCTCCCAAGTAGCTGGGACTACAGGTGCATGGTATTTCACCTGGCTAATTTTTGTTGTTGTTTTTGAACAGAGTCTCGCTTTGTCACCTGGGCTGGAGTATAGTGGCGTGATCTCGGCTCACTGCAACCTCTGCCTCCCGAGTTCAAGCGATTCTCCTGCCTCAGCCTCCCAAGTAGCTGGGATTACAGGTGCCCGCCACCAGTCTTGGCTAATTTTTGTATTTTTAGCAGAGACAGGGTTTCATCATGTTGGCCGGGCTGGTCTTGAACTCCTGACCTCAGGTGATCCACCCACCTCAGCCTCCCAAAGTGTTGGGATTACAGATGTGAGCTACTGCGCCCGGCCTCCTGGCTAATTTTTAAATTTTAATTTGTAGAGATGTCTCACTATGTTGCCCAGGCTGGTCTTGAACTCCTGGCCTCCTGCCTTGGCCTCCCAAAGTGCTGAGATTATAGACATGAACCACCATATCTGACCCTCAAGTTACATTATTTAAGAAATACGTTTCATAAGGCTATAGCTGCAGTAGACAGTGATTCCTCTGTTGGATCTGGGCAAAGTAAACTGAAAACCTTCCATTGTAGATGCCAGTAAGAATATTTGTGACTCAGGAGAGGAGGTGAAAATATCAACATGAATAGGAATGTGGAAGAAGTGGATGCTAATTTGGAAGAAGTGGATGCTAAGAAGTGGATGGAAGAAGTGGATCCATGTGGATGATTTTGAGGGGTTTAAGACTTCAGTGGAGAAATGAACTGCAGATGTGGTGGAAGTAATAAGAGAAAACCAGAATTAGACATGAAGCCTGCAGATATGAGCGAATTGCCGCAATCTCGTGATAAAATCTGAATGAATGAGTTGCTTCTTATGTATGAGTCAAGAAAGTGGTTTTTGAGATGGAAGCTACTCCTGGTGAAGATGCTGTGAATGACAACAAAGGATTTAGAGCAGGGTGTCCAGTCTTTTAGCTTTCCTGGGCCACACTGGAAGAAGAATTGTCGTGTTCTACACATAAAATACACTAACAACTAACGATACGTGATGAGAAGACAAACAAACAAAAAACGCAAAGAAAATCTCATAATGTTTTAAGAAAATTTACAAATTTGTGTTGGGCCACATTCAAAGCAGTCCTGAGCTACACGTGGCCTGCGGGTTGGACAAGCTTGATTTAGAATATTCCATAAACTGTCTGGGTGCAGTGGCTCACACCTGTAATCCCGTCACTTTGGGAGGCCCAAGCGGGCCCAGGAACTCCTTGAGCCCAGGAGTTCGAGACCAGCCTGGGAAACATAGTGAGATTGTGTCTCCTCAAATAATAAAAACATAGGCTGGGTGTGGTGGCACGCACTTGCGGTTCCAACTACTCGGGAGGCTGAGGCGGGGGCATTGCCAAGGGCTGCTGCAAGCCATGATCATGGCATTGCACTCCAGCCTGGGCAACAGAGCAAGACCCTGTCTCAAAACACAAAAAAACAAAAAACAAAAAAAAAAAAAAAGAAAGAAATTGCCACAGCCACCCTAATCTTCAGCAGTTAGTCAGCAGCCATCAACATTGAGGCAAGACCCTCCCCAGCAAAAAGACTACAGCTCGCTTGCTAAAGTCTCAGATGATTGTTAGCATTTTTTCAGCAAATAAAGTATTTTTAAGTTATGTACTTTTTTTAGACATGCTACTGTACACTTAATAGACTACAGTATAGTATAAACCTAACTTTTTTTTTTTCAGACAGAGTTTTGCTCTTGTTGCCCAGGCTGGAGTGCAATGGCATGGATCTCGGCTCACTGCAACCTCTGCCTCCTGGGTTCCAGCGATTCTCCTGCCTCAGCCTCCCGAGTAGCTGGGATTACAGGTGCCTGCCACCATGCCTGGCTAATTTTTTGTATATTTAGTAGTGACGGGGTTTCACCATGTTGGCCAGGCTGGTCTCGATCTCCTGACCTCAGGTGATCCGCCTGACTTGGCCTCCCAAAGTGCTGGTATTACAGGTGCGAGCCACTGCACCCGGCTATGTAAATGTAACTTTTATATGCACTGGGAAACAAAAAAATTTGTGTGACTTGCTTTATTGTGATATTAATTTTGTTGCAGTGGTCTGGAACTGAACCTGCAATATCTCTGAGGTATGCCTGTAACAGCCAAAATATAGAATGTCTTAGGGCTTCCCCACAAAAGGTTTTGGGGTTTTGGGAAAATTTGGGGAGGGCCACTGGAGTGTGTCTGGAGTGTGAACATAATCCCCTATGAGTATTTCAGCAGAAAAAGGCAGAGGGCAACTGCCCAAAGAAAGCACAGACGTGCAGGGCAGAACGACAGTCTACGTGACGCCATTTTTCATATATTTAATTAGCAAAGAACAAAATGCCCTGGAATATACTGTGTGGGTGAATTTCGGGGGAACTGACTGGCAGAGACGTGAGGCTCATCGAGTGGCCACGGGCTCCTCCACATTGCCCAGACTCTCGCAGTCAGGCTGAGGCCATATGACTGGTTCTGACAGGTAGGATGTGGGCGAAAGTGATGTAAGCCACTTTGCTTAAAATTAGCCCACACATTCATCCAGGCCTCTCTCCCCTGGCTGTGGCAACAGTGGAGGCCACATGTTCCAACTGGCTTAGTTTACAATGGAAGCAGCCTGGATCCCTGGGATGCTGCTTAGAGAGCCACCCCATTGCATCAGATGTGATGCAGGAGAAAAAACAAGTCTTTGCTGTGTTAAATACTAAGATTTGGGGGACTAATTGTTCCTACAGCATAGCCTGTCTGGTCCTAATACATAATGTTCATGGGAGTGTCCTTTCTGAAGGACGATTTGGCCAAACCATCACAGTTTTAAATATGCACACTCTTTGCTATGGGCTGAATGTTTGTGCCCCTCTAAAATTTTTGTGTTGTAATCGAATCCCAGTGTGCTGGCATTAAGAGGTAGGGCCTTTGGGAGGTGACTAGGTCACCAGTGTGGAGCCCTCATGAATGGGATTAGTGTTCTTTTTAGAGGCTGGGCATGGTGGCTCGTGCCTGTAATTCCAGCACTTTGGGAGGTGGAAGCAGGTGGATCACCTGAGGGCAGGAGTTCGAGACCAGCCTGACCAATATGGAGAAACCCCGTCTCTAATAAAAATACAAAATTAGCTGGGTGTGGAGGCATATGCCTGTAATCTCAGCTACTCAGGAGGCTGAGGCAGGAGAATTGCTTGAACGTGGGAGGTGGAGGTTTCGGTGAGCCAAGATCACACCATTGCACTCCAGCCTGGGCAACAAGAGCAAAACTCTGTGTCAAAAAAAAAAAAAGAAAAATTATTAGAGCCCTAAGGGAGCTTGTCTGCTCCTTCCACCAGGTAAGGATGCCACAGGTAGGCACCATCTTGGAAGCAGAGAGCAGCCCTCCCCAAATCAAATCTGCTGGCTCCTTGATTTTGGACTTCCCAGCCTCCAGAACCATGAGCAATAAATTTCTGCTATTTCTAAGTTTCTCAGTATATGGTATTTTGTTATAGCAGCCCCAAAGGACTGCTATAATGCTCTTCGACCCAGGAATTCCACTTCTAGGAACTAATTTGGCTATACACTTGCATGGATACAACAAGGACACACACAACAATAAATCAATTATAATTACAAAAGGCTAACCATGACATTAATGCATGTTAATAGGCAAAACCAAAACCAAAACAAAAAACAGCAACTTGTTAGCTCAATGTTAGGTATATTTATCAGTGCAATACTCTGTAATGATTAAAAAGAAAGAGGAAGTTCTGGAGGGCTGACATAAAATGCTGTTCAAGACATGGGTGATAAAATCAAGGGCAAGAGTATGCGTGGCATGCTACCAACTGCCTACAAACTGGACGAAATCCAGGTAAATGCTGGATATCTTTGGAGATGGAAACAAGAGATTGACAAGAGTGGTTGAGAGAACTGGGGAATGGGTGGGAATTGTCACTGACTTTTAACTTCTACTTTCTTCTATTGTTTAAATTTGTTACCATGTTACTAAAATAAAACATCAATATAAGAGAAAGTTATAAAAATAATGGAAATAAAAAGCATATGGAGTTGTGTCCCAATCCATCATCCTAACCACAATTAGCACTTAATATTTACTTGAATAACCAAGTCCATCTAAGCAGCTTTGTGATGAACCTAACCCAGAACAAGCAAGAGGGATCCTGACAAAGATGGTGACTGTACCAGGTTTCCAACTTTTTTTTTGTTTTGAGACAGGGTCTTGCTCCATTGCCTAGGCTGGAGTGCAGTGGTGTGATCATGGCTCACTGCAGCCTCAACCTCCTGGACTCAAGTGATCCGCCTGCTTCAGCCTCCCAAATAGCTGGGATCACAGGCATGTGTCACCACACCTGGCTATTTTTTTAAAAAAACTTTTTGGAGAATCATGGTCTTTCCCTGTTGTCCAGGCTGGTCTGGAACTCCTGGGCTCAAGCTGAGGCTGGCAAATTATTTTCTCCTCCCTTCCTCCCTCTCTCCCCCCGCCCCTCCTTTCCTCTTTCCCTCCCTCCCTCCTTGCCTCCCTCCCTCCCTCTCTCCCTCCCTTCCTTCCTTCCTTCCTTCCTGAGCCTCGCTCTGTCACCCAGGCTGGAATGCAGTGTTGTGATCTCAGCTCACTGCAACCTCCACCTCCTGAGTTCAAGAGATTCTCCTGCCTCAGCCTCCTGAGTAGATGGGATTTACAGGCGAGTGCCAGCATGCCTGGATAATTTTTACATTTTTGTAGAGATGGTGTTTCACCATTTTGGTCAGGCTGGTCTCGAATTCCTGACCTTAAGTGATCCACCAGCCTCGGACTCCCAAAGTGCTGGGATTACAGGTGTGAGCCACAACACCCGGCCTGGCAAATAATTTTCATCTCATGAATAAAAGCTAATAGGTTGGTAATTGGCAGCCTGGAGCACTTTGATGAGAAGAATCCTGAGGTCAGGCTTGTTTTCTGTGGGAAAGAATGTGGCAGTTGATTAGTGATGTCTGCTGTGTGTATAGATAGGGTGTATTAGGCTGTTTTTGCACTGCTATAAAGAAATACCTGAGACTGGGTAATTTATAAAGAAAAGCAGTTTCATTGGCTCCTGGTTCTGCAGGCTGTACAGGAAGCATGGTGCTGGCATCTGCCTGGCTTCTGGTGAAGCCTCAGGGAGCTTTCAATCATGGAGGAAAGCGAAGCAGGAGCAGGCACTTCAAATGGCAAAAGCAGGAATGAGAGAGAGAGAATGGGGAGGTGCCACACAGTTTTAAATGACCTGATCTGGCAAGAACTCACTATGAGGAGGACAGCACCAAGCCATGAGGGATCCACCCCCATGACCCAAACACCTCCCACCAGGCCCCACTTCCAGCATTGGGGATTACAATTCAACAGGAGATTTGGGTGCGGACAAATATCCCAACTATATCACAGGGGAAGGGCTGGCACATGTGCCATGTACTTGTTACCCCTACTTTAGGAGGAGGTGGCTAAGGAAGGCTAGGAATCTTTTGGGCCCTGGAGTCCTTTTTCTTCCCTCATCCCTCATGTGCCCTATTTTTTCCCATTTTGGTCATGCTCATTATTGCAAAAGGCTGTGCTCATTTGTGGAGTTTGGAGCTTTTGTCAGTTTTATCAATCAGCAACCTTTTGACCAGAAATGTGTGCATGTACATATACATGCAATGGGTGCATCATACGTGCACATGCTCGGGAGAAGCCCATGGAAGCTGTGAGGGGACCATGGGCTAGCCTTCAATGGCTACACGATGGCCACAGCTTCCCATTTTGTTCTGCACCCCTGTAAAGACGGCTCCATTACAGGATTTCTGAGATAACCGGGTAGAGAAAAACTCTCCATGCATAAGTCTAGGATCCCTAATTCTTGCTCTATCCTCCTTCCTGACCTTCTCAGGAGACTTTCTGCTCCTGGAGAATGATCAAGTAAGGGACAGGACAGAGAGGAGAATTTCTTCTGCTTCCTGTTTTCTTCCAACCCTACTTCTATTTCCTCTGTCTTTTTTTTTTTTTTTTTGAGACAGAGTCTCACTCTGTCACCCAGGGTGGATTGCAGTGGCGAAATCTTGGCTCAACGCAACCTCCGCCTCCCGGGTTCAAGCGATTCTCCTGCCTCAGCCTCCCGAGTAGTTGGAATTACAGTTAGGCACCACCACGCCCAGCTAATTTTTTTGTATTTTTAGTACAGACAGGGTTTCACCATGCTGACCAGGCTGGTCTTGAACTCCTGACCTCAAGTGATCTGCCCCCGCTCAGCCTCCCAAAGTGCTGGGATTACAAATGTGAGTCACCGCGTCTGCCTCCTCTGTTTCTATACAGTGGTAACAGAATTTGAATCCTCTAGAGCTTCCTCAAACTCCCACTTAGTGGTCCCATTGACAGCAGGAAGGGGTGTTATTCCTGTGATGAAAGGAGGAACTCCAGCCTCTTTTCTTCTTATTCTTTTTTTTCCTGCTCCCATCCTGACTTCAACCTCTTGTGTTCTGTCCAGCATCTCTGCACTAGATCTGTAGGAGAAGCAGTGGTTAGGGAGAGAGGGGCCACAGGGGTCTTGGGCAGCAGGGGGCTTGGTCCGCATGTGTCTGCTGCTATCCTCTGGCTGATCTATGGCCACAGAGGAGCCCATCTACTCTCGGTCTGCCAGTGGAAACAGAGGTCAATTGTCTAACTGCTCTGAGCATTGGACAGATGGCCCTGAACTTGGACAGACTTGGAGTGGGTCCCAGCTCTCCCACTTACTCTCTGCTGACGTTGGGTGAGGAATTTAACTTCTCTGAGCTTAGGCTGGCCCCACAGGGTTGTGAGCATCAAGGAAGCTGTGTGAGCTCTGAAAACTGGGAAGATTGCACACAGGCTGGGCATTATTGCTGGTCTGAACAAATGTCAGCCAGAACCTGTCTATGCCAATGGCACTGTTGTTTGGTATTTCTTGGGTACGTCTCTCCCCATGCTGGGCTGCAGGGGAGGGACACTGGCTGATCCACTTCGGGTTTATCTTATAGAACCAGCCCAGGCGATCTCTGCCTGCTGCAACTATTCCTATCGGTCAAGGGCCCACCTTTCCAGCACTATTTACAGGGACACTCACCTAACATGTCAGGCCTTGGGCCTGGGCACACCTGGACATGGCCATGGCCAAACGGTTTCTCAGCTAAGAGGGCAAGTCAATTTCCACCCCAGGCCAAAGCTGACGGATGGGAAGGGGCTGCCTGGAGTGCTGTATTTGAAAATACGAGTGCTGCGATTGCTCTGTGACATCTATCATGGGTAGAGGATGGTGCAGCTATTGTGAATCTGCTGTGGCTGTTTTAGAGGACTGGTTTTCAACTCTGACAGCATGAGAATCATCCAGAGAAGTTTAAAAATCACTGAGGCCTGGGTGCCACCTCCAGATTCAGATTGCATTGGTGTGGGTATGGCCTGGGCATCAAGATTACTTAAAGCTCCTTAGGTGATTCTAACCTAGAATCAGCAAAGATGGAGAGCCACTACTTTTAGAGCACCCAACTTCACTACCCTGGCGCTCTTACAGACAGCGGGAGCTGCTGCCTGCACACACACTAGCTATCAGCAAGGCCAGAGTGGCAGGGGGCTGCTGAATCTCTTGCTAACCAGGGAGGGATGCCAGGAGAACAGGTCTGTGTCCCTTGTTTTACTACTTAGTAATAAAAAACAACACTGATACGCATACAATAACTTGGATGAATTTCCAGGGAACTGTGCTGAGTGAAAACAGCCAATCACAAAAGGTTACACACTGCATAATTCCATTTATGGAACATTCCTGAAATGACACAACTGTAAGAATGGAGAATAGACTAGTATTGCCAAGGGTCAAGGAAGGGGTGGGGGCAGGAGGGAAGTGAGTGTAGTTATAAAAGGGCACCACAAGGGATTCTGTATGAGGTCAATATTCTGGTTGTGACATTAGGCTAGGATTTCACAAAATGTTACCATAGGGGGAAGTGGGTAACAGATTCATGAGACCTCTCTGTACGATTTCTTAAGATTGCATGTGAATCTACTATTATGTCAAAATGAAACCATGTAATGAAAAGGAAAAAAAGAAAAGAAAACTAGCTCCCACAACAGGAGGCAGGGTTTCAAGAGATCTTTGCAAGTTGGAACTAGAGGTGGGGCAGTAAGACTGAGCAGAAATGGCCTTTCTAGGGCAGAGGAGTGAACCAGTTGGGTTCAAACTGGACCTCAACTGGAGTTTGGCTTTTTGCAGAACCATGAGCAAGTGACCTTCCTGGGGTCTATTCATGTGTAGTAATAAGCGTGGGGACTTTCTGAGGGAAAGGCTAAATGAGGATGCTACTCCTCATGGTAAGGGGAGAAAAACAGGGGACAGGATCCTGGAGGGAATAGCGTGATATGTGATCCTCCATCAGCTGGACAACATGGTGTGGGTTCTGGTAAGGAGGGGAGCTGGGACTAGCGGCTGCAGGCAGTGAGTCCTGTGAGACCATGCAAGGCTTGGTGCCCAGGCAGTGCTGCTACAGGGCCCAAAAAGCTCTGCGCAACCTCAGCGGGTCGGCCAAGCATGGCCTTGGGGCGGAGGAGACTGGGGCAGCCGTGCCAGCTGCGCAGCACAGGCACTCTGGCTGGGAGGCTTGGGACATCTGGGTTATCTTTGAATTGCTCACTGGACTTTGCAAGGGGCAGAGCAAGCTTCAGGCTGCTCTATGGCAATTTTGTGGCAGGAAGGAGGAGAAGAAAGATTTGAAGAACTAAGATGGAAATTTGTAAGAGTGAAAGCTTCTGGGAAAGTACCTAAAGAATCTCTGAGTGATAAAAGCTCACATGAAACAAGTATATTCATTTGCTGAGGACTTGCTCGGGGCCAAGCGTGGAACCAGGCACTAGGAACAGGAAGGAAAAGACACAGCCCCTGCCCTAGAGGAGCTGAAGAGTAACACAGGTTAACACAGGGAACAAGGAATTGTTCCAAGTACTTCATATACACAAATGTACTTAATCTTTGGAAGAACCCTGGATAATGCTTATAGATAATGGTCACCATCCCCATCAAAGGCAAGGGATGAGAAAACTTACCCTGAGTTAAAGGCAGAGCTGGGATCTGAACCCAGAAAGCCTGGCTCCACAGTCCACAAATTCAACCACTATGCTCTATGTCTGAGCAAGCTGATTTAGCCAGAAGGGAGCAGCTGTACAGCAGTGGGCAGATCAGAGTCCTAGTCAGAAACTGATCTTTCAGGACCTGTCACCAACTTGTGGTGTGGCTTTGTGTTAAAGGTGGAGGCTGTCCAGGATCTTGGTGTCTTGAACTCAGAATTGGACAAAACGCACAAAGCAAGGAAGGGATGAAGGGATTTACTGAGAAAGTGCACTCCACAGTGTGGGGCAGCCCAAGCACAGGAGCTCAAAAGGCCATCAGCCGAGCGTGGTGGCTCACGCCTGTAATCCCAGCACTTTGGGAGGCTGAGGCGGGCAGATCACTTGAGGTCAGGAGTTCGAACCCAGCCTGGACAACATGATGAAACCCCGTCTCTATTAAAAATACAATAATTAGCTAGGCGCAGTGGCGCATGCCTGTAATCCCAGCTACTCGAGAGGCTGAGGCAGGAGAATTGCTTGAACCTGGGAGGCGGAGGCTGCAGTGAGCTGAGATTGCACCACTGCGCTCCAGCCTGGGTGACAGAGTGAGATTGTCTCAAAACAAACAAACAAAAGGCCCATTACAGAATTTTGAGGAGTTTAAATACCCCCTAGAGGATTCCATTTGTTATTTTGGGTATGCCCTATGTAAATGGAGAGGATGAAGTAAAGTTACAAAGTCATTTACAGAGCACGAGCTATGGAGAGGATATTTCCTGTTATAGCTGAAGTGTGAAATGGCCTTACATTCCCTGCCTCTAGACCCTATCTTCCTGCCTCATCTGGACAACTCTCTGTATTTGTTTGTATTTCATACTTTTAGTCTAAAAAATATGCATGGCCTTGGGCAGGCGCAGTGGCTCACGCCTGTAATCCCAGCACTTTGGGAGGCCGAGGCAGGTGAATCACTTGAGTTCAGGAGTTCGAGACCAGCCTGAACAACATGGTGAAACCCCATCTCTACTGAAAATACAAAAAATAGCTAGGCATCGTGGCATGTGCTTATAATCCCAGCCACCCAGGAGGCTGAGGCAGGAGAATTGTTTGAACCCGGGAGGCAGAGGTTGCAGTGAGCCAAGATTGAGCCACTGCACTCTAGCCTGGACAACAGAACAAGACTCCATCTCAAAAAAAAAAAAAAAAAAAGGCATGGTCCCAAATACACAGTTCTAGGAGAATCTTGGAAGAAACATTTTGGAGGCACCAAGCCACTGCTGGCTTCCTGGGAAACAGGAGCTCACTGGCCATCCCAGATAAATGGCTGTCACTGGCTGTGGGTGACAAGGAGTAGAATGATGCTTTTGGTCCCAATCCTGAGGTTATCAATGGGAGCTGGGTTGCTGCATTACGTCAGATCTCAAAGACTGAGCAGGCCTGCGGGTCTGAGGCATCATCAAGAATACGGCAGAGGAGACCAGACCGTGCCCTGTGGGCTCCATTCCTCCAAAATCAAGTCCAAACTCTTCCACCTGGGGACAACCTGGCCCACCCTATCTTTCTAACTGGACTCCACACCTCCCCTTCCTGGAGCCTCCCCCTGGCCAAACAAGCCTCACCAGCAGCACAGGACACACAGACAGAAGACGACAGAGCTGAGATTGAACCCATGTCTGTCTGACTGCCAAGAGGGGGCAGTGTGGTGAGGTGGGGCGGGCAGTGAAGAAGGGGTCGGACACCCTGGTTCTTCCAGCTCGGCCGCCCACCAGCTGGGTGAGCCCAGGTGACTGCCTGGCCCCCGTGCTTCATCTGTAAAGCAGGGTTAATGACAGCCCTGTATCTGTTTCCTACTGCTGTGGTAACACATTGCCACAAACTTAGTACCTTCAAATGACACTTACTTTCTTTCCTTTTTTTTTTTTTGAGACAGGGTCATGCTCTGTTGCCCAGGCTGAGTGCAGTGGCATGATCATGGCCCACTGCAGCCTCAATCTCTTGGGTTCAAGAGATCCTCCCACCTCAGCTTCCGAATAGCTGGGGCAGGTGCATGCAACCACACTCAGCTAATTTTTTTATTTTTGTAGAGACAGGGGTTTCATCAGGTTGCCCAGGCTGGTCTCAAACTCCTGGCCTCAAAAGATCCTCCCACTTCAGCCTCCCAAAGTGCCGGAATTATAGGCATAAGCCACTGTGCCCAGCTGGAACAACACATTGATTATCGTACAGTTCCGAATGTCAGAAGTGTGAGGTCAGTTTCACTGACTTAACATGAAGGTGCCAAAAGGCCTGGGTTCCTTCTGGAGAGTCTGCAGCCTTGCCTTTCCCAGCTTCTGGAGGCTACCTGATTTCCATGGCTCATGCCCCCTTCCTCCATCTGCAAACCAGCAATGGCTGATAGTTTTTCTCACCATGCATTATTCTGATACTTCTCTTCTGTAGTCAAATCTTCTGCCTCCCTCTTATAAGGACGCTTGTGATTATATTTAGGGCTCTCCTGGATAATCCAGGATAATCCCTCAACTCAAAATCCTTAACTTAATTCCATCTGGACAGTCCCTACCATGCAAGCTCACATATCCACAGGTGCTGATGGCTCATACGTGGACATCTGTGGGGGGCCACATTTCAGCATCCCATAAGCACCTGCTTCCTTAAATGGGGTACTCCAAGTTAAATGCTTAGCACAGCATCTGACAGACTGGAGACCAGTGATGCTGCATCCCAGCTGGGCATGAGAATCACTCTGAGAGCTTTTAAAAAATATCAGTGCCAAGGGTTCACCCCTGAAGATTCCGAGGTGGGAGAAATCTGTGCCTGGGAATTTTTATAAGTTCCCTAGAGACTACTGGACAGCCAGGGGCAGGGTTGACAGTAAGAAGCATTGAATTTATGTCAGCAGTTATTCTTATTCCCCGAAGCTACTTAGCACCAAACCTCAGTGGCCAGGACTATTCAATAACTGACTGTTGAATTGGACGGAATGGAATCACTCCTGAGGCCTTACACTGCCCTGGGATGGGCGTTTCTTCCTGCTACACCAGGGCCTGAAGAATGAGGTTCTGTGGGCAGACAGAGGCTCAGGCCTCTGAATCAACCTCACACCCAGAAATGGCTGCCTGGGGGGGCTGGAGTCCTTTCTCCTCCCCAAAGTCCAGTTGAGGGAGCTGACCTGGGCAGAATCTAGTCATCAACGGGCCATTGTTACTGGAACAGAGGTGCTCTGTGCCCATTGAACACTCCCCTCCCTCGCAAAGCTGCTCCCAACTGAGGGCTGGCTTCTGGAGGGCTGCGAGGCTGGGGAGGGGCCCATGGAAGCCCCAAGGCTACAGAGGAGGAGGCTTAGGGGTGGGGGCTGACAGTCCCTGGTTGGAGAGCAGAAGCAGTTTGGGATATAGGCCAGTCTCCAAAGCTGGCAGGCTGCAAGGCCGAGGTGCTGCCGCGTGCTACAATGCCAGGAAAATTTCCGGTTAAAGCTGGGAAACTGGGGACCGCCAGTGAAACCCACCAGACCCCTACCAGAGCCAGTGGGGACAGCCTTCCCCATAGGGCAGTCACGCTTGACCTACCTTCTTCCCTTTAAAAAAACAGAAAGGTGAAACCCACATGCTAAATAGCGCCTTTCATTGCCTTTAGAAGAACAGTGTTTTCAGAAAGGCTGGGAGGGTTTTATGTTCTGCGGGTCTGGGATTTGAGAGGCAGGGAATTCAACTAGGGCTAGGCATAAATGTCTCTTTGCTTAGCAGACCTTTTCTACATTCAACACTTTATATTAATAGTGTGAGCTGGATTTTAGGAGGGTGGTGTTAAAGATCCCAACGACGATGCCTGACCAGCATCCTCAAGTATCTCAGAGATCCACCGTTCGGATGCTAGCGATCAGCAATTCTCATCCATTCAATACAGCAAATCCCCTGATGGTCTTTGCCAAGGGAGCATGTTGCCTTAAAAACACCCTAGGAAGGTAGGTCTCAAAGTGGGGTCCCCAGACTGGCAGTATCGGCCCCTCTTGGGAACTTGGTGGAAATGCGAATCCTCAGGTCCCACTCCAGACCTAATGACTCAGAACCTCAGGAGAGGGGAGCAAATTGTTTTAGCAAACTCTGCAGTTGAGTCTGATGCACACGAACGTTTGAAAATCGCTGGTCAACAGTGACATTTCTCAAACTGCAGGCTGTGCCAACAATTTGGTAGGTTAAGATAAGCTTTTTTTTTTCTTTTTTAAACACAACAGCATTGTGTAGATTAGAAAATATCAGAATGCCTCTGTATCATAATGATAAGCATGAGTTGATAAGCATGAGTTTCTTTTTTTCACTCTGTTGCCCGGTTGGAGCACAACGCTGCAAACACTGCAGCCTCGATCCCCTGGGCTCAAGTGATCTTCCTACCTCGGCCTCCCAAAGTGTTTGGAATTACAGGCATGAGCCACTGTGCCCAGCCAAAATACGGGTTTAATAAGGCTTTTGTTTCAGTTATGTGTGGGTGTCTGTGTCTGAGGTTTTAGTCTAAAAGTTGGAAAGCCACTGTTCTAGAGCTGGAATATGCTCACTGAGACTGGCTCCTTTTCTGTAATTTGTCTGAATGGGGCAGTTTTGAAGGCCATGGCCTGAGAGTTCCCCATTCCCTCTTTCCCCATCTGATAGAGTCATGCAGGCAGCGGACAGAAGGGAAGGGCTGTTTCAGGTGAGACAATCTTTACAACTCTGGCCTGAAGGTAAATTTAAACTGTGCATTTTCCCTGTGCTTATAAAACTTTCTGGCCCTCCAGCCCCCGTGCTTCCACTCCCACCGGGTAGGCCTATTGAGGTGTCTATACGCATACTGACCAAATAACTAAACAGTTCTATCTGGGTGGTGGGATTGGTGGTGATTTGCTGCATTCTTCTCTGTATTTACCCATTGTACTTGAATTTTACATACTAAGCATCTAGCATTATCACAAAAATAATATTCTGACTACCTTAGACAGAGAAAAAATAAAAACAATAAAGTCACTTCCTAAAAAGAATTCAAAGCTGAGAGTCCATCTCTGGGTGGAAATGCAGAAAAGGGAAGGCAGTGCCCGAAGGGAGGGTGGCAACCATGAGCCTAGAGCCGGTGATGCCCAAAGCACCACCCCTGCCCCATCTGTGCCTGGCCAAATTCCACCCATCCCTTAAGGCTGAGCCCAAACCCCACACATCCCCAGAGCCTCCCTCCGACCTCCCCCACAGCCATAACCAATCCCCCAGGGGACTAGTCTAACCCCTCTCCTGCCATCCAACCCCTCTACCGAGACTCCCTTTAAAAAAACAGAAAAGAAAGCCCTTTGGCCGGGCGCGGTGGCTCACGCTTGTAATCCCAGCACTTTGGGAGGCCGAGGCGGGCGGATCACGAGGTCAGGAGATCGAGACCACCGTGAAACCCCGTCTCTACCAAAAATACAAAAAATTAGCCGGGCGTGGTGGCGGGCGCCTGTAGTCCCAGCTACTCGGAGAGGCTGAGGCAGGAGAATGGCGTGAACCCGGGAGGCGGAGCTTGCAGTGAGCCGAGATCGCGCCACTGCACTCCAGCCTGGGTGACAGAGCAAGACTCCGTCTCAAAAAAAAAAAAACAAAAAAGAAAGCCCTTTTACACCTCCAATTCTCACAAGAGCCTGGCAGGCAACCTGGGTCCTCACCTCCACCCTCTCCTTCATTATCCAGATGAGAAACAGAGGTCCAGAGACGCTGAGCCACCTGCCCAAGGCCACCTGGCTGGAGGTTTGAGGCCAGGATGTGAAGGGAGGGCCTCCTACCACACGTTCCTCTCCCAGCACCATTCCTCTCTCTACCTTGCACCATTCATATCACTTTTCACCTTGTATTAGAGGTAACACGTGTGCGCTATCACTGTATGGCACTGAATAAATATGTAAGGAAAGAAGGAAGAAAGGAAGGAAGGATGCAGGGAGGAGGGAAGGAAAAGGAAGGAACCTGTCCCAGGGCCAAGGAGAAACCTGGTATGTTATTGAACTTCCTCCTTGGCACTGGGCCCCCCAAGGTCAGACATGGGGAGGCATCCTGGGGAGGGGTGGAGGCATCCTGGGGAGGGGTCCAGACATCGTCTATCTGTGCCTCAAACACTCCTGCTCTTGGCCCACAGAGCTGTGCTGAGCAGGGGCCCCCCGGAGGCCATTTCCAAAGGCTTAACAGAGAAGAGGCAGGGTGCCTCCCCTCTGGGTACAAGAGGAGCCCTGCATTCCCTAGAGGCTGGTTCCTCGCTGCCCTTTAAACATGGGCTGCTCACCAGGCAGGCTCCTGTGCCTTGGGCTTCTTATCTGCAAAAAGGGTATAAGGACAGCGCCTACCACATGGGAGTGCTGTGAGGACTAAATGATCGATGTGTGCGCTTCTAGAACAATGCCTTGCACATAGTAAAGGGTAAAGAAGGTGAACTATGATTACTACTCTTGTTATTAAATGAGCTCTGGTGAATGACAGGTTGCCCTGCAGAGGAAGGGAGCGGATTGTTGAGTTCATGATATCCTCCGGGGAAGCCTGGCAGCACGGGGTTAGGAACCTGGTGACTGGGGCCCAGCATGTTGGAGATCCAAGCCCAGCTGAGCCACTTTGTTTTTTTTTTATTTCAAGACAGAGTCTCGGTCTATCGCCTAGGCTGGAGTGCAATGGCGTGATCTCGGCTCACTGCAACCTCCGTCTCCCAGGTTCAAGAGATTCTCCTGCTTCAGCCTCCCAAGTAGCTGGATTATAGGCGCCTGCCACCACGCCCAGCTAATTAGAAATGGGGTATCACCCTATTGGTCAGGCTGGTCTCAAACTCCTGACCTCAAGTGATCCGCCCGCCTTGGCCTCCCAGAATGTTGGGATTATAGGGATAAGCCAGCGAGTCCAGCCCTGAGCCACTTTGTACAGTGTGACCGGGCAAGTGACAGGCTTCTCCAGAAGTCAGCATAGAGGCATAGGAAGGCATAGGAAGAAGCACAGAGGCAGGCTCAATATGAGGAGGTGGTGGTGCTGTTACTATTGCTGAATGCTTCATGGACTTCACTTCTCAGCCAGTGGCTCAGAGCCAGCTGGTGGGAGACCTTCTTAAAAAAAAAAAAAAAAATCAGCCTGGCCAACATGATGAAACCCTGTCTCTACTAAAAACACAAAAATTAACTGGGTGTGGTGGTGCACACCTGTAATCCCAGCTACTCAGGAGGCTGAGGCAGGAGAATCACTTGAATCTGGGAGGCAGAGGTTGTGGTGAGCCGAGATCGTGCCACTGCACTCAAACCTGGGCAACTGAGCAAGACCCTGTCTTCAAACAAACAAACAAACAAACAATCAAGCTCCAGCCTAGGCAACATAGAAAGACCCCCTCTCTAAAAAAAAATTTAAAAATTAGGTGGAGCACACCTGTAGTCCCACCTACTTGGGAGGCTGAGGTGGGAGGATCACTTGAGCTTGGGAGGTCAAGGCTGCAGTGAGCTATGGCTGTACCAATGCACTCCAGCCTGGGTGACAGAGTGAGACCCTGTCTCAAAAAAAAAAAAAAAAAAAAAAAAAATTCGAGCTTAGGGGACTCTGAATATACAGTCTGGCTAAGAGGCAGCATAGTTTGGTCAGATCGCCCTTGCCATGCCCTGACCCCACAGCCCCAGCCGTGGCTACTGCCCTGCAAGACAAGAGGGGACAATGTTGAAGGGGCAGCTGGGAGGCCAGGGTTAGCCCAGAGCCTGAGACTGCTAGGCTTGGAAGCTGAGCGGGCAGGCTGGGGCTGGCCCTATTCATGCTGTGTGAGTGACTGCTCAGGTCTTGGGGCTGGGACTGTAGGCAGCAACGCTTTCTGGGAAGGGACAGCCTTAGCGATGATCATTATCATAATAGCAGTCCTCAGGAAGAGCTGGACGCTGCAGGGGGCCCGATGCTATTTCCAGGTTATTTTTCAGGTTGTGCCTCGGTCGACCCAATTGTGAAACAGGGAAGGGTTTTGTTTTAAAGCTGGACAATTTAAATGCGGCTTACACACGCACAAAACTAACAATGCTGAGTGTCTGAGTCCGGCATGGGAAAGAGACCGCACATAGACTGTTTTGTGCCTCTTCAACTTTGCACCACGGACATGTATTATTGATTTTATAAAATTTAATAAAACTAAAACCAAAATAAAAGTAGGTTCCAGTTTTCTATCTGTAGAGGCAAAGTTCTTTTGAGGTTAGCCTCTTGTTTGAGAAAAGTCATTTTAACAAGTCTTTGAATTCAAGCAGAGACAAAGGACAAATCCTGTCACAGAAAGGAAAATTCGGGGGCAACTGGAAGCAAAATGGCCCCTCCAGTCTGACTTCAAAGCCTGCCTTCTCTGCAAGAACAAAGACAGCTCCCCAAAAATGATTACTGCAATGATTGGGCCTGAGCCTGGGAGGGGTAGTTACTGGTTTGAGTTCTCTCTCTCCTGGAGGGGAGGAATGGCCACCCCTGAAGCCTGATGAGACTGGGGCTGGGGAGGGCAGACTGCGGACTTATCAGTATTCCTGGGGGCTTCCCAGAAATCCTTGGGGTAGGGGCCAGAGTTGTACAAACTACACAGAACTGAGGCTTGGAGTACATTGATATACGTGTTAAAAGGCATGGGGGACCCCTGAAGACGGCAGGCCCGCAGACCCGTGTCCCCACAGCACCTGCCCATTGAGAGCAATGGGAATGTGCTGCATGCTGGGTAATTGGTTACCGCAGTGAGGCCCTTCCAGGGACAGGTACTGCCAGGACTAGGGTGGTGTTGGCATCTGGGTGGAGAAGGAACATTTCCCAAAGCCTGGAAAGGGCCTCTATGGCTTCAAAAGGGCCTCTATGGCTTCAAAAGTGCTCCAAGAGCTTTTCTCCTACCCTAGAGGATCATTTTCCCGAATCACAAACAGCCGGTGACTGCAGAATGAATCAGAAGTGCAAGGCCCGAACAGAGAACCGACAGGGCTGTGCCACCCAGTGTCAGAGGGCAGGCTGGCTCCTCCCTCCTCCAGGAAGAAACTGGCCATCTGCCTGCAGAAAGAAGACTTAAGTCTCAGTTCTACCGAGGGAGCTCAGGTAGCCAGAAAACTTCTCTAAGCCTCAGTGTCCTCACCTGGAAAGCAAGGATAATCACACTTCCCTTGTGAAGGTGAGAGGATGTCATTCTGCACAGGGCCTGGCCACTGGCCCCTCCACTCCAGCTGGCCTGACTGAGGGGGGCACCGGGAGAGAGCTGTGAGTTGCAGCAGCAGCTGCAAAGGCTGGCATCTGTGCCCACAGACAGGCCAAGGAAGCTGGCACTGGGCCCCTGGCTTGACTCATAGCCTGTTTCCAGGTGTGGCCACCAACACCCGGACAGGCGCCCCCCTGAGTCCCCGTGCTCCTTCCAGAGAGAAGAGTCAACAGACATTTAAAGAAACTTCTCACCCCAAACAGCCGCATGGGTGGGATTTGCACAGCCAGTGAAGCTGGATGTTCTCCTAAACGGATCTACAGACTTCAAGCCACTCTGGGGAGTGACCTACACTCTGAGATGAAAACTCCCTGTACTTCCTGTCTGCACTATACAATTTATTGGGCAAATGTTGGGTACATTCCACCTTTTATGGTTCTCTGGTGGCTTCATTTGTGGCCAGATGGCAGAGTGGCTAAGAGCACATCTGGAGGTGGACAGTTATGGGTGTGAATCCTGGCAGTGTGGCCTTGGACAAGTTGCCTAACCTCTCTGGGCCTCAGGGATGGCATCTGTAAAATGAGACTACCTCGTGCAATCAGATGGATGAAAATAAAGCACTCAGCTCAAAGATGCTTAGTACAGAAAGAACTCTCAGACACTCAACTGTATTCTCCAGGAAGGCGAGGCCTGCCCGTCAGTCTGAATCTCCTCTAGGTCATGGCATAGTGCTGGTCACATAGCTCTACCAGGCTCTACTTTTTAAAAGTGATCCCACCCAAACAGCAGGCACCATTCTCAAGGAAAAGCAACTCTAAAAGCTAGACACAGGCTTCTGAGCTGTCCCCTCCCTGCCCAGAATTCCAATCAAGGGCTTGGCATGGAAGCCCTCTGGAAGCTCTTCATGCCCATCACCACTTCCAGAAGCTTCTGCCTCAGCAGTGTGTATGAGTGGGGCTGGGGCAGGGGCCCCGGGCAGGGAGGGGAGTGGTGGGAAGGTGGGAGACAGTGGCTGGGGAGGGGAACCCAGTGCAGGAAGCTGGGGTGCTGACCTGGCCCTGCTACATGGGGTGTGCGGGTCCCCTTGCAGCACTTGGGGCACTGAGGTCATCAGGAGAACCAGAGGGCAGACAGCAGGTGGGCGGCAGACAGTGAGACTCAGTGATGTCATTTTTTCCCCAAATGACTCAATGGTTTTCCCTGGGCTATGAATGGTGAGCTGTATGCTGTGGCCTCCAGTCCTCCCTACCCTCCAGGCCCGCCTGGCATCTCTCCCCGTCTCCACCCTGCCCCAGGGATCCACAGTTGCCACATTCCTGCTCTGCTCCTGGCTGCGGCCCCAGCCCAGGGCTCATCCCTGTGACGCCCCTGCCATGTCTCTCCAATCTTCACTTTGAGGAAAGACTCAAGCGACAGCAGACCTGGGTGTTATTACTGGCTCTGACTCTCCCTGACTGAGTGACCTTGGGCAGGTTACTCAACCTCTCTGAGCCTCAGTTTCCTCATCTGCGAAATGGAGACATTGCTAACAACCTTGCCGGGTTGTAGGAGGCTTGGTGAGAATGACTGTGAAGAATGAGGCACATGGCAGGTGCTTAGTGAATGGAAAGAATGACATTCAAGGGCTTCTATGGTCTGACCTCAATTTCCTTTTCTAGCTGCATTAAAACATATACCTATATAATAATAGATCACCCTTCTTGATGCTCAGTGTGCCAGGCACAGCTTTCAACACTTGTATAGAAATACATTTTATTCCCATATCATTCCCATGTGGTGGGTACCAGTAGTGAGAAAACTGAGCTCAGAGAAGGTAAGCAACTTGGCCACGGCCACATAGCCAGTAAGTGGGGAGTTGGGGTTCCCGTGAAGGCAGCCCGGCTCTAGAGCCTGTGTGTGTAACCACAATTCCATCCTGCCTGTCTCTCTCTCGTCGTGCATCCTATACATTAAAGTTCGGTCCAGCCAGACTCCTCACCAGTCCCTGTCTTCAATCTGAACTTTCCCATCCTCGTGCCTTTGCCTAGCTTCCCTCATGCACTGGAATGCCTGCCTCCTCCAGGAAGCCTTCCCCAAGTCTTCCCTCATGTCCACCTTTGTGGGCTCATCACAGTGGGACTCAAAGGTGGTTACTGGGGCACCCAGGTCTCCTCTTTTCCAGCCTGAAAGTCCCTCCTGTTATCCCACCATCTTGCTGTGTCAGCATGAGAATAGGCGCGCAGTTACTGAACAGGTGATGCCCAAGAACCCAGCACTCTGCGCCCCACTACTTTTGCAAGGACAGACAGATTGAGGGCTGGAGCTGGGGCCACAGAACACTTCCACCCACCCCTGGGGAGGCAGCCGGCCAGTAGGGCTTCCTTCTCCCTGCTCAGGGAAATGACTCAGCCACGGGAGACCTTGTTACTTGGGGATGGGAACTGGACCCTGGGGCTTTTGAACGGCTGTCCCCTTGCTGGTGGGGTTGAGCAGTGGGCCCAGAGTGCAGCCAGCCACCAGCCCAAAAAGGGGCATCCAGGGCAGGCAGGCAGACAAGGGGCGGGACTGGAGGGGCTTCTGGAAGGGTTTCAGGCTCATCCTCAGTATCCCAGCCCAGTACCCACGGGGTAATGACCTCAAGAGGCCATGTGCCAGGGTCCCACTCTTCCTGTTCGTTCCTTGGCCCACGTTAGCCACCACCCCTCCTGCTCACCATGACTCCTGCCACCCTCCCCAGACAGGAAGCGCTCCCTCACAGAAGCATCCTGGACTGGGCCTGCCCCACCCTCCCAGCCAGCAGCTCCCGAGGGTCCTGTGCTGCATCTGTCACTCATTCCTTCCATAATCAGGTAGTGGCCCTCACTGCCAAGTTGGGGGCTACAAGGATGGACAAGGCAGATAGCTGTCCTGCCCTTGCAGATCCCATTGCCTGGTGCAGACCACAGATCACTGAACCAGCAATCATAATACCGCGGGCAAAGTGCAGCGAGGGGGACCCGTGGGCAGCCATGGGGAGGGCCACCACCCAGGCTTCCAAGAGAAGGTGGCATCCAAGCCAAGGCAAAAAGGGGGAAGGAGGGAATGTCCTTGGCAGCTGGGAAGGCTACAGAGAGCAGGTGTGTGTGTCTGGGAAATGAGGACAATTTGGAACGTGGGATACAGAGTCCAGGTGAGGCTGGGGAAGAAATATTTGCTGAAAGGTCACAGGGACAGACATCACTCAGGGTGGGGTTTCTGTCTTGCTGGAATGGCCACTAGGGAGGCAGAAGTCCCTGATCTGCCAGCTCCCCCTTGCTGAGACCACACCCGCTGCCATCTGCACCCTTCCTGTGACCAGGTCAGGGCACAGGGGAGCAGCATCAGCAGAGCGGGCAAAAGACCCTGATGCAGGATCCAAAATGCCCCGCCCAGGGCAGCTGGTAGGTACCGGAGTCAGACCTGGAGAAGGCTGAGGCTCACTGGTAGTGCCCACAATGGGCCATGCAACGCCAACATTTCCAGAGCTTCCCAGTCAGAACGCAACGACATACACTGGCCACGGTTTGAAAATGAATGCCTGTGTGCTGTTTCTCCTCTCGGTGCAACCACAACGGGACAGACACACACACAGGTGGTACTGAGAGCACAGACTCTGGAGTCAGCTGTGGGGCTCAGGCCCGGCTTTGCCCCTCACCAGCTGTGGCATGTCGGCAACTTATCTAGCTGTCTGCTTCTGTTTTCCCATCTGTAAAATGGTGGGAATAACCGGAGCCACCTCTGGAGCTTCCGGTGAGAACTCGGTGAGGACTCCCTGTAGGTGCTCAGGGCAGTACTAGGCATGCCACCTGCTCTTACTATTGATTCCTGTGAATGCTACCCCCAGGCACCTACACCAGATGCAAAAGAAGGAAGAAAAGTGAAAGAGAAATAGCATATCTCGGTAAAAACAAGGCAAGTGCATGACCTGCGAAGTCACAGTCCTTCATCCTCTAGTGGGTGACACTGCTTTGTAACTGGCAGGTTCTAGGTTTCTATTCTTGGGGCCTCTTCAGACACATCTGTCCTCAACCCTGCAGGACAGGCCCTCAGCTTGTCTTCATGTCCCTGACAAGCTTCTGGAAGTCTCCAGAGGAAAGCCAGGCACCTGCAGACCAGCCCTGTGGCTGGAGTTGTGAAATTCCTTGCTGAAAATCAGCGTAGTCAGTGTGGGGATGGGGGTGTCCCAGTGTGTTTTCAAAATATTTCCTCAGATAGCACTGTTTGGCTCAGACACGTTAGCACTTTCCAGAATCCTGCAGATGGCGAGGCAGCTGGAGAGGAAAGGAGGAGAGGAGGGGGAAGCGGGAAAGGGTGGGGGAGACGCCCAGGGCTAAATCTCAGGTAGCTGTGTGGGCTGGGGCTGGCACAGGCACAGGCGGGCATCGGCGCAGCATGTGTGAACAGGAACAGCACGCACATGGCAGAAAGCTGATCAACCTGCAGACTGGTCTGCAGACGGCTAAGCTGTGAAGCCATCTTATGAACCAGAACTTTCTTTGGAAGCCCAATATGTGGAATAGGAACATGTGGACGTGCGGAATGCAGGACTCACCCCACAACCACCCTCTCCAGAAGCCTGGCAGCAGCAGAACAAAGCAGGAACCAGAACCTTCCGGCAGTGCCCCACTCCCCAAATCCCAGAGGCTTCAGGGCTTGCAGACTCAGCTCAACACAGCCACAGAGAATGAGAAGGGCCCTCAGCCACTCCCTGGATGCAAGGTGAGGACCCTCCGCTGCCAAGCCCTGGCTCTCCCCCTTCTCACCGGGTGCTTGGTTTTAAAGTTGGTCAATAAGTAAATTGAAGTTATTAAGAGATGGAAAATGTGCTTCCTATCCCACAGACTTAGTCACTCAGAACAGTGCTTGAGTTTCTGGAAATCACTGGTGTGACCTTACACCACCACCCCTGAGCTGATAGGACTCTAGCCCAAAGCAAAGAAACCTGACATTTTTGTCCAGGTAGCCTACAAAGTAAATGAATGTATGAGGGTTTGCTCACAGGTAGGCCCCGCCTTGGAGAGACATAACGGGAAAATTAGCCTTGGTCTATCCACCGTAAAGCAATGTTTAAGAAGCAAAGCTTCTCAGATGCCACAAAACGGAGAAAAGTCTCATCATTCTGCACCATCAAAGTTAAACTCACCAACCAACCAAGAGGTCACCGTCTGCCTGCTGGGGAGGGTCCAGGCTTGGGACCGACTCAGAGGGAGCAGGGCTGAGCTGGGACCCCCCGCCGTCTTCTCTCCCATATACATGTTCCTCCTGTGCCCGGCCACCAGCGTCCCTGCAGCACAAGGACTGGCCAGCGGAGGGTGTGTTCCCTGACTTTTGAGGCTCTCAAAGTTAAGGAGGAGGGACTGGGCGGGGAGGGGGCAGGTGTAACCACGGAGGCCAAATAAGAACATCCCGGGCTGGCCTCCGAGGTGGTTGTTTACTTGCGGCATTCAGGAGAGGCTGAGCTGGGAACTGGCTTGTCTATTTGCCACACTTTTTCTCCAAATTCTTTTCATAGAGTCCTCTGAAACCTCAGTGATAAATTTCCCAGGACCCAGGGAAGCCACAGTCCCTCAGCACACAGCCATCTTTGTGAGGAGGTGGCGGAGGGTGGGGGGGATCAAGAGGAAGGAGGGTGGCTGGAGACAAGAAGTCACTGGTGGTCAGGGGCTCCTGGGGCCCACCCTGCCCTCCAAGCTGGTGGGGGCCCAGGAGCCACAGGCCAGATTTGGGGCAGTGGAGACAGAGGGCTGAAGCGTGTCCACCGGCAAGCATAGAACAAATCGTCCAGGCTTGTCAGGGGCCACCCCACACCCCGCTGTGGAGTCCACGTGCTCAGGGTAGGACCAGTAGCATTCTGTCATCTCTTTAGGCCTTAGAGAAGAAAAGGTGACAAATATCATTTCTGTTTAACGAATGAAAAGGGGAAGTGTCTCCTCTCCTGAGGCATGACCTCACCAAAGCCAGAGAATCTCTGAGCGTTCCTTCGCAGCAAAGACCCTCTCTGTGCCGCTGCTCTAGGAGTTCCCAGCAGAAGCATTCACAGCCTCTCCTGGGGCTTCACCCAGCATCTGACTACATTTCCAGGAACCTCCCATGCCTCAGGCACTGGGATGGAACCAGGGGTACAAAGATGGATAGCCCCAGCCCCTGCAGTGGGGTGGCTTCTCCCCACACCCAGTCCCCCAACTTCCATCCTGGTCAGCGTGTCCCCTCTGCAGTGGAGGGGGAGAGGGCTCCAGTTTCTTTGCAGCTCAGCACTAGGAAGGCTCTAAGAACTCACCCAGGGACCAGCTGGGCAGTGCTCATCCAATGCTCCTTGCGTCCTTTGAAGGGTGCCAGCCTTTCGCATTCTACGGACACCTGTACTGGGGGCTCTCAGGGCAGAGATGAGGGTGGGTGGAGCAGTGAGGACCCTGCCCCAGCAGGGATAACCACTCTCAGCCCTTGGGGGCGGGGATAGAAAATACCACCTCGACTGAAAACATGGCTGTCCCAGGCCTTTGCAGCTCCCTGGCTTCATGACCTTGGGCATCCACTGCACCTCTCTGAGCCTCATGTCCTCATCTGTAAAGTGGGGCCAACAGATAATTGCTGTCTCCCCGTGGGGCGTGGGTGTAAAAGCAAGAGCTGGGGACCAGATGAGCGTGTGGTTATCACCTCCCCTGGCTGCCCAGGCTCTGCCCCATCCTCTTCTGTGGACCAGGCGCTGCTGAGGAGTCCAGCTCTCCAGAGCACGTGGCGGGGGTGGGAAGGACAGCTGTGACATGGCCCCTTATGCTCACCAGGTAAATAACAATAGGAGGTGTCAGGTGAAGGCTGATTTCCCCAGGTAATAGATCACCCTGGAGAGGACCAAAAAGGGGAAAAAAATACAGTAACCCATTTGAGGATGTTTGGTCTACCTGGCAATTTCTTCCCTACTCACGGTATGGTCACAAGTGGCAGCTTTGTCCCAACCTCTCAGATAAGCAGTGAGTCATGTCTCACTGGAACTAATGCCACATTTCCTTGTGTGCCCCTTCCAAATCTCCACAGTTTTCTGACTCCAGAGCCACACAGAAGGCTCCAGCAGCCTGGTACCACCCAGCCTTTGATTCCCACAGCCTAAGGTATAATCCAGGCTCGGCAGAGTGTGTGGAAAAAGAAGAATGCAAGCAGAGGCCCTGGGACCACGTTAGTAAGAAGCATCAGGGCTGTTTCCCTGTTGCCGTGGAGAACCAATAAGGACCTTGCAGACAGCCTGACATGGTGGAGACAGAGTGGGTTCTGGAGTTAGACAATCCAGGTTCAAATACTGGCTTTGCAATTGCAGCAAAAACAAAAATTGATAAATGGGACCTAATTAAACTAAAGAGCTTCTGCACAGCAAAAGAAACTATCAACAGAGTAAACAGACAACCTACAGAATGGGAGAAAATATTTGCAAACTATGCATCCGACAAAAGTCTAATATCCAGAATCTATAAGGAACTTGAACAAGTTAACAAGCAAAATACAACCCCATTAAAAAGTGGGCAAAGGACACAAACAGATACTTTTCAAAAGAAGACATACGTGTGTCCAACAAGCATATGAAAAAATGGTCAACATCACTAATCATTAGAAAAATGCAAATCAAAACCACAATGAGATACCATCTCATACCAGTCAGAATAGCTATTATTAAAAAGTCAAACATTAACAGATGCTGGCCAGGTTGTGGAGAAAAGGGAGTGCCGGCCGAGCAAGGCGGCTCATGCCTGTAATCCCAGCATTTTGTGGGGCTGAGGTGAGCAGATCACGAGGTCAGGAGATCGAGACCATTCTGGCCAACATGGTGAAACCTCGTCTCTACTAAAAAAAAAAAAAAAAAAAAAAAAATTAGCCTCGCATGGTGGTGCGCACCTATCAGGAGGCTGAGGCAGGGGAGTCACTTGAACCTGGGAGGTGGAGGTTGCAGTGAGCCAAGATCGCACCACTGTACTCCAGTCTGGCGACAGAGCAAGACTCCATCTCCCCCCCTCTCCAAAAAAAAACCAAAAAACAAAAAACAGAGTGCTTATACACTGCTGGTGGGAATGTAAATTAGTTCAGCCATTGTGGAAAGCAGCTTGGAGATTTCTGAAAGAACTCAAAGTAGGATTACCATTCTACCAAGCAATCTCATTACTGGGTACATACCCAAAATAATATAAATTGTTCTACCATAAAGATACATGCACACATATGTTTATCATAGCACTAGTCACAATAGCAAAAACATGAAATCAACCTAAATGCTCATCAACGGTAGACCAGATAAAGAAATGTGGTACATATATACCATGAAATACTATGCAGCCACAAAAGAGAATGAGATCATGTCCTTTGCAGCAACATGGATGGAGTTAGAGGCTATTATCCTAAGCAAACTAACACAGGAACAGAAAATCAAATGCCGCGTGTTCTCACTTATAAGTGGGAGCTAAACATTGAGTACATCTGAACACAAAGAAGGGAACAGCAGACACCAGGGCCTACTTGAGGGTGGAGACAGTGGGAAGGGTGAGGATCAAAATCTCGGGCCTGTGCGGTGTGTCAGACCTGTAATCCCAGCACTTTGGGAGGCGGAGGCAGGCAGATCACTAGAGCTCCAGAGTTTGAGACCAGCCTGGGCAACATGGTGAAACCCTGTCTCTACAAAAAATACAAAAAAATTAGTCAGGCATGGTGGTGCCAGCTACTTGGGAGGCTGGGGCAGGAGGATCACCTGAGTCCAGGAGGTCGAGGCTATGGTGAGTGGCAGTGATCATGCCACTGCACTCCTGCCTGAGCAATTGAGACCCTGTCTCAAAACAAACCCAACAACTACCTATTGGGTACTATGCTTACTACCTGGGTAATGAAATAATCTGTACACCAAACCCCCATGACATGCAATTTACCTGTGTAACAAACCTGTATATGTACCTCTGAACCTAACATAAAGTTAAAAAAAACCAAATACACAAACGCTGGCTTTATCTCTCACTACCTGTGTGACATTGAAAAAGTTACTTAACTTTTCTGGTCCTCAGTTTCCTAATCTGCAAAATGGAGATGAAATGCTAACCTCATAGGGATATAATGATTTAATTAGAAAATGTATACAGAACTCTCGATTCACAGAGGGCATAATGAAGGTGGAAAGGTGATATAGGGAAGGAACTGGCTGCAGGGTTCCACCTGAAATTGGGAGTGCCCAAGCCCAGATCACCTCCTCTTTCATCTGAGGCCGGTCCTTGGTGCTGCCCACATGCCTTCTTAATTTCAGCATTTAGAAGTTTGAAATGCACACTGAACCTAGTCAGAGCCCTTCACAAGGGGGCAGGGGTGGGGAATGACACATTTCTTTTGGATGACATGCCCAGGCCACCCCCACATCTTTGTGCACTCTCAATCCCAAGACTACTGGCAATCCAGTTCCAGGAACACGAATGTTTCTGCTCTTCTGGGAAACTCATGCAAGCTGGCACAGAAGAACCCACAGCAATACTCAGTACAGGGACTGTGACCACCGCTCTACCTGCTGCCACCACAGAGCCAAGCCACTACTGCAGAATACAGCTCCTAGACCCTTTATGAGACCCATCTCCAGCCAGGCCATCAGGAGCCAGGAAGAAAAACGGCTGCCCCCAAATTCTACATGTTCCCATGTTCCTCCTGCCCCCAGCATATGCCCAGCAGCATGGCCCATCTCTTTCTCCACTTACCCACCCCTCTTCCCCTGCAGCCAGGAGATGGGAGAGTTGATGGAACCAACCCCTCTCTCTGGTACAGATCTAAAGTTATTCTTCAATTGAGACCCCACAGAATCTGCCAAACAGCCTGCCATCTACCAAAACCCACATCAACCCCATCTTAGCCAGATACAGAAATAAAGCTTTTCCTGCTGCCCTCTTAGAGGGGCAGAGGCCAACGATGAGCTCAAGTCTCCGAAGGCCAGCCCACGGGACACAGTGGAACACACAGTGCCTGGGCCACCGGCCCGAACAGATCAGGCAGGGCTCCTAGGAGCTACTCAGGCCCCCTTCTCTGCTGGAAAACCAATTTCAACCCAGCAGAGGCCCACTGGCCTTGCTTCACAGTGAGTCCATAATGAATGGATAATTACCGGTGTCATTATTCATCAAGCAAGTACTGACTGAGTGCCCACTGTACCAGGCACTATGCTAGGCCCAGGACAATCCCCCGTACATCCTGGGGCCCAGCAACACCACGCATCAGAAACCAAACACAACTTCAGGTGCAAGGAAAATAATTAAGGCTTCAGGCCTGCCTTGGTTTCTCCCTAACCTTCTAGGTTTAAATCCCCCCACCTCCCCTTACCCCGTCCACACCCAGGACTGGAATCTTCTCACCCGGTTCCCTTGGAAGTCCCTGGAGGAAGCACATCCGCTGGGGGGAAGGGTCCCTGCTTCCCTGGAAGACTCTGTCACGGCCAGTACCCTTCTGTCTAGCGCAGCAACGGCCTGCCAGCCTCTTCCACTCTGCTCACAGGCCCTGGCACGCCGGCTCTGAGTTTATGAATCACTCCCTCCTCTCTCCGGGCCTCGCCTTCCGAAGGGCTTCGCACACCCAGAGACATCACCCAGACACCGAGTTTCCACACCAAATTCGCTCCTGCAGAACTCCGAGAACCAACTGCAACGTCTGCTCCCCTTGGTCTCGGGGTTCTGGACACGAGTTTTCAAAACCCAGGCAGCCTCTCTCCTGCCCGCTGCGCTTTGGGGGCTCCCTCTCCTTGGGGGCTGCGGGGGCAGCAGACAAAGGCCGTGGATGTGACGGAGGGGTGTGAGGACGTGTCTGCTGTAGAGGCCAAATCCCCCGCGCTCCCAGGAATGCGCATTTCGGTGTGTGGCATGTGCCTGGCCGGTGTGGATGTGAGCAGATCAGCCTGCGCGGTGTGCGGGGTATGAGTGGCGATGAGCTGTGTGTACCTGGCAGGTGTGATCCGGTTGCAGCGGGTTGTGGGTGCCTGCCTGGGCTTTTCCCCGAGCTGGGGACTCCACCTCCCACTCTCCGCTTCGCCCCCTTCTCCCTCCAAAGTTTGGCGCGCGCGCCTGGACGCGGAAGGCGGGGGGCTCCCAGCTGGGCGGCCTCCCCCGGGCCGGGCGGCGGTTCCGGGACGCCGGCGCCCCACTTACCCCGGCCGCCGAGGCTCCACCGGCACTGGCGGCCCCGACCCTCCGCGGCTGGGGTCCGGCGCGGGCAGCATCCGCTCGCAACTTCGCTTTCCTGCTGGAAGATCCCGGCAGAAGCGGTTCCGCGGCCCCGGCGCCCGCGCGGCCCGGGCTGTGCGTCTTCTCCGGGGCAGGCCGGAGGGATGGAGGCGCGGCCGGGCCGGTCAGCACGCTGGAAGGGAAGCGGCGCCAGGCGGGCGCCGTCCTGCGCAGCGAGCCTGCGAGAGGTCCTGGCTGGCGCCCTCCCCGCTCCGGCCCGAGCCGGCTAGCGGCGGCGGATTCCTGAACCGCGTCCAAGGCGTCCGGGAGCCCTTCTCCTCCTCCTCCTCCTCCTCTTCCTCACCCCACCCAGCTCCCACCCCTGCGCGCCCGGCAACTTGGGAACCGTTGGTGAAGTTGGCGCTGCTCGGGCCGCGAGCCGGCCGGGCCTCTAGGGGAGGAAGGGGAGGAGGAGGAGGAGCTGGCGGGAGAGGAGGGGGGAGGAGGGGAGAGGGGGGAGGAGGGGAGAGGGGGGAGCCGCCCCCGGGGAGCCGCTCTCCCCAGGACCCCTCTGCGGGCCTTTGTTCCCTGCGCTGCCCCTCGGCCCTCCAGTCCCCGGGGACTCGCTTGGGGCCGCTCGGGTATCCACGCTCTCCTGCGAGGCTGGTGGGTGGAGGCTGCTTGGAGAACCCCATTGGCTTCTCCGGGCCGGAGCCCCCCGGCCGTTACCGCCCCCCCTTCCCCGACCTTTGCCAGGGAGACCCTCTGGCTGCACGAGTTCCCCATCATCTCTGCCCGCATCATCTCTGCCACTTGCTCCTCCCTGGGGCAAGTGGGCTGGAGGACGGTTTCCCTGGTTTCCAAAGACCACAGCACCGTCTCCCTGGGCGGCAGCAGTTCCCCCTCCCGCCCTTCCTCACTTTCCTGCGCCACCAGCCAGTCCAGGGCTCCCCTAATTGAAGAACCGGGAAACGGGAGGGACAGAGGGTCTTCCCGGCCTGCCAGGGCTGCCTGGCATTATCTTCGGACCCTCCCAGGCAGCTGGGTCTCCGGCCGGGCTGCCAGGCAAGTGGGATCCCAGTCGCCTCCCGTGCATGGCGTGGTTTGCTGGGCAGCACCGGCTGCGGGGTGCAAAGGCCAGCTTCTTGAGGGATGAGGTAAAGGGCTCAGAACTGGAACACAAACCGAACCTCCCTGTTCCTTGTCCGAATCCTGGTGATGGCCCTGTCCCGGAGAAGGCGAGAACGTCTTGGATTCTACTTGCTGAGCATTCCTCCTGGGACTTCCGGTACTTAACGTCATGAGCTAATTCAGGCCTCTCTAAGACAGCACTCCTGACATTTAATAGGATAGTATGGGGTTTAGACAATAAGTTATTTCTTGTACAGGAGAAGTAGGAAAATCCAAAAAAGCTAAAACCTGATCATCTACACTTGGCCTCCCTCTGCCATTCTCAGCATTTACAGACGGACAGCAAATAGAGAACCAGATAGAACTGATCCTGACCCTGTTAGGGACAAGCTGCCCCAGGACCCCCCCACACACAAAATGCAGCTAACCCTTACCCTGAATACTCTGAAGCTGCATTCCTGGACCCTTATCTAGGTGCTACAGTAAGGTCACCATACTTGCTTAAAGCCCAACAGGCAGCATCGGGAAGGTCACAAGAAATGTGGATAAAACTGTTACACCCTCTTGTAAATTCCTATATTGTAAGCAGATCACGAGATGATATGTGGTAAGGTTAATCGACAACCCCAGGGTCTCTCTCCCCCATATGAACCCCTCATTTTGTAAGCTCCAGGGCTGCCTCCTCTGACTGTGGTGGAGCAGCCCAGCAGGATAAACTTACTCGCCTAACTTTGGGTCTCTCTTCTTGTCCTTTCTCTCAGCTAACGTTACATTTTGGTGCCAAAACCCAGGAAGGGGACAGGCTCTGGCTGGGTGTCCTTAGTGGTCTCTCTCTCTCCCTCCTCCCCTCTCTCTCTCCTATCACCCCTCACCCACGGGCCTTGTCCAGAATAGAGGAGACCTGGAGGACACCTGACTCGGTGGCTGCCTCCTCTATTCCAGACAAGGCCTGCAGGACGGGGGACACCCTCTCTCGCCATCCTTGTCATCTGCAGTCTCTTCTTCCTCTACCCCCAACCCTCCATTCACTATGGGAGCCTCTCAGTCTACCCATCCCAAGACCACCCCCCTTGGCTGTCTCCTCTGCAATCTCAAGGCTCTCAGCCTCCATTCAGAGGTCCGTTCTAAGAGGCTTATCTGTTACTGCAATACCACATGGCCTCAATACCAATTGGATAATGGCTCCCAATGGCCTGAAAATGGTGCTTTTGATTTCAATATACTTAGAGACTTAGATGACTTTTGCCATCGCAATGGGAAATGGTCTAAGATTCCTTACGTTCAGGCTTTCTTCACTCTCTGTAACCGCCCTTCCCTCTGCCAGTACTGCTGTACTTTCCAAATCCTACTCACCGGACTCGTCTCCCACCACCCCCGCGACAGCCCCAGCCAACAACTCCTCTTTGTTTGACCCCGCCAATTTTGCCCCTCCCTGACAGCATCTTGATCTTCCACCAGAGCATCATGATCCTTCACTGTATGTCCCTGCTCTGGCTCTACCCATCTGTCCCCCTCTCTCCAACCACCCCGCTTCTGACTCTGAGTCCTCTCCATCTCTGCCCCTCACCTGCTCTTGGGCCCAACATGCTCGGCAACCAGTTCCCTTGCTTCCTCTCTGGGAAGCAGCAGGAGCCAGGGGGATCATCCGTGTCCATTTCCCTTTCTCCCTCTCCGATCTCTCACAGATTGAAAAACGTCTCAGGTCCTTCTCCTCCGATCCTGGTACTTATATCAAAGAATTTAAATATCTTACCCAATCTTATGAACTCACTTGGCATGATCTCTACATTATCCTGTCTTCTGTACTCTCCTTCCAGAAGAGAAGGAAAGAGTGTGGCTTGTAGCACAGGCACACACTGACGATCTTCATGGGCAAGATCCTGCTAAGCCCATAGGAGCCGCTGCTGTTCCCCGGGAAGAGCCTTCCTGGGAGTACAAACCCACAGACCCCAGCCGGGCATCTGTAACCATATGATTACTTGCCTGATTGCAGGACTTAACAAAGCTGCCGGGTAATGGCTGGGCGCTATGGCTCACACCTGTAATCCCAAAACTTTGAGAGGTTGAGGTGGGCGGATCACGAGGTCAGGAAGTCAAGACCATCCTGGCTAACACGGTGAAACCACGTCTCTACTAAAAATACAAAAAATTAGCTGGGCGTGGTGGCAGGCACCTGTAGTCCCAGCTACTCGGGAGGCTGAGGCAGGAGAATAGTGTGAACCCGGGAGGTGGAGCATGCAGTGAGCCGAGATCGCGCCACTGCACTCCAGCCTGGGTGACAGAGTGAGACTCTGTCTCAAAACAAAAACAAAAACAAAAAACAAAACAAAACAAAAACAAAGCTGCCCTTAGGCTGTAAATTTTGAAAAAGTTAAAGAAATTTCCCAAAAGGCAGATGAAAATCCTGCCCAATTCCTTTCCCGACTTACAGAGGCTCTTCAAAAATATACCTGCGTTGACCCTACCTCCCAAGAAGGAACTATTGTTCTTTTTTTTTTTTTAATACTTTAAGTTTTAGGGTACATGTGCACAACCTGCAGGTTCGTTACATATGTATACATGTGCCATGTTGGTGTGCTGCACTCATTAACTCGTCATTTACATTAGGTATATCTCCTAATGCTATCCCTCCCCCCTCCCCCCACCCCACGACAGGCCCCAGTGTGTGATGTTCCCCATCCTGTGTCCAAGTGTTCTCATCGTTCAATTCCCACCTATGAGTGAGAACATGCAGTGTTTGGTTTTCTGTCCTTGCATATAGTTTTCTCAGAATGATGGTTTCCAGCTTCATCCATGTCCCTACAAAGGACATGAACTCATCCTTTTTTATGGCTGCATAGTATTCCATGGTGTATGTGTGCCACATTTTCTTAATCCAGTCTATCATTGATGGACATTTGGGTTGGTTCCAAGTCTTTGCTATCGTGAATAGTGCTGCAGTAAACATACGTGTGCATGTGTCTTTATAGCAGCATGATTTATAATCCTTTGGGTATATACCCAGTAATGGGATGGCTGGGTCAAATGGTATTTCTAGTTCTAGATCCTTGAGGAATCGCCACACTGTCTTCCACAATGGTTGAACTAGTTTACAGTCCCACCAACAGTGTAAAAGTGTTCCCATTTCTCCACATCTTCTCCAGCACCTGTTGTTTCCTGACTTTATAATGATCGCCATTCTAACTGGTGTGAGATGGTATCTCATTGTGGTTTTGATTTGCATTTCTCTGGTGGTCAGTGATGATGAGCATTTTTTCATGTGTCTGTTGGCTGCATAAATGTCTTCTTTTGAGAAGTGTCTGTTCATATCCTTTGCCCACCTTTTGATGGGGTTGTTTGATTTTTTTCTTGTAAATTTGTTTAAGTTCTTTGTAGATTCTGGATATTAGCCCTTTGTCAGATGAGTAGATTGCAAAAATTTCCTCCTATTCTGTAGGCTGCCTGTTCACTCTGATGGTAGTTTCTTTTGCTGTGCAGAATCTCTTTAGTTTAATTAGATGCCATTTGTCTATTTTGGCTTTTGTTGCCACTGCTTTCGGTGTTTTAGATATGAAGTCCTTGCCCATGCCTGTGTCCTGAATGGTATTGCCTAGATTTTCTTCTAGGGTTTTTATGGTTTTAGGTCTGACATTTAAGTCTTTAATCCATCTTGAATTAATTTTTGTATAAGGTGTAAGGAAGGGATCCAGTTTCAGCTTTCTACATATGGCTAGCCAGTTTTCCCAGCACCATTTATTAAATAGGGAATCCTTTCCCCATTTCTTGTTTTTGTCAGGTTTGTCAAAGATCAGATGGTTATAGATGTGTGATATTATTTCTGAGGCCTCTGTTCTGTTCCATTTGTCTATATCTCTGTTTTGATACCAGTACCATGCTGTTTTGGTTACTGTAGCCTTGTAGTATAGTTTGAAGTCAGGTAGCATGATGCCTCCAGCTTTGTTCTTTTGGCTTAGGATTGTCTTGGCAATGTGGGCTCTTTTTTGGTTCCATATGAACTTTAAAGTAGTTTTTTCCAATTCTGTGAAGAAAGTCATTGGTAGCTTGATGGGGATGGCATTGAATCTATAAATTACCTTGGGCAGTAGGGCCATTTTCACAATATTAATTCTTCCTATCCATGAGTATGGAATGTTCTTCCATTTGTGTCCTCTTTTATTTCATTGAGCAGTGGTTTGTAATTCTCCTTGAAGAGGTCCTTCACATCCCTTGTAAGTCGGATTCCTAGGTATTTTATTCTCTTTGAAGCAATTGTGAATGGGAGTTCACTCATGGTTTGGCTCTCTGTTTGTCTTTTATTGGTGTATAGGAATGCTTGTGAGTTTTGCACATTGATTTTGTATCCTGAGACTTTGCTGAAGTTGCTTATCAGCTTAAGGAGATTTGGGGCTGAGACAATGGGGTTTTCTAAATATATAATCATGTCATCTGCAAACAGGGACAATTTGACTTCCTCTTTTCCTAATTGAATACCCTTTATTTCTTTCTCCTGCCTGATTGCCCTGGCCAGAACTTCCAACACTATGTTGAATAGCGGTGGTGAGAGAGGGCATCCCTGTCTTGTGCCAGTTTTCAAAGGGAATGCTTCCAGTTTTTGCCCATTCAGTATGATATTGGCTGTGGGTTTGTCATAAATAGCTCTTATTATTTTGAGATACGTCCCATCAATGCCTAATTTATTGAGAGTTTTTAGCATGAAGGGCTGTTGAATTTTGTCGAAGGCGTTTTCTGCATCTATTGAGATAATCATGTGGTTTTTGTCTTTGGTTCTGTTTATATGCTGGATTACGTTTGTTGATTTCCGTATATTGAGCCAGCCTTGTATCCCAGGGATGAAGCCAACTTGATCGTGGTGGATAAGCTTTTTGATGTGCTGCTGGATTTGGTTTGCCAGTATTTTATTGATGATTTTTGCATCAGTGTTCATCAGGGATATTGTTCTAAAATTCTCTTTTTTTGTTGTGTCTCTGCCAGGCTTTGGTATCAGGATGATGCTGGCCTCACAAAATGAGTGAGGGAGGATTTCCTTTTTTTCTGTTGATTGGAATAGTTTCAGAAAGAATGGTACCAGCTCCTCTTTGTACCTCTAGTAGAATTCGGCTGTGAATCTGTCTGGTCCTGGACTCTTTTTGGTTGGTAGGCTATTAATTATTGCCTCAATTTCAGAGCCTGTTATTTAGTCTATTCAGGGATTCAACTTCTTCCTGGTTTAGTCTTGGGAAGGTGTATGTGTCCAGGAATTTATTCATTTCTTCTAGATTTTCTAGTTTATTTGCATAGAGGTGTTTATAGTATCTCTGATGGTAGTTTGTATCCCTGTGGGATCAGTGGTGATATCCCCCTTTATCATTTTTTATTGCATCTATTTGATTCTTCTCTCTTTTCTTCTTTATTAGTCTTGCTAGCAGTTTATCAATTCTGTTGATCTTTTAAAGAAACCAGCTCCTGGATTCATTGATTTTTTTGAAGGGTTTTTTGTTTCTCTACCTCCTTCAGTTCTGCTCTGATCTTAGTTATTTCTTGCCTTCTGCTAGCTTTTAAATGTGTTTGCTCTTGCTTCTCTAGTTCTTTTCATAGCGATGTTAGGGTGTCAGTTTTAGACTTTCCTGCTTTCTCTTGTGGGCATTTGATGCTGTAAATTTCCCTCTACACACTGCTTTAAATGTGTCCCAGAGATTCTGGTATGTTATGTCTTTGTTCTCATTGGTTTCAAAGAATATCTTTATTTTCGCCTTCATTTTGTTATGTATCCAGTAGTCATTCGGGAGCAGGTTGTTCAGTTTCCATGTAGTTGGGTGGTTTTGAGTGAGTTTCTTAATCCTGAGTTCTAGTTTGATTGCACTGTGGTCTGAGAGACAGTTTGTTATAATTCTGTTCTTTTACATTGCTGAGGAGTGCTTTACTTCCAACTATGTGGTCAATTTTGGAATAGGTGTGATGTGGTGCTGAGAAGAATGTATAGTCTGTTGATTTGAGGTGGAGACTTCTGTAGATGTCTATTAGGTCCACTTGGTGCAGAGGTGAGTTCAATTCCTGGATATCCTTGTTAACTTTCTGTCTCGTGGATCTGTCTAATGTTGACAGTGGGGTGTTAAAGTCTCCCATTATTATTATGTGGGAGCTAAGTCTCTTTGTAGGTCTCTAAGGACTTGCTTTATGAATCTGGGTGCTCCTGTATTGGGTGCATATATATTTAGGATAGTTAGCTCTTCTTGTTGAATTGATCCCTTTACCATTATGTAATGGCCTTCTTTGTCTCTTCTGATCTTTGTTGGTTTAAAGTGTGTTTTATCAGAGACTAGGATTGCAACCCCTGCCTTTTTTTGCTTTCCATTTGCTTGGTAGATTTTCTCCATCCCTTTATTTTGAGCTTATGTATGTCTCTGCACATGAGATGGGTCTCCTGAATACAGCACACCGATGGGTCTTGACTCTTTATCCAATTTGCCGGTCTGTGTCTTTTAATTGGAGCATTTAGCCCATTTACATTTAAGGTTAATATTGTTATGTGTGAATTTGATCCTGTCATTATGATGTTTGCTGGTTATTTTGCTCATTAGTTGATGCAGTTTCTTCCTAGCATCAATGGTCTTTACAATTTGGCATGTTTTTGCAGTGGCTAGTACCAGTTGTTCCTTTCCATGTTTAGTGCTTCCTTCAGGAGCTCTTGTAAGGCAGGCCTAGTGGTGACCGAATCTCTCAGCATTTGCTTGTCTGTAAAAGATTTTATTTCTCCTTCACTTATGAAGCTTAGTTTGGCTGGATATGAAATTCTGGGTTGAAAATTCTTTTCTTTAAGAATGTTGAATATTGGTCCTCACTCTCTTCTGGTTTGTAGAGTTTCTGCCAAGAGATCAGGTGTTAGTCTGATGGGCTTCCCTTTGTGGTAACCCGACCTTTCTTTCTGGCTGCCCTTAACATTTTTTCCTTCATTTCAACTTTGGTGAATCTGATAATTATGTGTCTTGGGGTTGCTCTTCTCAAGGAGTATCTTTGTGGTGTTCTCTATATTTCCTGAATTTGAATGTTGGCCTGCCTTGCTAGGTTGGGGAAGTTCTCTGGGATAATATCCTGCAGAGTGTTTTCCAACTTGGTTCCATTCTCCCCATCACTTTCAGGTACACCAATCAGACGTATATTTGGTCTTTTCACATAGTCCCATATTTCTTGGAGGCTTTGTTCGTTTCTTTTTATTCTTTTTTCTCTAAACTTCCCTTCTTGCTTCATTTCATTCATTTCGCCTTCTGTCACTGATACCCTTTCTTCCAGTTGATCAAATCAGCTACTGAAGCTTGTGCATGTGTCACGTAGTTCTTGTGCCATGGTTTTCATGGTTTTCAGCTCCTTCAGGTCATTTAAGGTCTTCTCTACACTGGTTATTCTAGTTAGCCATTCATTTAATCTTTTGAAAGGTTTTTAGCTTCTTTGCAATGGGTTCAAACATCCACCTTTAGCTCGGAGAAGTTTGTTTTACTGATCATCTGAAGCCTTCTTCTCTCAACTCATCAAAGTCATCCTCCATCCAGCTTTGTTCCATTGCTGGCGAGGAGCTTTGGCATTCCTTTGGCGGAGAAGAGATGTTCTGATTTTTAGAATTTGCAGCTTTTCTGCTTTGGTTTCTCACCATCTTTGTGGTTTTATCTACATTTGGTCTTTGATGATGGTGATGTACATATGGGGTTTTGGTGTGGATGCCCTTTCTGTTTGTTAGTTTTCTTTCTAACAGTCAGGATCCTCAGGTGCAGGTCTGTTGGAGTTTGCTGGAGGTCCACTCCAGACTCTGTTTGCCTGGGTATCACCAGAACCGCAAATATTGCAGAACAGCAGTGTTGCTGCCTGATCGTTACTCTGGAAGCTTTGCCCAAGAGGGGCACCCGGCCGTATGAGGTGTCAGTCCGCCCCTACTGGGAGGTGCCTCCCAGTTCGGCTACATGGGGGTCAGGGACCCACTTGAGGAGGCAGTCTGTCCGTTCTCAGATCTCAAACTCCGTCCTGGGAGATCCACTACTCTCTTCAAAGCTGTCAGACAGGGACGTTTAAGTCTGCAGAAATTTCTGCTGCCTTTTGTTCAGCTATGCCTTGCCCCCAGAGGTGGAGTCTAAACACGCAGGCAGGCCTCCTTGAGCTGCAGTGGGCTCCACCCAGTTCGAGCTTCCCACTGCTTTGTCTACCTACTCAAGCCTCAGCAATGGTGGGCACCCCTCCACCAGCCTCTCTGCTGCCTTGCAGTTCGATCTCAGACTGCTGTGCTAGCAGTGAGCAAGGCTCTGTGGGCATGGGACTCTCCGAGCCAGGTGTGGTATATAATCTCCTGGTGTGCCCTTTGCTAAGACCTTTGGAAAAGTGCAGTATTAGGGTGGGAGTGACCTGATTTTCCAGGTGTCATCTGTCTTGGCTTCCCTTAGCTAGGAAAGGAATTCCCTTACCCCTTGCGCTTGCCAGGTGAGGCAATGCCTCATCCTGCTTCAGCTCACACTCCGTGGGCTGCACCCACTGTCCTGCACCCACTGTCTGACAAGCTCCAGTGAGATGAACCCAGTACCTCAGTTGGAAATGCAGAAATCACCTGTCTTCTGTGTGGCTCACACTGGGAGCTATAGACTGGAGCTGTTCCTGTTTGGCTGTCTGGGAACCTCCCCCAGAACTATTGTTCTTAATACCCATTTTATTTCCCAATCTGCCCCTGACATCTAGTGCAAACTTAAAAAGGCTGAAGATGGCCCTCAAATCCCTCAAGACCTCCTTAACCTGGCTTTCAAAGTCTTTAGTAACAGGGATCAGCAAAATAAATTAGATAAAACCCAAAGAGATTATACTAAATACCAGCTTTTAGCAGTGGCTATCCGTCAGCCTAGCCATGGTACCCAAGGGCACAAAAGACCCAATAGCAGCAACCCTCCTGGGCTTTGTTTTAAGTGTGGCAAAGAAGGCCACTGGGTGAAGGCATGTCCCAACCCATGAGTGCTGAAGAGCCCTTGCCCAGTCTGCCAGCAGTCAGGCCACTGGAAGTCTGACTGTTCTCTCAACAGATGGACAGACAAGCCTGCTCCTCAGAGCCACCATCCCTTCAATAAGACAAAAAGTAAAGAATCGCTTGCACTCCCACAGCTCCTTGGCCTAGCCGCTGAAGACTGATGAGGCCCAGGGCCCCCGGCCCCCACTGCCATCACTACATCGGAGCCCAGGGTAGCTCTACTAGTAGTAGGTAAGCCGATCTCTTTTAATCGATAGTGGGGCCACCTACTCGGCTTTGCCTAAGTTCTCAGGACCAACTCATCCCTCTCAAGTGTTAGGGTGATCAGATCCAACACTAGGCCGTGGGGGCTACCAAGTCCAGTGGAGTCAAAGGAATGAGAAAGGACAAGTTAAGAGTGCATAATGTGGGTCCAGGGGGCCAATGCTGGTATGGAGGTTGTGAAGTCCCCGAGCTCTGGGAGCCCACACTATTTAATGGTGGTCAAACAAAGAAGCAGGTGGTTAGGACATGCAGATGTGGGGGTAGAAAGGTAGTGGTGTATCAAACGTAGCTGTGACAGTTTAGCGTTTTCTTTGACTCATATAGAATATGCTCTGCTGCTTGAGATAATGGAGAACATGTTTACAAGCCTGGGAAAGCAATCAACAAGTCTATGCACCTTCCAGAGGGTACAAGGGGTTTTATGCCCTGAGCCCTGGATTCAATCCAAGCCACGAGGGGTTTTATGCCCTGGGCTTAGATTTGTGGTGTGGCAGGGCAGCCTTCCACCCTTTGGCACAGAGCTTGGTGTTCCAAAGGCCACAAGGGGCTTTAGACCCTAGACCCTGGACATCTTCCAATTTTTACATTGGAAAAATTCCATCTTTTTACATTATGACTGACAAGCCAGTCCTGCCTCAGCTCTTCTACCAACATGTCTCCCTTTTTTTTTTTGCAAAACCACCACAGCTATTATTGCTTGTTCTTGGCGGCAGCTTTCCCTCCAGAGGAGGCTTCTGCATCTACAGACTATATAAAGACAAACAACACAGATTTAAAGCACAATCATCATTGAAATCATGAAGCCTCCAAGTGTCTTGATTCATTTTAACGGGTTAATAGCTGCTAATCTGCCTGCAGCTCCTTCAAACACTTCAGTTCCTGGCATTAGTGTCAGATGTACCTGAGAGGCTTGAAATACTTCTTCCTTCAGTTTTGCAATATACAAAGATAAATTTCCAGTGTGACCTTTTAAATGTCTCTTAACTTTTTCTCACTCATGCTCTGTTTTATTATACAGACAAGGAGTAGTGTAAAAATCAGAAGTATTTCAATCACATTGTATTTGAATTTTATTTTTTAAACTTATAATATGATCTCCCATTCAAATCACTGTCTGATGGAGATCATTAATTTGGTTAACTATTTTTTTATTTATTTGAGTTTGAGAGTTCCATAATTTTGTGGAATTCTTTTGCCACTTACTGACAAATTTAACAGTTTGTACAGATGAATGTAGAGCCACACCAGCTATTGCAGTAGCAGTAGTAACAACAATGAGGTCAATTACAGCAACTATGAGAGCAACTATAAATCTTTTTGAATGGGATAAACGTTTTTTAAGGATTTCAATTACTATATGAATGGATGGAGATGCCTCCCATGGTCTATTTAAAGACAAAGGGATCCAGACTCCGTCCCTGGCTTTAATTATTAGGATAGTCTGATTTTTATTAAAAGTTGAGTTAATGCAGGTAAACAAATGACATTCAGGACATGAAATAAAGTGTGTATTTATATCAAGAGTAACATTTCCTATTGCTAGCACAAAAGGTGACCAGACACAACTTTGAATCCAAAAAGTCCTGTTGGAAAGAAAAGAAAGAGCATATTTATTTTTACCTCCCTCCCATTTGTTCTTGTTATATTTACTGTCTCAAATTTTGATTGAACTTTGAGCCATAGCTAATTTCCATAATTCAGAATGTCCCTGTCCTATGGTAAAAGATATTATTTTTGGACTAGGGCTGACAATGCCAGTAGGATTCCACATGATAGGGAACTCAGCTTTTGTCTGAATATATTGTGTATGATTTAATTGCCAATGGTTCCATTGGTTTATTACATTTGTTCTACAAGAAGGCCTTCTGGTGCAATTTTTTTTAAAGATCCCCTTTGGGGGATCTTTATTAATTAGTCCCCCTTAGGGGACTAATTAATGAGGATTCGATAGGAATTATTTTGTAGCACCTCAGCCTTACTTGCTACACAATCTTCCCAAGTTCAAGCATCCATACCTTTAAACTAAACTCTATTTTGTTTATATTTGAACTTATTCGGATGGAACTGCAGGGTTTTAGGATGGGAATGATTATATTTTAAACTATGCCCCAAAATCATATGCAAAGCAGCCCATTATTTATTTTTTCGGAGACTACTGCCAACCAGGCCTGTGTGTCAATCTGTAAACATCCAACAGCAGGTCCCAGGCATATTGGGGGATATTTATATTCTGTGGATATATTTATTTTTATCCCTTTCTCATTAGGATGCATTGGCCCTTGGTTATCTATGGGCTCAGGTATCCAGGTACTGTCATTGGTGTACACCTCAATAACAGGGTCCATCCAACTCACAGACCTAATTAAAGGAGGAAATGGGACATATGCCCAATAAGTGAAATTCTGAGTTGCTCCTGTAGTAGGGAGGCTTACTGTCACGGTGAGTACTGCCAGCATGGCCACCATCAGGTTACTAGTTGTTTTGAGTTTGTTCTGTGCTTTCAAGTTGTCCTTTGCGATCTGTGCCAACTTCTTGATTTGTCGCCATGTTGGAGAATTTGCTTGATGACTATTCTCAGTTTTCTCCTTCGTCTCTGAGATGTTTATTTGCACCATCACTTGTATCAGGGGTTCTGGACTCTTCCCAGAGTCCTCTCTTCTTGCTGTAGCTCATGATAGATTTTCAGATGTTTGGTGGGCACTCATACAGGCACCTGACTGTTAACTGAGAGACACAAGCAAATCCTCTTCCCCATATAATTATTCACCCTTTGATTAAGTTTAAAGGGCCAGGGAGGTTAGTATGTGCTCTCATATGAGTGACACAGAAAGGGGAATGCCTTTGTTGTACTGCTTGCTGTAAAGAATGAAATAAAAGATTTAGTTGGTCATTAGTCACATTTTGAATTAAGGCACATTCAATATTTTGCGTGGCTTGCACGACATAGGCTGAATCAGAAACAGTGTTTATTGGCTGTTTAAAAGTTTTTAACACTGTTATCACAGCCATAAGTTCAGCATTTTGAGCAGAAGCAAAGTCAGTTTGAAAAACTTGTTGTTGAGGTCCCACAAATGAGGCCTTTCCATTACTAGATCCATCAGTAAAAACAGCAATGGCCCCTTCAATAGGGGCTTTTTGAGTAATGGAAGGCAATATCCATGATATTAATTTAAGAAATTGGAATATTTTGGATTTAGGATAATGATTATCAAGAATACCAGTAAAACCTGCCAAATTAATTTGCCATTCCTGAGAATTAATATAAGCTTGCTGAATTTGTTGTTTGTTTAATGGAAGTATAATTTGATTTGGATCATATCCCATTAACTTTGTTGTGCACAGCCTTGCACACTACATTAGTACAGCAACTTGATCTAAGTACAGAGTAAGCATTTTGGTTGTATTGTGAGGTACAAAAAGCCGCTCAACCAGATCATTCTGTTGAACAATAACTCCTGTACGTGAATGTTTAGTAGGAAAAACTAAAAACTGTAATGACTGCATAGGGTCAATTTGAGTCACTTGTGCCTGTGGAATTTTTTTCTTCAATTAATTGAAGTTTCTCTAATGGCTCTTTGGACAGGGAGTGTTTACTGTTTAAGTTAGAATCACCTCGTAAGGTAGAAAAGAGGTGAGACATAACATAGTTAGTAATGCCTAAAGTGGGACGAATCTAATTAATGTCTCCTAATAATTTTTGAAAATCATTTAAAGGTTTTAAATTATCTCTTCTAATTTGAATGTTTTGAGGCTTAATAGTACTTTGTTCTACTTTCATTCCTAAATACTGAAAGGGAGTAGAAGTTTGGATTTTATCAGGGGCTGTGATTAACCCTGCTGCAGTTACAGAATTTTCCTCCCTAGTTTCAGCTGCACATAAAATATTATCCATCTAATGGATAATATAACATTTATTGAATTGTTCTCTAACTGGCTTAATACCTTTTCTGACATAAGTTTGACAAATAGTAATACTTTCCAATGGTATTTGTCCACTGGTTCTTTGTTATTTATAGCGGGAACAGTAAAAGCAAATTTTTCCCAATCTTGGGTAGCTAAAGGAATGGTACAGAAGCAATCTTTTAAATTTATCACTATTAGAGGCCAGGATTTAGGAGTCATAGTTGGGGAGGGCAGCCCTGGTTGCAGTGCACCCATGGGTTGAATTACAGCATTAACGGCCCTCAAATCTGTTAACATTCTCCATTTCCCGGATTTTTTCTTAATAATAAACACAGGAGAATTCCAAGGAGAGAAAGTAGTCTCTATGTGTCCCTTTTGTAATTGTTTCTGTACCAATTATTTTAAAGCCTCCAGTTTTTCCTGTTTCAGTGGCCATTGCTCCACCCAAACTGGTTTGGCAGTTAACCAAACAAGAGGAATGGGAGCTGGAGGCTCAGCAATGGCCGCTCCTAAAAATGATACCCTAATCCAGTTTGATCTGTTTGTCCTTTTAGTTCTAAAGGTTCTGGTTGGCCATTTTCATGTTTTCCTAGTCCCTTCCCTGGGAGATATCCCATTTTTCTCGTCATTTGTTTACCGTTATTACTATACTGATCAATAGGAATAGATATTTCAGCACCCCATTGTTGTAATAAGTCTCTACCCCACAGATTGACAGGAATAGGTGTAATAGGTTGAATTGTCCCTTCTTGGCCATCTGGCCCTTGGCATGGCAAAATTAAAGAACTTTGAAAAACTTCTGAGGCAGTCTCTACTCCAGCAATACCAATGGATGCCTTTTGCTTAGGCCAATGCTGGGGCCATTGATTTAAACCAATATAGAAACATCAGCTCCAGTATCTACTAACCCTTCAGAGTTCTTTCCTTGAATGGTTACTGTACAAATAGGTCTCTTATCAGACACTTGATTAACCCAATATACAGCTTTTCCTGCTGGATTCATACTACCAAAGCCTCCTATTCTTTTTACTGTGCTGCGTCCCAGTTTTGCATAAGGTAACAGTAACAACTGAGCAATTCTTTCTCCTGAGGAAGCAGACCATGGAATTGAGGAACTAATAACTAATTGAATATCTCTGGTATAATCAGAATCAATTATTCCTATATGTACAGTGACACCTCTAAAATTTAAACTAGACCTTCCAAGCAATAGACCACTTGTTCCTGAGGGTAAAGGGCCCCTAACTCCCATGGGGACCTTCTTTGGTGGCTCCCCAGGAAGTAGAGAAATGGGAACTGTGCTGCAAAGATCTACAGCAACACTGCCTGCTGTGGCAGGGGACAATTGTTGTACATTTGTAAGGGCACTGACTGTGCCAGATATGCCTCCGTTTGTTGAGGGGCCCGAGGTGGGCCCCTCTTCCTGTTTCCCAAAAGAGGTTGCCCATCTTTGCTAAATTTAGAATGACACTGATTTGCCCAGTGATTGCCCTTCTTACATCAGGGGCATACACCAGGACTTTTCTGTTGATTGATGATAATAGCTTTTGCCTTTTGATTTCCTTTCCTACATTCCTTTTGTGTGTGTCCAAATTGCCCACAATTAAAACAAGAGCTTGAGAAATGGGGCATATTTTTTCCCACCTTTAGTCCAGCCATAGCTTGGGCTAAAAGAGTAGCCTTATTTAAGTTACCTCCAATGCCATCAGAAGCCTTAATATATTCAGCCAAATGAGGCTTCCCTCTCATAGGTCTAATAGCAGTTTGACACTCTGTATTGGCATTATCATATGCAAGGAGTTGTATTACCACATCTTGAGCTGTTTCATCAGTTATGGCTTTATGCACAGCCTCTTGGAGCCGAGCAATAAAGTCAGTATATGATTCTTTAGGTCCTTGTCGGGCAGAACTGAAAGAAGGATATTTTTTCCCTGTAACATTTATTTTTTTTCCATGCCCATAAACACACAGTGCGTAACTGAACAATGGCAACATTTTTCATTACTGCTTGATTGTCTAATCTGTCCCAATTAGGGCCCAACCCCATTAACTGTTCAAAGCGAACAGGCACAGGCGGCTGTACTTGTGTGTTTTCTCTTGCTTGAGTTTGAGCTTCATCGGCCCACCAAGTTTTAAACTGCAAGTACTGGGATGGAGTGAGAACAGGTTTTGTTAAAGTATCCCAGTCATATGGTATTAATCTATTATCAAGAGCCACATTTCTTAGTAAAGTTTGTACAAAAGGAGAATTTGGCCCATATTGACTAACGGCTTGCTTGAATTCCTTTAACAACTTAAAAGGAAAAGTGGCCCAATTAGCTATATTCTGTCCTCCTTGCTGGGTTATAGTAACTGGAAATTGCCATGCTTCAAGGTCTCCCTCGGCTCTAGCCTTTTGAATAGAATTTTGTATAGCACCACCAATAGCTCCAGGTTTTAATGTTGCAACTACAGGAGCAGGTTTTTAGTTTTTTAGCTAATTCATGTTCTTGACCATTAAGGGGAAAGGGAGGAGGTGGCCATTCACTTAATTCAACAAGTGGAACCGACAGGCTAGAGAAATGTACCTTTTTCAGTTTCCCTTTCTTTTATTTAGTTTCCTCTGGTTCCTGTTCCTCACATTCGGAATCTGAAGTTAATTTTTTACACTCGTCTGCCTCTTCCTCATCTGAATCTGCCTCATCATCTGTTTGAAATGGCTCAAGAGCTGCCTTTATCAATGCTCACATTGACCAAAAAGAAACTGGAATTTTGGCTCCTTCTTTATGCACCTTTTTAAAATCTCTGCCAATTTTTTCCCATTCATCCAACCCCATTGTCCCTTGTTCTGGGAACCATGGGCAAAACTGCTCTACTGTACTAAAGAGTGTTAATAAATTCTGAGTACTAACTTTCACTCCCCCTGTCCAAGGCCAAGGCGGGTGGATCACGAGGTCAGGAGATCGAGACCATCTTGGCTAATACAGTGAAACCCTGTCTCTACTAAAAATACAAAAAATTGGCCTGTGCGGTGATGGGCGCCTATAGTCCCAGCTACTCAGGAGGCTGAGGCAGGAGAATGGTGTGAACCCAGGAGGCAGAGCTTGCAGTGAGCCAAGATTACGCCACTGCACTCCAGCCTGGGCTACAGAGCGAGACTCCATCTCAAAATAAATAAATAAATAAATAAATGCCTTAAGAAATTTAAATAACCAAGGCTGGGAGTGGTGGCTCACGCCTGTAATCCCAGCACTTTGGGAGGCTGAGGCAGGCAGATCACAAGGTCAGGAGATTGAGACCATCCTGGCTAACACGGTGAAACCCTGTCTCTATTAAAAATACAAAAAATTAGCCAGGCGTGGTGGCACGCACCTGTACTCCCACCTACTCAGGAGGCTGAGGTGGGAGAATGGCATGAACTCGGGAGGCAGAGTTTGCAGTGAGCCAAGATTGCGCCACAGTACTCCAGCCTGGGTGACAGAGCAAGACTCTGTCTCAAAAAATGTAAGGACCAGCCCTACAGGGCCTGTGGGTTTTTCTCCTTGTGTGAGGAGACGAGAGATCATAGAAATAAAGACACAAGACAAAGAGATAGAAGAAAAGACAGCAGGGCCTGGGGGACCACTACCACCAAGATGTGGAGACCGGTAGTGGCCCCGAATGCCTGGCTGTGCTGTTTTTTATTGTATACAAGGCAAAGAGGCAGGGTAAGGAGTGTGAGTCATCTCCAATGATAGGTAAGGTCATGTGAGTCACATGTCCACCAGACAGGGAGCCCTTCCTTGTTTGGTAGCTGAGGCAGAGAGAGAGAGGGGACAGCTTATGTCATTATTTCTTCTATGAATTTCTTGGAAAGATCAAAGACTTTAATATTCTCATTAATTCTGCTACTGCTATCTAGAAGGCAGAGCCAGGTGTACAGGGTGGAACATCAAAGTGGACAAGGAGCATGACCGCTGAAGCACAGCATCACAGGGAGACGTTTAGGCCTCTGGAAGGCTGTGGGTGGGCCTAACTGATGTCAGGCCTTTCACAAGAGGTGGTGGAGCAGAGTCTTCTCTAACTCCCCCAGGGAAAGGGAGACTCCCTTTCCCGGTCTGCTAAGTAATGGGTGCCTTCCCAGGCACTGGTACTACTGCTACACCAAGGTCTGCTAAGTAACAGGTGCCTTCCCAGGCACTGGCATTACTGCTGGACCAAGGAGCCCTGTAGTGGCCCTGTCCTGGCGTGAAGAGGGCTCACACTCTTGTCTTCTGGTCACTTCTCACTATGTCCCTTCAGCTCCTATCTCTGTATGGCCTGGTTTTTCCTAGGTTATAATTGTAAAACAGAGATTATTATAATATTGGAATAAAGAGTAATGCTACAAACTAATGATTGATAATACTCATATATAATCATGTCTATATTCTATGTCTAATATAACTATTCTTATTTTAAGTATTTTCTTTATTATACTGGAACAGCTTGTGCCTTTATTCTCTTGCCTTGGCACCTGGGTGGCTTGCCACCCACAAAAAAAAAAAAAAAAAGAAATGTAAATAAGCAGAATGTTTACTTTCATTCTGTCACATTGTTACCCTGGTTCTTATGAGTGCCCAGCTTACCTGCCGAGATTCTTTCAGTCATCCTCGGGTGTCCTCTGACAATGTGTCCTCTGCTTCCACATGCTCTAGCGTTCCTTCACCAGGGTCTTCATAGCCCCCTGTTGGGCACCAGAAATGTTAGGGTGACCAGACCCAACACTAGGCCATGGGGACTACGAAGTCTGGCAGAGTCAAATGAATGAGAAAAGACAAGTTAAGAGTGCATAAGGTGGGTCCAGGGGGCCAATGCTGGTATGGAGGCTGTGAAGGCCCTGAGCTCTATTTATTGGTGATCAAACAAAGAAGCAGGTGGTGAGGACATGCGGATATGGCAGTAGAAAGGTAGCAGTGCATCAAGCGTAGCTGTGACAATTTAGCATTTTCTTTGACACATATGAATATGCTCTGCTGCTTGAGATAATGGAGAACATGTTTATGAGCCTGGGAGGGCAACCAACTAGTCTGTACACATTCCAGAGGCTACAAGGGATTTTATGCCCTGAGACCTGGATTCCATCCAAGCCATGAGGGGTTTTATGCCTTGGGCTTAGATTTGTGGTGCAGCAGGGCAGCCTTTCACCCTTTGGCACAGAGCTTGGTGTTCCAAAGGCCACAAGGGGTTTTAGACCCTGGACTCCGGACATCTTCCAATACTCTTTTATTTTATGACAGACAAGCCAGTCCTGCTTCAGCAACTCTACCAACATCAAGTCTTAGTTGTGGGGTTTGATGGACTCATCTGATGTCCATGCGCCACCAGACCTCCTACTTGTTCCCTGTTTGATACCGTTTTCTCACACTCTTTCCTTATCATGCCTCAGTGCCCCACCTCCATTCTAGGCCAAGACCTTTTAGCCAAATTCAACTCCTGCTCCCCTCAAGCAGAGTCCTTCCTGCTCCTCTCCACTAGTCCAGCCCCTGACCCCTCTCCCCAGTACCCACTTTCTGCCTTTCTCTTTAACCCAGTAGTGTGGGACACCACCACCCCTTCCATAGCTGCTCACCATGACTCCATCAAAATCCATTTGAAAGACCCCTCCAAATTTCCCAACGTTCCCCAATACCCAATCTGTCTAACTCACCAAAAAAGCTTACAACCCATCATAAACAAGCTCTGCTCACGCTGTCTTCTTAGACCAACACACTCTCCATATAACACCTCCATCCTCCCTGTTAAAAAATATGATGGCTCTGGGCCGGGTGCAGTGGCTAACACCTGTAATCCCAGCACTTTGGGAGGCCAAGGCGGGTAGATTGCCTGAAGACAGGAGTTTGAGACCAGTCTGGCCAACATGGTGAAACCCCATCTCTACCAAAAATACAAAAAAATTAGCCAGGCATGGTGGTGTGCACCTGTAATCCCAGCTACTCAGGAGGCTGAGGCAGGAGAATTGCTTGAACCAGGGGGGTGGAGGTAGCAGTGAGCCAAGATCACGTCACTGCACCCCAGCCTGGGTGACAGAGCAAGACTCTGTCTCAAAAGAAAAGAAAATCTGATGGCTCATACCAACTCGTTCAGGACCTCCGAGCCATCAATCAGGCTGTCCTCCCTATCCATCCCATAGTCCCTAGTCCCTATACAGTTCTCTCTCTCGTCCCTGCCAGCACCACCCACTACACCGCAATTGACCTGAAGGATGCCTTCTTTACCATTCCTCTACACCCTGATTCTCCAAACCTATTTGCTTTCACCTGGACTGACCCTGACACCCTCCAGTTACTACAATTAACACAGACTGTCCTCCCTCAGGGCTTCAGGGATAGCCCTCATTTCTTCCAACAAGCTCTAGCCTGAGGCCTCACCTCCTTAAACCTGTCTCCCAGTCTTCTTGTTCAATATGTGGATGACCTTCTTCTTTGCAGCCTCTCTCTAACAGACTCTCAAACTCACATGGCCACTCTCTTAAACTTTCTCGCTATCAAAGGGTATAGGGTCTCCCCCTCCAAGGCCCAATTCTCCACCTCCGTGGTGACCTACTTAGGAATTCAACTTTCCTGTGGGGCCTGGGTTATGACTCCAGCGGGGGCAGCATTAATAGATAATCTACCCCCACCCTCCTCCAAAAGCGAAATCCTTTCCTTCCTAGGGCTAGCAGGCTTCTTCAGAATATGGATTCCCAACTTTGCCCTCCTAGCTCATCTCCTCTATGAAGCGGCCAAAGGCCCTCTCAATGAACCCCTAAACCCCACACATAACATACTCCCCAGCTTTCGCAAACTCCAAACTGCTCTTGTCACTGCGTCTGCTCTGTCCTTACCTGATATCTCCCAACCTTTCACTCTCTATACTGCCGAAAGCCAAGGAATAGCCCTCGGTGTCTTAGGACAACAGAAAGGAAATCCTTCCTTTGCGCCTGCAGCTTACCTCTCTAAACAACTAGATAACACAGTCAAAGGATGGCCATCCTGCCTTAAAGCACTAGTAGCAGTTACTGTTTTAGCTCTAGAAAGCAGAAAACTAACTTTCAGCTAGAATACCGCCATCCACAGTCCTCGTAATCTACAAGATTGCCTCTCCTCCCGAGCATTAAGCTCCCTTCCTCCTTCCTGGGATTCAATTACTCCATGCCCTCTTTATCAAAATTCCTGAATCCAGTCTTGCCAAAAGTGCTCCCCTCAACCCAGCATCCTTACTCCCTGTATCCTCTTCCCCTCCTACTCATTCTTGCACTGACATTCTGGACCATGTACAGCTACATTTCCCAAACATTTCCTCCGAGCCTCTCACCAACCTTGATGAACAGCTATTCATAGATGGCTCCTCTTCTGGGCCCACCAGCTCTCCCCAAATTGCTGGATATGCAGTTGTTTCCCTTGACCAGTAATTGAAGCCAAGCCCCTACCCCCAGGAACCTCCTCCACAAGGCAGAACTCATAGCTCTCACGAGGGCCCTAACTCTTTCCAAAGGCAAATGAGTCACATTTATACAGACTCCAAATATGCCTACCACATTCTTCATTCCCACACCTCCATCTGGCAAGAAAGAGGATTCCTTACTGCCAAAGGAACCCCCATCACTAACAGCCCCCTTATTTACCAACTCCTTCAGGCTGCACACCTCCCAGTGAAAGCAGGAGTTATACACTGTCGAGGACATCAGACAAGATCAGATGAAATCTCAAGAGGGAACAGAAAGGCCAATGAGGCAGCAAAAGAATCCTCCCTTTCTTCTTCCCCTCCCCCTCTCCTCCTCGTTATCCCAGCAATCCAACCCAAGTACTCTCCCACCGAGAAAGCTTCGCTACTGCAGCAAGGAGCCTCCTTTCAAGGGACTGGATAGTCAAAAAGCAAAAGCTAGTCCTCCTCCAAGAGCAAACCAAAGAAATTCTGACATCTCTTCACCAATCCTTCCATATTGGTGCGCACCCCCTGTACCTACTCCATCACCCTTTTTTCTCCTCTCCCCTTCTATTCACATCACTAACAGACATGACCTTAAACTGTCGTATATGCTGTGTTATTTCCTCCCAAGGGGCCCTCCGCTCTCCCCCTATTCCTACACATCAGCTCAGAGGAACACTCCCAGGGCAGGACTGGCAAGTAGACTTCACCCACATGCCTCCTGTCAAGAGGACAAAATTTCTTCTTACTCTTATGGATACCTTCTCTGGGTGGGTAGAAGCATTTCCTACCTTTTCAGAAAAGGCCGCAGAAGTCTCCCAAATTCTTATAACAGAAATCATCCCTAGATTTGGTCTCCCTCGCTCCCTACAATCAGACAATGGCCCTAGCTTCATCTCCCAAATCACCCAACAGGTTTCTCAGTCCCTCAGCGTCCAGTTTTGCCTTCATATCCCATACTGGCCCCAGTCATCTGGAAAAGTCAAGAGGGCAAATGGAATCCTTAAAGCTCAGTTGACCAAACTCATTCTTGAAGTCCAAAAACCATGGACCTCTCTTTTGCCCATAGCACTGGCATGCATCAGAGCCAGTCCAAGAGCACCCTCGTTCCTCAGTCTATATGAGTGAATGTATGGACAGCCTTTCCTCTTACAAAACAGGCCCCCTTCTAACTCTCAGCTAAGAGAATACCTCCCAACACTCTCCCTCATCCACCATCTCCTCCACCAACAAGCCGACCAGGCCCTCTCAAAACCCCACGAAGGCTCCCCAGCCGGAATCTCCTTCCAGGAGAGCATGTCTTGCTAAAAACTCTTAACCCAACAAGCCTTAAACCAAAGTGGGAAGGCCCTTTTCAAGTTCTTCTCATACCCCTACTGCAGCTAAACTCTCAGGACGTAGCTCTTGGTACCATCTTTCCAGATTAAAAAGAGCCCCCGAAGCACCCACCAACCCGCCAACTGCCATCCTCTGTCGATTCTCCAGTACTCTCCTTGGCCCAACCAAACCCCGCCTCACACTTGTCCTGAAGAAGACCCTTGAACGATATCCAGACTCCTCCTTCCCTTCCTGACAATCGTAAGTACACTCCTGATTTCTCTTAAATGCCCTGTTCTTGCCTACCTTGCCATTTCACCCCCTTCCTCATCTCTGTTTGCCAAGACATCTCTTGGTTTCATCCCCAAACTCCCAATCTTGACTCTCTGTTAGAGTGGATAGATGATCTTCTCTTCCAAGTCACCATATGTGACTTTTCCCCAGATGAAACGCACTTATTTACTTTCCTACTCACTCTTTGCCTATCTACCTCTCCTACTCCCTTGGCTGCCCCACGTAGCCACACCTCCCCTTCCAATAGTACCTGACTACCTCTGTAAGACCCTTAACCTAACTCACTCCCTGCTAAACCAGTCCAACCCCATCCTAGCAAAAGACTGTGGGCTCTGCATCTCCCTATCAGCTACGACCTATGTTGCCACCCCCGTTCCCTCAAAAAACCGGGTTCTTACTAAATTAACCTATCACCCCCATTATGAAGGAAAAAGCCCCTTTCAACTTTTAGACATGCAGTCATTGGCTGAGTTTTCTTTCACAGACAAGACAAAAAACACTCAGACAGGGCATGCAGTACAACTTTTACACTCCTGTATCTCCAATCTTACCCAATAGACAAGTAATAACAAGCCCATTCATGGCCCTGTGACCACCAACACTGGTCTAACTTTTCAAGCCCCAATATGTATCCAACACAACGTGTCCTCAGGTCTACCTTTAGGTCACCCACCATCCCATCAATGTAACTATACCTTATAGCTTCAAGCCCCAAACGACCACCAAAATTTTAAGGTCATCCAAGCAGCCGAATTTAAATGGCTTGTCAGTTTTTCAGGACCCCCAAAGGTCGTTACCAGCTCTTTACTAAATAAACATTCAGGATTTTGTAAGGGCAGACTCATGAACTGTATAACCATTTACTTATGGACCCCTTGCAGCATGGCTCCCCTCCCTGCTGAATGCCTCCTTATACCCTCTTTCATTTACTCCTCTGAATGGCTCCTAATAGACACAAAACGATTCTTTCTCCAATGGGAAAATAAAACACAAGGAGCCACTCAAACTATCCCTGCAACTCCTTTTCAGCCACTCACTGGAGCCACCTTAGCAAGGACTCCAGACGTGTGGGAAAATGAAAACAATATACTATTGCACCTTTTCAATCAACATAACCAGTTCTGTCTGCCCAGCCAAGGCATATTTTTCTTGTGTGGAACCTCAACCTATGTCTGCTTCTCTGCCAATTGGACCAGCACCTGCACCCTGGTCTTCTTAAGCCCCAAAATTGACATTGCCCCTGGAAATCAGAGTTTACCAGTCCCTGTTAAGGCTCAAGTCTGTCAGCGCAGAGCCATACAGCTAATACCCCTACTTATAGGACTAGGAATTACCACTGCAACAGGAACAGGGGTAGCAGGCTTGTCCACTTCCCTGTCCCACTATCACCCTCTCTCAAAAGATCTCTCAGACAGCCTACAAGACATAGCTGAATCCATCCTTGCTCTCCAATCCCAAATAGACTCTTTAGCAGCAGCAGTGACACTTCAAAACTGTTGAGGTTTAGATCTCCTCACTGCTGAGAAAGGTGGACTGTGCATCTTTTTAGGAGATGAGTGCTGCTTCTATACTAACTGGTCAGGACTAGTATGAGATGCCACCTGATGAATAAATGAAAAAGCTTTTGAAATCAGGCAGCACCTCTCAGACTCCTGGCCCCAGTGGTTTTGTAACTCCTGGGTACCGTGGCTACTGCCCTTCCTAGGCCCTGCCATAACCCTCTTCCTCCTTTCAGCACTTGGCCCTTGTCTCTTACGTCTCCTTACCCAGTTTTCACATGGTCGTATTAAAGCCTTCACCCATGGAACAATACAAGATATGATGCTGCTCCAAGAATACCGACAGCTCCAGGAATGGCAGTCCCTACCACCCAGCCTCCCCCCATAACCGTCGCCCCTATCCAGCAAGAAGCAGCCAGATAACAACGGCGCCCCTCTTCTATTACCTATTAAAAGGCTGGAATGTTAGGGACAAGCTGCCCCAGGACCCCCCCACACACACAATGCAGCTGACCCTTACCCTGAATACTCTGAAGCTACATCCCTGGACCCTTATCTAGGTGCTACAGCAAGGTCACCAGACTTCCTTACAGCCCTCCAGGCAGCATAGGGAAGGTCACGAGAAATGTGGATAAACCTAAGTTACCCCCTCTTGTAAATTCCTATATTGTAAGCTGGTCACAAGATGATATGTGGTAAAGTTACTTGACCAACAACCCCAGGGTCTCTCTCCCGCATATGAACCCCTCATTTTGTAAGCTCAGGGCTTCTTCCTCTGACTGTGGTGGAGCAGCCCGGCAGGTTAATAAACTTACTTGCCTGACCTTGGGTCTCTCTGTCATCCTTTCTCTCGGCTAACCTTAGACCCACGTTTCCCAGGAGCCGGCCTCTCAGTGGGTGAGAGTCAAAAGTCCCAGTTCATCGTTTGGGTCCAGGCCAGCTAAAGCTTCCACCAAGACTGCTCGGGGAGGGGCCCGGATGAAGCACTCCAGATCCTCCTGTGAGACCAAAGAGTCGCTTTTAGCAGAAAAACCTGTCTGGGGGCCTTGGTCCTATTACCAATAGTTCTGTGACCTGCCCTAGGGACCAGAGGTTTGCTGAGAATTCAGAGCCCAGCTCACCTCCAAGTCCCTGTCTGCATCTTCAGCAGCCCTGGCTGCCCTCACCCCACCCCACCCTACTGGTGGCCCCTGCCTTGGAATCAGTCTTCCTGCTCTCCAACAGCTTTTCAGCGCTCTTCTGTCTCAGATGGGAGGGCCATGGTTCAGCCTCACAAGTTTGTCAAGAAGCCACATTCTAACTGCACCTGCTGGCCTTATAAGGGGCCTTTCCACTGGGACATTTGGAGTGTTGGATTTTATTGCGGGAACTTTGTGACGCACCTCAGGGATACAAAGGTCAAATGCCAGAACTCTGTCACCATCGTATTAAGGAGAAAGGGACTGTGCTGCTGTTTCGGGGCAGAGTGGTGGTGGGATGAAAAATTCCTGTGTTCACTCACCCCTTATTGAGCACAAATTGTATACTGGGTCCACAGGGGAAACAAGCCTTAGTCCTACTCTCTGTCTGCAGAAGACACACATACATCTAAACAAATACTAATGAGAAAATATGCACATGAGGTGAGGCTGGGAGGGGTTTCCAGAGCAGAACCACAGGCTAGCACAACTCCAGGGGGTGCCAGGCACCCCTGGAATTGTACAATGCTGCAGCCTTATTTCTGGAGCTGAACTCTGGCCTGGGCTTGAGAGATGAACAGGAGTTCTAGAGGCAGAGAAGGAGGTAGAGGTGGGACAAGGGCTTTTCTAGAATCTTCTGATCCCTAGTCAGACGTGTTATACATTTCACCACTGGCCCCTCCAAGGGCTTTCTAGATGAAGGAACCAGTAACAAAAAGAAAAACAGGTGTGAAAGGACATTCATTCTCCAAGCTGTGGACTAGCATGACAGCTAATGCTTGGGCCTCCAGTGATGGTATCTTGAGTGCAAATGAGAGCTAGAGGGTCTGATCCAGGACACTGGGAATTTTTGTTCTAAAATAGTTTCCAGGCTCAATTTCTTCCCACAGTTTCTCAGCCAAGAGAATTAATCTCATTTTCTACCCTGTTTGAAAAACGGAAAGAACTTTCCTGGCCAGAGGCAGAATTGCATAGTGGTTATGAATATGGGAGCTTGAGTGGCCCCGGGGACGGTGGCTCACACCTGTAATCTCAGCACTTTGGGAGGCTGAGGCGGAAGAATCTCTTGAGCACAGGAGTTTGGGACCTGGACAACATCTCAAGACCCTGTCTCCACAAAAAATTTTACAAAATAGCTAGGTGTGGTGGTGCATGCCTGTGGTCCCAGCTACTTGGGAGGCTGAGGTGGAGGACCACTTGAGCTCAGGAGTCCTAGGTTGAAGTGAGCCAAGATCACACCATTGCACTCCAGCCTGCATGACATAGTGAGACCCTGTCCCAAAAAAAAAAAAACAGCTTCAGCATCATTTTAAACAAGCAATCCAAGTTACTGTCACTAATAAGGAGACAAACCTCCTGATGTGATGCACTAAGAATACAAGATTGAGTGTGAAGTATTCCAGAAAAAAATGCATCACTTGAATGAAATTATGAGGAAACATCAAATAGACTCAAACTGTTTACAAAACAAAGGATGTTTACCAAACAACTAGCCTGCAATATTTAAAATGCCAAGGACATGAAAGACAATAAAAAGGCTAAGAAACTGTTCCAGATCAGAAGAGACTAGAGACATAAACATGAGACAGGCAGATGTCAGTGATGAGATGTCACTTCTGAGATTAGGTTACAAATGACTAAGACTTCCACCTTGCTAGAATTCTCTTTCTGGCTCTTCTCAGCTTGCTTGTTCTGGTGAAACAAGCTGCCAAATTTTGAGCTGCCCTCTGGAGAGGCCCATGTTTCAAGGCCAACAGCCAACCAGGAACTGAAGCCCCAAATCCAACAGTCTGCAGTGACCTGAATCCTGCCAACGATCACTGAATGAGCTTGGAAGCAGATCGTATTGCACTTGAATTCTCAGATGACTGTGGCTGACACCTTGGTTGCAGTCTTGTGAGAGACCCTGAGCTAAAGAGCCCAGCTAAGCCATGTGTAGATTCCTGACCTGTGGAAACTGAGATGACAAATATTGTTTTGAGCTACTAAGTTTGTTATGCAGCTAAATTTAACTAACACAACAACTAAATGCAATGTGTCATCCTGAACTAGATCCTGAAACTGAAAAAAAAGATTACTATGAAAGGCATTATTTAGATAATTGGTAAAATATGAATAGGGACAAAATAGATAATATTGTCTCAATGTTAACTTTCCTGAGTGATAGCTGTACTGTGGTTTTATAAACAGAAGTTTTGTTCATTAAAGATTTTGTAGCAGGACCGGTCTTAGACAAGGCCTCTCAGACACCAGTTTTAAGAAGGAATAGGCTTTAATCAGCTGGGAGCATTGGTAGACTCGTGTCTCAAGATCCAAGCTCCCCAAAATCAAGATTCCTGTCCCTTTTAAGGGCTTACAACTAACTAAGGGGTCCAAGATAAAGGGTCACGATACATTGTGCAAGTGGGGACTACGTGACTGGGGCTGCATGCACCGGTGATCAGAACAGAACAGAACCGAACAGGGAGTTACACAATGCTTCCTCATGCAATGTCTGGAATCTATAGGTAACATAAGCGATTAGGTCAGGGGTCAATCTTTAACTACCAGGCCTGGGGTGTGGTGATGGTCAGTCTGACTATTGAATTTCACTTCTGCCTGTTCTTTAACTCCTACTTTCTCTTTCCTTTGAGGCAGAAATTAGGCAGAAGACTGTATGAGAGGTGGTCTCCTCCCTTATTCCCCCTTTTGAGAACCTCATTTATTAGTGGGAGTTCTCATCTTCATCTTCACTATCTAGGTTTTCTTGTAAGACAGATGGATAGTAATTCATTTAGTACACTTGTGCTGAAGTATTTTGATGGACTAAGGTGGTAACAAAACTTTTTATTACTTGAAGGAGCAAGGGCAGCACACAGGGAAGCAACAAGCAGGTTCCTATTATAATTTCTATTATAAGAGTTTTAAATTCCCTTAGCACTGGAAACCATTTTCTAAACATGGTCCCAGGATCAAACCCATGCTGCACTTGCATGGGCACAAGTGCCAGCTTTGTTATATCTTTAACTACTTGCCCTTTATGTGCAGGCAGCAATTGGTTAGGTTAAGTTTCCCACAGACTCCTCTTTCAGCTGCTAGCAAGTAGTCTAGGGCTAGTCTATTCTGATAAATGGCATTTCTCATCAGGGTTTCTTGCCTGGCTAAAACAGTCAAAGCTCTGCCAGTTTCATTAGTGATTCTTTCTTTTTTTTTTTTTTGAGATGGAGTCTCGCTCTGTCACCCAGGCTGGAGTGCAGTGGCACGATCTTGGCTCACTGCAAGCTCCACCTCCCAGGTTCATGCCATTCTCCTGCCTCCGCCTCCCAAGTAGCTGGGACTACAGGTGTCTGCCACCATGCCCAGCTAATTGTTTTTTTGTATTTTTAGTAGAGACGGGGTTTCACTGTGTTAGCCAGGATAGTCTTGATCTCCTGACCTCATGATCCACCAGCCTTGGCCTCCCAAAGTGCTGGGATTACAGGCATGAGCCCATTAGTGACTATTTCTAAGACAGCTTGTAACCATATAATCCAGTTGAGCATATAGATGGGGGTTCGGTATCCCTACGAGCTGTCTTGTGCCCATGTGGCAGGCCCATAGTACTGTATGATTCTTTCAGGGGGCCACTCATCATTTTTCCAGTTGCCTATGGCTATGCTCCTCTTTTCTCAGGAAGCATAGACAGGGAAGGCTAGGAGGTCACTTGCTTTTATGGGCAGTAGGAAAAAGGATGGCTTAATGGTGCTAACGACACAACTACCTGCCCATTGGTCAGGTAGCTTGGTGTAGGCTGTATGCCCGCATATCCAGTATGGTCCAGCTGGAGCCATCCAGTCCCGGTGAGACTCTGGATGGGCCCAAACAGTTTGCAACTTAGGAAACTTACTAAATGGATTTTTCTTAGTATGGTTTAGACCCCACTAGGTGACTGTTCTTAATCTTATTTCAAAAACTGTGACCATAGGGGGCTCAGATGGGTTATAACACTCCAGCCTGGGCAATGGAGTGAGACTATGTCTCAAAAAAAAAAAAAAAAAAGAAATTAACTATTGAAGAGGCACACTGTATTCCTGGACAAATCAACCCTGAGAATTGTGTCTAAGAAAACTACTGGGCATTGAAGAAAAAGGAAAAAATGCAGGGAATTCAAGAAAAAGACAAATCAGTCCAGACGCGGTGGCTCAAGCCTGTAATCTCAGCACTTTGGGAGGTCGAAGTGGGTGGATCACCTGAGGTCAGGAGTTCGAGACCAGCCTGGCCAACATGGTGAAACCCCATCTCTACTAAAAATACAAAAAGTAGTGGAGTGTGGTGGTGCATGCCTGTAGTCCCAGCTACTGGGGAGGCTAAGGCAGGAGAATCTCGTGAACTTGGGAGGTGGAGGTTGCCGTGAGCTGAGATCGCGCCGCTGCACTCCAGCCTGGGAAACAAGAGTGAAACTCAATCTCTAAGTAAATAAATAAATAAATAAGTAGAAAAAAAGAAAAAGACAAATGACTTATAAACAAAGGAAAAATAAATTGTCATCTTACTTTCAACAGCAATGCCTTATGCCAGAAGACAATCTGACATGTCTCAGGAAATGTGAACCAAGGATTTTATACTGAGTGAAACTGACCTTTAAGTATAAAAGCCATAAATAAACTATTATGAACATGGAAAAACCCAAGGAATATTGTCCCTTTGAGCCCTTTCTGGATAATCCACTAAAAAGCAATCTTTTTTTTCCTTTTTCTTTTTTCTTTTTCTTTCTTTTTTTTTTTTAGAGTGAGGGTCTCACTCTGTTACCCAGGCTGGAGTGCAGTGATGCAATCACGGCTGACTGTAGCCTTGACCTCCCATGCTCAACCAATCCTCCCAAATCAGCCTCCCGAATAGCTGGGACCACAGGTGCATGCTACAACACACAGCTAATTTTTTAAAAAAGTTTTAGAGACAGGGTCTCACTTTATTGACCAGGCTGGTCTTACATTCCTGGTCTCAAGAGATCCTCCTGCCTGAGCCTCCTGAGTTGCTGGGATTACAGGGATGAGCCACTGCACCTGACAAAAGAACAATCTTCAGAAAACTGAAAAGATTGGTGAATCATTTGCATGAAGTATGGTGAAGTATTCCAACTAATAAACAAGGAACCATAGAAGTGGAATATCACTGTTTTGCAATCCAAAATGAGTTAAACAATGCAGGCAATGATTACCAGCAGTTGCTAATATCACAAAAAAAGATCATCAAATATTATGTATCTCCTGACGGAAGAACAAAGTGTCACCTATTAAACAATCTTGCTGAAAAGAAGTAGAAAAAGGAAAAAGAGGAGAGAAGAAATGACCTGGAATCTGATAAAGTATGAGAGACCGTGGCATGGTGGCACACACCTGTAGTCCCAGCTACTCAGGAGCCTGAGGTGGGAGGATCGCTTGAGCCCAGGAGTTCAAGAGTTCAGTGAGCTATGATCGTGCCATTGCACTCCAGCCTGAGCGATAGAGCAAGACCCTGTCTCTAAAACAAAACAAATATAAAGGACAGAAGAATGTTGCTAAAATGATACCACCAAGATCAACATGCTCCAGACTGCGGAAAATTCTACTGATGGAAAACTCAAGGTTTTCAACAACCACCACCAAATAGAAATTACAAGGAAAAAAAAAAGAAAAGATATAAGGGAAACTTACCGAATAAACAAGATTGAAGGGGAAAAAAAGGAAACCTAAGGGATACTGTACTGTACATTTGAAAAACTTCGTATTTTCCTGAGGCTTCAACATCCTCACAAACAGGCTGTGAACACCCCACCCAGGTGGCCAGGTGGCCAGGTGCCCCAGTGTGGGAAGGCTGGTCCCTCGCATAAGTCCCTTTCTCCTTACTCTGCAACCCCCATAACTGTGACCTAGGGCCACCCAACACACAATGAAATCTTTATGCCTTTTAGCTCCCCACCTCTTCAATGGACCCTGGGAGCTCCTTCCCAGTTGCCCTCCACGTGGCATGGTGTATCTCCTGTCTCCAGGACCTGTGAATATAAACCTTCCACTGCATATGCCTCTCCAAGTGAGATTTCCTAGTTCATCTTGGGATGATACTTAAAGGCTCCATGAGAGGGGCTTACAGCCCATTTACAACACACGCATATTAAGCAAACACAATGTGTGGACTTCGGCCGGGTGCGATGGCTCACACCTGTAATCCCAGCACTTTGGGAGGCTGAGGTGGGCTGATCACTCGAGGCCAGGAGTTTAAGACCAGCCTGGGCAACATGATGAAAACCCATCTGTACAAAAAATACCCAAATTAGCCAGGCATGGTGGGGTGCACCTGAGGATTGCTTGAGCCTGAGAGACGGAGGTTGCAGTGAACCTAGATCATGCCATTGCACTCCAACCTGGGCAACAGAGCCAAACCCTGACTCAAAAATAAATAAACAAATAAATAAATAAAAATAAAAACAATGCATGGACTTTATATCTTGATTCAAACAAACTGTATTTTTTAAAGATTTATAAAATAATTTGGTGAAATATGAATTTTGATGGCATATTTGATGATTTAAGAAACTGTCATTACATTGTATAGGTGTGATAATGATATTGTGGTTCTGTTTTTGTGAAAAGGAGCCTTTGCCATATAAAGTTATGTCCGGAAATACAGTTAAAATGATGTGCATGATGTGTGGGATTCCCTTCCAAACACTCTGAAGAGAGGGAAGGCATGAGTGGGTGGGAGTGAGTGGAAATGTGGATGAAACCCGTGCCTCATAGTGATCATTGTTGAAGCTGGTGATGGGTATGTTGGGCTCATTAGACAATTCCTTTTAGTTTTTTATCTGTTTAAAAATTTCTTCGCTGGGCACAGTGGCTCATGCCTGTAATCTCAGCATTTTGGGAGGCTGAGATGGGCGGATCACTTGAGATCAGGAGTTCGAGACCAGCTTGGCCAACATGGTGAAACCCTGACTCTACTAAAGATACAAAAAGTAGCTGGGCATGGTGGCAGGCGCCTGTAATCCCAGCTACTCAGGAGGCTGAGGCAGGAGAATCGCCAAGAGGCAGAGGTTGCAGTGAGGCGAGATCGTGCCACTGCACTCCAGCCTGGGCGACAGAGTGAGATCCTATCTCAAAAAAAAAAAATATTTTCTTCAGCCGGATGCGGGGGATCATGCCTGTAACCCCAGCACTTTGGGAGGCTGAGGTGGGAGGATCCCTTGAGCTCAGGAGTTCAAGACCGGGAGTTCAAGACCAGGAGTTCAACCCTGTTTCTACAAAAATTACAAAACATGCCAGGCATGGTGGCTCATGCCTGTAATCCCAGCACTTTGGGAGGCCAAGGCAAGCGGATCACCTGAGGTCAGGAGTTCGAGACCAGCCTGGCCAACATGGTGAAATGCCGTCTCTACTAAAATACAAAAAATTAGCCAGGTGTAGTGGAGGGCGCCTGTAATCTCAGATACTTGGGAGGCTGAGGCGGGAGAATCACTTGAACCTTGGAGGCAGAGGTTGCAGTGAGCCAAGATCGTGCCACTGCACTCCAGCCTGGGCAACAAGAGTGAGACTTCATCTCAAACGAAACAAAACAAAAATTACAAAAAAATGGCTGGGTGTGGTGACGTGTGCCTGAGGTCCCAGCTACTCAGGAGGCTGAGGTGGGAGAATCACTTGAGTCCAAGAGGTTGAGGCTGCAGTGAGCCAAGATTGTGCCACTGCATTCTCAGCCTGGGCAACAGAGTGAGACTGTGTCTCAAAAAAAAAATTCTTAATAAAAAGTTAAATTGAGACTCCCTGTTTCTGCTGATGCTCAGTGTCAGTCAGATGAAGAGGGGCGCGGCATGCAGAGACCGTTCTGTTCTAGGAGGAGCCGATGCAGGCACATTGCTGATGGGAGGGGACAGCAGGCCGGCTGCAGAGTTGGGTGTCGTCAGGGAAAAGACCAGAGAGTCAGGCCTCAACACGCCAAGGACTTAAAACAGTTTTTAAAGAGGAGTGTGGCTGGCCATGCACAGTGGCTCAAGCCTGTAATCCCAGCATTTTGGGAGGCCGAGGTGGGCGGATCACGAGGTCAGGAGATCAAGACCATCCTGGCTAACACGGTAAAGCCCCATCTCTACCAAAAATACAAAAAATTAGCTGGGGATGGTGGTGGGTGCCTGTAATCCCAGCTACTCAGGAGTCTGAGGCAGGAGAATCGCTTGAACCCGGGAGGCAGAGGTTGCAGTGAGCTGAGATGGTGCCACTGCACTCCAGCCTGGGCAACAGAGCGAGACTCTGTCTCAAAAAGAAAAAAAAAAAAAAGCAGCAGGGAGACATGGAAGGGCCTGAAGCCGAAGAGTGGTGCAACCAGATTTGCATTCTGGTGAGGTCACTGCGAATGCAGAGTATAGATGCCTGGAGTTAGGACCCAGTCAGAGTCCAGGGCAGGAGAGGGTGGTGGCCTGGGTGAGATGGTGGCCCTGGGGATGGGAACAGGCAGACCTAGTCTGGATTTATTTTGGAGATGGAGTCAGCAGGGCCTTGTGGTTGGCTGGATGTGGGGCAGGAGGGAGAGGGAGCTGGGAGATGAGAAGACAGAAGGCCTGATCTAGGTGCTTTGCAGGAACAAACTTATTTCACCTCTCACACACCCTTGGAAGAAGACAGCGTTTGTCTTAGTCTGGGTTCCCTAGAAAGCAAAGCCCGAGGTGTAGGGCTCATGCCCACTACTCTGTTAGGACTCTGAACCCAGAGGGAAGAAGGGGGGGAATAGGGGGAGTGAGGAGTGAAGGAGGGTAGGAGGCAGTTGATATACAAGTGTCACCCAACTGGCCACCACCAGCTGTGTTTGAATGAGTGTTCTATCATGCGGAAGTATTTCTCAAGAGGCCCTATAAAATGCACCCCAGTGTTTTCTGACTTTTTTAAGAGAAAAAAATGTACCCTAGGACAGTCAGACCAAGGGGAGAAAGAGATAGAATGTACCCCCCAGCCTGCATTGGCCAATGTCACCCCAAGGGCCTTTAACTCCACCTGCTTTGAGTTTTTACAGGAGTAGTCACCAAGAAGAGTCCTGCATCTCATACTTCAATGACTTAGAGAAGCTCCAGGACATGAGGCCAGGTGCTGGCAGGCTGTACCCTAGTGAAGCTGATCACAGTCTGTGCAGAGCTAGTTGCCATGGCAGTGGTTGGAATGAATTAAGAGGAGAGGGTAGAACATCTTGAAGTGGTGCCTAAGAGGTGCCTGATACACCATCATCATCACCATCACCACCACCATTATTATCCCCACTTTACAGGTGAGAAAACGGATGCTCACAGAGGCCACCCAACTGGTCAACAGCACAGCCAGGATTCAAACCCAGGAAGCCTGGCTCTCAAGCTTGCATTCTCAGCCATTACATGAAGCTGCCACTTGGGGGCAGTGGCCCTGCACCCTCACCCTTAGTAAGCCTAGGGATTCCAAAGCCTTTAGGGGTGTGAGGGGACTAGACCAGGATAGGCTTAATTATTGAGGGAAAGTCAAGGGTAGCGAAAAAAAGAGAGAGAAGAAATAATAAATATATTTTGGGAAACAGTTTTGGCAATTTGTACTTATTCATTCATTCGGTCAACAAATATTTGTCAGGCACCCACCCCATGTCCAGGCCTGCTCTGGGTGCTGGGCAGACAGAGGTAAACCTGCTACGCGGTCGTCATGTGACACACAGACTGGTGGAGAAACAGGCATGTGGTGAGTACTTCAGAGCAAGGCAAACAGGGTGAGAAGCGAGATGGCACAGGGGTCAGAGCAGGGGGTTCAGGCCGGGTGCAGTGGCTCAGGCTTGTAATCCCAGCACTTTGGAAGGCTAAGGCTGGCGGATCACCTGAGGTCAGGAGTTTGAGACCAGCCTGGCCAACATGGTGAAACCTCGTCTCTACTAAAAATACAAAAATTAGTCGAGTGTGGTGGCACATGCCTGTAATCCCAGCTACTCAGGAGGCTGAGGCATCAGAATTGCTTGAACCTGGAAGGCGGAGGTTGTGGGGAGCCGAGAGACTTTGTCTCAAAAAAAAAAAGAACAGGGGCTTCAGCTTCAGGCAGCCCTGAGCTCAAATGCCAGTTCCGCCATCTGCTGGCTGTGACCTTTCTGCGTCTCAGGTTCCTCATCTGTAAGATGGGACAATAGCGGACTCTACAGCGTAGGTACTCAGCACAGGGCTGGCACAGAGTGTGAGACACTTACTACTACTGTCATCGTGTGAGACACAGAGAGAGGAATCCCCTTATACCCAGGGACACCACGGAAGGCTTTGCAGGGGAAGGATGCTTAACACAGGTTTTATGATGATTCCATTTGCCTCCTTCACACCCCATCCACTCTCTGCGCTTCTTAGCCTGCTCTGTGCCAAAGGGCTGGGACTCTACAGGTGGCATTACCTGGGCCTTATCCTCTGGCTTCTAGTTGGGCTCAGCCTATGAAAGGCACTGGCAGGAGATGGAAGCAGGGAGGTGAGAGAGGTGGGAATATTTACTCCTCCCTGGATCCAGCTCTCCCTGGCTCCAGTAGCCCCCTACCTCTTCTTGCCCCAAAGGCCTCCAAGCTTACCCCCAAGTGCTAGTTCCTAGATGGTTTCCATCCCATGTTACCCCCTAACCCTGCCCACATCTCTGTCCTCTGTCCTTTCATGAGAGCGTCTTAAGTGTGCCAGGACCTTAACCAAATAAGATTGGAATCGGTGTCCCTGGTGAAGAGGGAACAGCATGTGCAAAGACACAGAGGCATTCATTCATTCATTCATCATGTAGGACTAGCCACATAATTTGTGGGGCCTTGTGAAAAATGAAAATGCAGGTATGTTTTTCAAATTATTAAGAACTTCAAGACAGCATCAGCAGAGCATACAAGTGCAAAGCCCTTCTAAGCCCAGGGCTCTGTGCAGTTGCACAGGTCACACACGCACAAAGCTGGCCCCACATTCATCAAAAGTTTGACAAATATCTCGTATGGACCAATCACTGGACCAAATATTGGGGATACATTGGGACCAAGACAGATAAGAACAACGACCTTGGAGCAGGCAGACTGGTGGGCAGTAAAGCAGGTCTCACTGCAGGAACTGCAAGAGTTTCAGGGTTGAAATGTAAGGTGTGAAATGGGGAGTGCCTGAGAGACAGAAGATCCAAGTGCCCCACAGAGTGGTGCTCTGTAGACAGCGAGAGGATTGGATTGCAGGAGGAGAACTAGAGGCACGGAGGCCCTCAGGATCTGTGATGGTCTAGAAGAGAGATGAACAAGGCGTGAGCAGGGCCAGGCAGATGGAGAGGTGGGGACACGAGTTATCTGATTCTAGAAATAACCAGCCGGTGCCCAGTCCTGGGGGACCGAAGGGAACGGCGACCACATGGGACTCCACAGACCAGACTCTGGCCTGCTCACTGATCCACATAGCCTTGGCTGTCTATTATCTCTTAAGGCCCCAGTTTCCCCTTCCACACATCAAGGGCATGGTGCCATGGCTCTGAGCACCCTCCCTGCTTGGGATTCTGAAACAGGGAGCAAAACCGAGTGCTCTGTGCTCCAACTTTGCTTCTGCCCCTCTGACTTCTGTGCACACACTGGTCTGGTGCATTTGGAGGACGTGCACGTCAGCCAGCAAGTTCTCTGAGCATTTCCTTTTTTTTTTTTTGAGATGGAGTTTTGTTGTTGTTGCCCAGCCTGGAGTGCAATGGCACGATCTCAGCTCACTGCAACCTCCGCCTCCTGGGTTCAAACAATTCTCCTGCCTCAGCCTCCCGAGTAGCTGGGATTACAGGCATGTGCCACTATGCCTGGCTGATTTTTGTATTTTTAGTAGAGATGGGGTTTTGCCATGTTGGCCAGGCTGGTCTCGAACTTCTAACCTCATGATCTGCCCACCTCGGCCTCCCAACGTGCTGGGATTACAGGTGTGAGCCACTGTGCCTGGCCTCTCTGAGCATTTCTAGAACACCTCCTGTGTGCAGAGCCAGTGTGTCAGTTGGAGCCAGACACACCAATGGCTTGTCCAAGCATTGCCTGTCTCCTCTTGGCTTTCTCTTCTTTCACCTCCCTGATTTCCAGCAGCTCAGGGTGGGAACGTGATGAGGAACATCTGAGTAAAATGGGAAACTCACAGGACTTGGAGCCAGAGGAGTTGGTCCCAGGCCTGCCTCTGCTATTAACTAGCTGTGTGACCTTAAGCAAGTGACTTGCCTTCTCTGAGCATCAGTTTCCTCCTCCCTACAATGAGAGAGAACCTGGTGAACTCTGGAGCAGATGAGGTCTTTCCTTCCTGCTCCCTTCACTTCTGGGCCACCCTCTCCCAGTGTGCTCCACCCCCTACAGCCAGCGTCTGCGTCTCTTTGTTGAAGGACTGTCCTGGGCTGCATCACCTGCCTGGCCCGTGCTCAGGAGGGAGCCCTGGAAGTACCTGGGAATTCATGCTCTCCTGGGGCAGATTTTTGTCAACAGCTGGCACGTGGGGAGCCATAGAATTTCCAGCTCCCTTGTCACCTGATCAGGATAACTTTGAGATGTGTCAACCTAAATAACAGAGAGAGGCTCTCCAAAAGAAAAGGAATATATTTGGAAATGGAGCATTGCTTTGGGAATATGCAGCCATAGTAAACTATGCGGGTATTCAGGGAGGTAAAGGGAGACAGAGGTTTCTAAGGGAAAAATGAGGAGGATTACGTAATTGTCTTGGAATAATTATCCTTGGCTACAAAGATCAGTAACATGGTGATGCCAGTTCAAGTTTGGACAGGCAGTTGCCGGGCAGATGTCCTTGCAGAAAGACTTTTTGTGTAAGGTTGTGATTGGCCTTTCTGCAAGGCTGTGGTTTTCCAGTCTTTTGTGATAATTTTTGTTATCAGGCATACAAGTATGAGAACCTTCTCTTCATGGCCTTCTCTGGCTCTATTTGTCAGGTTTTTTTTTTTTCTTTTTTAATGTTAGTGACTGTTTGGCTAGGCACCTGTAATCTCAGCACTTTGGGAGGCCAAGGTGGAGGGATCACTAGAGGTCAGGAGTTTGAGACCAGCCTGGCCAACATGGTGAAACCTCGTCTCTACTAAAACTACAAAACTTAGCTGGGCGTGGTGGCGGGCGCCTGTAATCCCAGTTACTCAGGAGGCTGAGACAGGAGAATTGCTTAAACCCGGGAGGCGGAGGTTGCAGTGAGCCGAGATCGCTCCACTGCACTCCAGCCTGGGCAACGAGAGGGAGACTCTGTCTCAAAAAAATAAAAAAATAAATGTTAGTGACTGTTCTGACAACTTTCATAGGTGTGACCCACGTTGCCTCCATAGCTGAGCTCCCTTCAGGACTGGGTCCCCCCCTCCCCACCTGTGGTACATGGCTTGACATTACCCCTTTGTTTGGCCTCCGTCTCCTTCTACTCCCAAAAAATTCTAAATAATCACTTTCACACAAATCCTAGACTCAGGGCCTGCTTCAGGGAATCCAACCTAAAACCATTTCCACTCTGACATTCACACCCTGAGTGACCTTGGGCAAGTTGCTTCCCCTCTCTGGGCCTCAGTCTCCCCATCTGGACAACAAAGATATTGGATGAGTTGATGCTCAAGGTCCCTTGTAGCTCTGGAATCAGTGACTCTGCAGTCGCCCATTTTCCAGTCTTGAGCACAGGGTTCCAGCCACCCACAACCCCCTGCCAAATGCGCTAATCCTGGCAATCTCTCCTTGCTTGGAATCCTGATCAGAAACTGAGTCAACAGGTCAGCCCTGCAATCCTGGATACCCCAGGCCACTCTGAGCCACTCCTCAGGGCAGCTTGGGCAGGAGGGGCTCATGGGCTGGTGGGATGCTGTCCAAAGATTCCTTAGAAGGAAGCCCAGGGGCCCAGTTTCCATGGTGACCAGAATCTGCTTTGAGCTGGTGAGGAACACACAGACCCATCTGACTGTGACTGCAGGCCTGGCACTGGATACTGGCCTTCAGTCCAAGCTAGTCAAGGGTTTCATACAGGGGCTGGCCACATAAGTAACCCTTACCCTGCTGGAGAACTTTGAGTGAGTTTTGCTGCCATGCTCAGAAATATCCCAGATGTCTACTATTCCCTCAAATCCCCTTGCTTAAACTCTCCAGGCAAGAGGTAGGAGGAAGGAGTGTGGGTGTTTGGCAAACTCTTTTGCAGCCCCACCCACTAGGGACTCCACCAGGACAGCCTGGGACTGGAGGACCTGAGCTGAAATCCTGAGCGCAGCTGCAGCTGACTCTGCAGCCTCCTTCTATCACATAATCTCACTATGCTCCTGTCGTAGGATGGCAGATGAAAAAAGCAACCATTTAGCATCGGGCAAACTGAAACTGCCTTTGCAAAATTATGACAGTGAAGATCTAACCTAACCAACTCTATCTTGCTTCTAACCTCTAAGCTGTCCTCATTCATTCCTGGGCGTTGACTGAACTAACTTTGAGAGGAACTTAGTTTATAGTTTATGGTTTAAAACAAAGACAATAACAGCCCTTTACCAAAACAAACTTCCTTCTTGCCCGGGGACAAGACTGCCTTTGTAAGGACTAAGAAATTAGCCACAAGATTAGAAATTATAGTTTAGAAGTCATGCAGCTGGAGGCTACGAGATTCTGACCCTCCCTAAACTGCTCCTAACCTCAGTGCTTGGATATTTTGTAGACCCTGCACTTGATGGATCAGCTGACACCATGCAGATCCATAAACTGGCTCATCTGATCTTGTGGCCCCCACCCAGGAACTGACTCAGCACAGGAGGACAGCTTCGACTCCCTACAATTTTATCTCTGACCTGACCAATCAGCACTCCTAGCTCACTGGCTTCCCACCACCCACCAAGTTGTCCTTAAAAACTGATCCTGTTATGCTCAGGGAGACTGATGTGAGTAATAATAAAACTCCAGTCTCCTGCACAGCCGGCTCTGAGTGAATTACTCTTTCTCTGTTGCAATTCCTCTGTCTTGATGAATCGGCTCTGTCTAGGCAGCAGGCAAGGTGAACCCATTGAGTGATTACAAGACCTGGGTTCGGATCTGAACTTAGCCCCTGAATTTGTTCCGTGAAACCAGCTGATTGCCCTCAACATGCCATGCCTGCTCTAGGTGCTGAGATTCAGCTGCGATCAAAGCAGACTAAGTCCCTGTTCCCAAGGGGCTTATACTCTAGGGAGAAACAGGCCAGGATCTGATAACAGAATGGAAAGCAAATGTCACTCCAGGAGGCAGAGGTTAATGCTATCAAGGGATAGAATTCGGGGCTGACTGCTCTGCCTATGGAGTAGTCATTCTTTATTCCTTTACTTTCTTAATAAACTTGCTTTCACTTTATGGACTCGCCTTGAATTCTTTCTTGCGCAAGATCTAAGAACCTGGCTGGGCACGGTGGCTCACGCCTGTAATCCCAGCACTTTGGGAGGCTGAGGTGGGTGGATCACCTGAGGTCAGGAGTTCGAGACCAGCCTGGCTAAAATGATGAAACTCCCTCTCTACTAAAAATACAAAAATTAGCTAGGTGTGGTGGTAGGTGCCTGTAATCCCAACTACTTTGGAGGCTGAGGCAGGAGAATCACTTGATCCTGGGAGGTTGAGATTGCAATGAGCTGAGATCACGCCATTGCACTTCAGCCTGGGTGACAAGAGTGAGACTCCATTTCAAAAAAAAAAGAACCCTCTCTTGTGGTCTGGATTGGGACCCCTTTTTCTGGTAGCATCTTTCTGGTGAACCACGGAAGGGACAATACTGAGGAAACTCCCAACCCAAAGAAAATAGACTATAGCACTGATTGGTTGACTTTAGGTAAGTGGGGTGCATTTACCTGGGTAAAGGATGGGATTGGGTTAGAGGCCCAACTTAGGGGAGTTACAGTCTCTCCTAAGACAGAGAAGTTTAAAGCTTCCTCTTAATAAAAGGTAAGAGGCAGGAGAATGGCATGAACCCAGGAGGTGGAGCTGCAGTGAGCTGAGATCGCGCCACTGCACTACAGCCTGGCAACAGAGCGAGACTTCGTCTCAAAAAAAAAAAAAAAAAAAAAGTAAGGACACTTGACTGAACTTGGGTTCAAGTCTCAACTCAGGAAGGTTAAAGCCTTTCCTAAAGTTTAGGGAGTTAGAGGCCCCCCACCTCAGTAAAGTCGCTCTCAGCTAAGAACGGGTTTCTATGGGATGTTAACTATTCTCTTTGAATTAATCTGCCTTGCACTCTTTGCTGAGGGCTGTTGGTGACAGGATTAGGCATGTACAGGGATATGGAACATGGGGAGCGTTTTCCTCCCCAGAAGGGGAAACTTGAGAGCTGATGGGACTGCTGGAAAAGATCCCTTTGCAACTGACAAGTGGCTGCCTGAACTTTTAATTCAGCATTGCGGCGATGGGTGGGTCTTTCTCTGGCTTCCCTGAGCACCTTGCCTTCCCCACCCTGCCGCAGGCAATGCTTTTCTCTCTCTCTTTCTCTCCTTTCCCTTTCTTAGCTTTTCTGTTACTCAGGGCGACCATCTTGCCCAGAGACCACAAGTTGAAAAATGTCCTTGGGAGCTTGACCTTGTACACAAGTGGCGGAACTTCCTCTTGGTCTCCACCATCCAGGGAATGGGAATTTAATTTAAAATGATCACTGCTCAAACCTAAGCCAGTAATTTTAAAAAATTAAAAAAAAAAAAGGCCAGGCATGGTGGCGCACGCCTGTAATCCCACCGCTTTGGGAGGCCGAGGTGGTGGATCACAAGGTCAGGAGATCATCCTGGCTAACACGGTGAAACCCCGTCTCTACTAAAAATACAAAATTAGCCAGGTGTGGTGGCGGGCGCCTATAGTCCCAGCTACTCGGGAGGCTGAGGCAGGAGAATGGCGTGCACCCAGGAGGTGGAGGTTGCGGTGAGCTGAGATCATGCCACTGCACTCCAGACTGGGCGACAGAGCGAGACTCCACCTCAAAAAAATATAATAATAATAATAATGAGCTTAAATCAAACATTTTATCAGAAAAATAAAAAGTGTAATGCCTTTTGGTTCACATGACTTAAGTAATTTTTGGGAAATACAGACAGTTTTAAAGATTATTGGTAGCTGGCTGAGGTGGCTCACGCCTGTAATCCCAGCACTTTGGAAGGCTGAGGCAGGCAGATCACCTGAGGTTGGGAATTTGAGACCAGCCTGACCAACATGGACAAACCCTGTCTCTACTAAAAATACAAAAAATTAGCCAGGCGTGGTGGCGCATGCTTGTAATCCCAGCTCCTTGGGAGCCTGAGGTAGGAGAATCAATTGAATCTGGGTGGTGGAGGTTGTGGTGAGCTGAGATTGTGCCATTGCACTCCAGCCTGGGCAACAAGAGCAAAACTCCGTCTCAAAAACAAACAAAAAAAGATTATTGGTAAAATAAAAATGTCTTGAAAATTTAGACATTTGATCTAAATTAGGCAGGTCAGATATTAGGTTTGCTAAATGCTTTAAGGTCATAAATTGCTTCTTTGACTTTTAAAAATTGTTCGATTTACCTACTTTGGAGCATTAGATTCTAGAAAGGCTTGGGGACATGTGGATAGCCATGCCCCTGTGATGCTGGAAAGAGTCAGCCCTTACCTGCACTTCTGTCTGATGTCTTAGGCTTCACACCTAGTACATAAAAATGTAACATGTAATTGAGACTACTGAAGAAACAGTTTTACATGCAAGGTGTATAAAGAAAGTGAAATGTGTTTTGGAAAAAGATTATAAGAAGTCATGGGAATTTTTTTTGGCTTTGCCTAAAGAATTAAAACATTAAGTTAGATAACATAAAGCTGAAAGTTTAAGCAAGTTGTGGAAAGTTTGTGAAAAGTTAATCTTGTAAAAGAAATTCTGCATGTGAACATATTGGCTAAGGTTAAAGGGGTATTATTCAGTTTTTCTGTAAATTGAGCATTGGAATAAAAGCAGAACAGGTTTCCCTTAGAGCAGACCTACTCTTTAACAAAAATCGTAAAGGTTATAAAAAAAGATTTATGAGAATCTTACCTTATGGTCAAACTGATTAACATGAAATACATTTGTCTATAAGGTTTTGTTAAGAATTGGGTTTAACATCAATAATGCAACAGTGAAATTTGGCTTATTTGGTATAAAAATCATATAGGAAGCATTGTCAAATATTAAATGGTGTTTGGTTTTCTTTGTGCTGTATTTGTATAAATATGTTATTGGCATGTGTTCCAAAATTATGGGAAACTCTATAATTCTTGTACAACTTAGTGTATGTTATTAGTAGTTATAATTGTTAAGTAAATTGTTGTATGCCACAGAAATAACCAAAATTCCTAGTCAACTGTGGCTTTAATAGAGGCTTGAAGACATTTTGTCATTCACAGACAATTGCTGTCTTGTTTTGGTCCTTTTCAAAAGGTAGTTTTATAATCAACTATAGAACTCTTAACAGGTGCTCTTGAATGCAGATTTCTGATAACTTTGGAGACGGTGACATTAGAATAGAGGAAAAACATTCAGGACTCTCATGTACAGCTGAAATGTTCATGAATACCATGCAGAACAGGAGTTAATGGCATGGAATAATCTTTCTGACTTTTTGGTTAAAACATTGCTTATCATTTGTTTTATTTTTCAGAGTCAAGAAAACGTTTAAGCTATTTACACCTTGTAGCAATTGAGTAAAGTATATTCCTGTGAGCAAAATTTGGAGCATACCTGATTTCTCCAAAATTTGGAAGCATTTGTGAGTATTCTTAATTTATGGCAATATAGTAATTTACATAAGTGCAATAAGAATCTGTTTTCTTTTGCAACAGGACACAATTTGATGAATTGATTATTTTACCAAGGCTTTGACTGGAATGGTGTGCTTTCCTTTAAGGAATCAAATTTGACTTATAAAGTCAATAAAAGCCCCTTGGGAAAACTGGCCTCATATCTTGTCTACACAGTCCATTTGCAGGGTTCCTGACCTGTGGTAAGTAAAGAATGTCATTTTCTTTTTTTCCTTTTTTTTTTTTTTTTTTTAGAGACAGAGTCTAGTTCTGTTGCCCAGGCTGGAGTGCAGTGGTATAATCTCGGCTCACTGAAATCTCTGCCTCCTGGGTTCAAGCAGTTCTCCTACCTCAGCCTCCCAGGTAGCTGGGATTATAGGCATGCACCATCACACCCGGCTAATTTTGTATTTTTAGTAGAGACAGGGTTTCACCATGTTGGCCAGGTTGTTTTTGAACTCCTGACCTCAGGTGATCCACCCACCTCAGCCTTATAAGCTTGTTGGCTGCTTCTGATTGGTTAAGTTCAAGTTCTGTTTTTCTTTAATGTAAACATTTACAAGAAATAGCTCAAGTTCGGTTTTACTTATGTTTGTAAATCAAGCAAGGCTTAGGTCACTTATGATGCCAAACTAGTTTTACCTGCTCGGGGATTCTTTAGGCCTGACCTCCATTTCAATTTAACACATACTAGATTCCCTTCTTCCTAAGGAGCTAGGGCTTTATTTTGTGGATTCTGTAGGAGAGGGAGGATGGGAGCTGAGTTTTAGTGAAACAACCTTGACAGGCATATAAAGGACCCCTAATGTCTTCCTTGAGGCATGACAGCATGTAGCCACATGATCAATCTAAGACAGGCTGCAGAGGAACTCTGCCTCTCTCAAGTGATGGTGCCCAAGAAACAGGGATGGGCTTTACTGAAGGCTGCCTCAGCACCTGAGCCACCGGCCCCTCATGCTGCTCCTCTAGCCTCAGGTTTTTTTTTTTTTTTTTTTGAGACAGAGTCTTACTCTGTAACCCAGGCTGGAGTGCAGTGGTATGATCTTGGCTCACTGCAACCTCCATCTCCCGGGTTCAAGTGGTTCTCCTTCCTCAGCCTCCTGAGTTCCTGGGATTACAGGGGTGTGCCACCATGCCCAGCTAATTTTTGTATTTTTAGTAGAGACAGGGTTTCTCCGTGTTGGTCAGGCTGGTCTCGAACTCTTGACCTCCAGTAATTCACCTGTCTTGGCCTCCCAAAGTACTAGGATTACAGGCCACCACGCCTGACCCAGCCTCACCTTTTTATAGCAAGCCCCACTCTCAGCACCAACTGGTCTCCTCTGAGAAGTGGTGGTGCACTCATATTTCCAGGATGGCCAGATGCAGTTTGATGGTGGAAGCGAGACGGTTGCAAAAAATCCAAAGGCCCCAGACTCCCTCCCCCATTTTGACTCCACTGCACCAAGTTCTGACCCGTAATTTGCTGAAGAGACTTCTGGCCACAGAGCATCACCAAAATGCAAGTCAAAGGGGCCAACCTAAGGTCTGAGCGTCTGCCAGGGAATTATATAGTACAGGGGTGGCCAGGCTCCCAAATTGCAGGGCTGCCAGGCTAGCTGGTGACTGGGGTGGATAAAAATAAGCCCTGGCCAAGGTTGGGAGGTGAAGGGGCATCTCCTCTTGGAGAACAGGGCTGGCTACAGATGTGGCCTTAGCAGGACATGGGTGGCAGGGTCACGCCTCTCCCTCTGTCCTGCCTTTCTGCCATTGACAGTCACTTGTCCACAGACAATCAAAGAGAGAGGATATAACATGTTAACATTAGTTATTTCTCTTTTCTTCCATCTTTGGGGACTAATTAAAAAACATCTTGGGAAAATATTTTGGGGCCCATTTATAAAGCTTACAATATTGTGTTTTATTCTTAGTATCTTTACTTTTAAAATAGGCCATTCCATCTTTGTGAAGATACCAGGAAAAAAAAAATTAAAGTGTGCTAGAAGGGCTAGGCATGGTGGCTCGCGCCTGTACTCCTAGCATTTTAGGAGCTGGCAACACAGGGAGACCCCCTCTCTACACGAGAAAACATTAACCAGATGTGGTGGCTCCTGTTTGTAGTCCCAGCTACTTGGAAGGCTGAGGTAGGGGGATCGCTTGAGCCTGGGAGGTCGAGGCTGAGGTGAGCCGAGATCATGTCACTGCACTCTAGTCTGGGTGACAGAGATACCCTGTCTCTGAAACAAAACAAGTAGAATGTGCCAGAAGGGCAGAATCGTGTTCAGAGCAGGCTACCATTGTGTGAAATGGATTGGGAGAAACATATTACTATCTTTTTATATAGAAGCATGGATTATGCCCAGAAGAATTACATAGAAATTAATATGCTAGTTGCTTCCAGGAAGGGGAATTGGGTGACTGGGGCCAGAGGTGGGTAGAAAATATTTATGTTTTTCTTTTGCTTACTGAAGAGGGTCTCAAAAGACTTCCAAAAAGTTGAGGGAGTGTCATGGAGGCATGCCTTGGACACAGCAATTTCATTTCTAGAAATTTGTCCCCAGAGATAACTGGTGAAGTGCACAAAGATGCACAAAGGGGCTGGGCATGGTGGCTTATGTCTGTATTCCCAGCACTTTGGAAGGCTGAGGTGGGAGGATTGCCCAATGCCAGGAGTTCAAGACCAGCCTGGACAAGATAGTGAGACCCTGTCTCTATTAATAAATAAATAAATAATAATAAAAAAAGAACTGCACAAAGTGTTTTACACAGTATTGTTTGTGTACTGAACTGGAACTAGGAAAATAAATTATACATATCTATGGAAAATTATGTAGCTATTAAAAAGGACAATGTAGATCTATAAACCTGGACCCCAAAAGACATCCATGTCATTGCTGAGGGAAAATACACACTATAAAGCCACATGAGCTGTATGGCTCCATTTATGTGAAACCATGTGCATGTGTCACATGGTCAATACCTGGGAAGATGATCACACAAGGGCAAGAGTAACTTCTGGCTTCCAGGAATGGCAGAGTCATTTATCTGCCATTGGCAGATGGGCAAATCTGGCAATAACAATTACAGCTCTGAGGCCCGGTGTGGTGGCTCACGCCTGTAATCCCAGCACTTTAGGAGGCCGAGGTGGGTGGATCACCTGAGGTCGGGAGTTCGAGACCAACCTGACCAACATGAAGAAACCTCATCTCTATTAAAAATACAAAAAATTAGCCGGGCATGGTGGCCCATGCCTGTAATCCCAGCTACTCAGAAGGCTGAGGCAGGAGAATTGCTTGAACCCGGGAGGCAGAGGTTGCAGTGAGCCAAGATCGTGCCATTGCACTCCAGCCTGGGCAACAAGAGTGAAACTTCATCTCAAAAACAACAACAACAACAAAAACAACAACAATTACAGCTCTGGATGCAATAGAAAAACACAACTGTTTGAAGGCACTGGAGAACAGCACAGAGCAGGAGGGTGGAGTGGATGTGACTCTTGAAAGAAGGGGGTCGTGGGCTGACATCCATGTTTCTCCAGTTTTCCCTCTGGTATCCAGAGGATGAAAGCCACTGGACACTGGCTTGAGGGATCAGAGGTCAGAGTGTTACAGTAGTTAGCGAGACATAAGCAGGGCAGTAGAGGGCCCCCCAACACCAGGAATGTCAGGCAACCATCAGGTGATGGTCAGACAGTTGTTAACTGTCTCTCTAAAATAATAAGTGGTTGCAGCCAGTGCTAGGGAATGGCAGTCTCCTAATAGATAGAAACACCTGAAGCAGCTTCTGGGTAAGATCTCAGGAATTGGGTGAGTGGGCTCCAGCATGCGCACTAAGAGGCAAAATGGTGGAGTTTAACTGGTATATAACCTTCCTCTAGGAACACTCACTGGTAAGGGAAGAACGCCTCAAGTGAGCATGTGCCCAACTTCAGTACACACACTGAGCATGCTCCCTCCCAAGTGCTGTCAGCCCACTGTGCATGCAGACAGCCCACCCCAAGGGAAGAATCAGGGGAGAAATAATGCAAAACCGCAGAAGCATGCCAACATACAAAATCCCAAGTCAGAGGTCGAGCTGTGCACTTGACTCTCTCAAGTTGCCTGCTTGGCCCTCTTCCAAGTGTACTTTACTTCCTTTCATTCCTGCTGTAAAACTTTTTAATAAACTTTCAATCCTGCTTTAAAACATGCCTTGGTCTCTCACTCTGCCTTATGCCCCTTGGTTGAATTCTGTCCTCTGAGGAGGCACGGATTGAGGTTGCTGCAGACCCGTACAGATGACCCATACAGATTCAGTGCCTCTAACCTACTCTGGTGCCACGTGACTCAGAGACATCCCTAGTGGTAACAGGAGTTAAGGGTGGGCCCAGCAGCTAGGGATGGAGGGAGGAAATCCCAGCAGAGCAGGAGCCATGATTGGGGTTGGGGAGGGGGAGAGCAACATCTGCCTAAGAACACTCTAAGATTCTTTGCCAACTCCTGACCTGCACATGTGCTAGGCGAGACTTTCAGGAGGCCAGGGGAATTAAGGAGGCCAGGGGAATTAAGAAGCCCATGGAAATCCTAGAATAGGCAGATACAATATCTGAAATAAAAAAATCTATTGGGCTGGACACAGTGGTTCACACCTGTAATCCCAGCACTTTGGGAGGCCAAGGCAAGCAGATAACCTGAGGTCAGGAGTTCGAGATCAGTCTGGCCAACATGGCAAAACCCTCTCCCTACTGAAAATACAAAAATTAGCCAGGCGTGGTGGTGCGTGCCTGTAATCCCAGCTACATGGAAGGCTGAGGCAGGAGAATCGCTTGAACCCAGGAGGCAGAATTTGCAGTGAGCCAAGATCACACCACTGCACTCCAGCCTGGGCAACAGAGCGAGACTCTGTCTCAAAAAAAACAAAAAAAAACTCTATTGAAAGAGGGCTGGGAGCCGGGCGCGGTGGCTCACGCCTGTAATCCCAGCACTTTGGGAGGCCGAGGTGGGTGGATCACGAGGTCAGGAGATCGAGACCATCCTGGCTAACATGGTGAAACCCTGTCTCTACTAAATATACAAAAAAATTAGCCGGGCGTAGTGGCGGGCGCCTGTATTCCCAGCTACTCGGGAGGCTGAGGCAGGAGAATGGCGTGAACCCAGCGGGCGGAGCTTGCAGTGAGCCGAGATCGCGCCACTGCACTCCAGCCTGGGCGACAGGGCAAGACTCCGTCTCAAAAAAAAAAAAAAAAAAAAAAAAAGAGAAAGAGGGCTGGGCATGGTGGCTCATGCCTGTGACCTCAGTATAACTGTGAGAGGTTTGTTTCCCAAAGCACACAGCATGTCAATACAACAAGACTCCAGGCTGCAGAAGAGAAAGAGGTTTAATCGTAGGGTCACCAAACAAAGAAATGGGAGAGAACCTCAAATCCATCTCCCTGAGGAGCCTGGGGTTAGGGTTCCTAAGGGTTTTGGAGTGGGCCGAAGTGTGGAGTTCACTGATTAGTGGAAAAGTGCAGGGTGAAGTCATGGGACTGGGAGAGGAAGCAGCTGTATTCCCAGGCTGATCCCATTCCTCTGTGGGGGTGTCCAAACTGGCTGCTGGAATTTGGCGTCTGAAAAACATCTGAAGTGATCCTTCAAGAAAAGCCTTATGATTCTTATGTCAGAGACCCTGTCTATGGAACAATGGGGATGCAATCGGTCAGGATCTCATGCTGACTTCTAGAAACAAGGAAGTGGGTGAAAGTGTAGCCTGATTAATGCTTAATTCTAACTGTATTTCTGTCTAGAATCCAGCATGCAATGCTTGTCAACCCTCCACCAGCACTTTGGGAAGCTGAGGCAGGAGGATCACTTGAGCCCAGGAGGTTGAGGCTGCAGCAAGCTATGACTGCACCACTGCACTCCAGCCTGTGTGACAGAACAAGACCCTGTCTCTAAGAAAATCTTAAAAATCTACTAAAAGAGGCCGGGCATGGTGGCTCATGCCTGTAATCCTAGCACTTTGGGAGGCCCAGGCGGGTGGATCACCTGAGGTCAGGAGCTCAAGACTGGCCTGACCAAAATGGTGAAACCCTGTCTCTACTGAAAATATCAAAAAATTAGCTGAGCGTGGTGATGGGCACCTCTAATCCCAGCTACTTGGGAGGCCGAGGCAGGAGAATCGCTTGAACCTGGGAGGCAGAGGTTGCAGAGAGCCAAGATCACACCACTGCACTCCAGCCTGGGCAACAGAGTGAGATTCTGCCTCAAAATAAATAAATAAATAAAAATCTACCAAAAGAAATTAATATTTTGTGCTTTTATCTTTCGCTTATAAATATTTTCTAATTTCCCTTGTGATTTTTTTCTGTGACCCAGAGAATATGTATTTAGAAGTCTTGCTTATTTTGAGGATGTTTCTGGATATCATATTGGTATTGATTTCTAAAAGAATTTTTGAAATTCTGTTGCATCAAAGAACATACTCTGTATTGTTTCAATCCTGTTAAGTTTATTGAGACTCATTTTATGGTCCAACATACAGTTTGTCTTTTTTTTTTTCTGAGACAGGATCTCACTCTGTCCCCCAGGCTGTCCCCCAGCCTTGGCCTCCCAGGTTCAAGCGATTCTTCCACCTTAGCCTCCTGAGTGGCTGGGACTACAAGTGTGCTCCACTACTTCCAGTTAATTTTTTATGTTTTCTAAAGAGATGGGGTTTTGCCATATTACCCAGGCTGGTCTTGAAAACCTGGGTTCAAGCAATCTGCCCACCTCGTCCTCCCAAAGTGCTGAGATTACAGATATGAGCCGCCATGCCTGGTCCATATGGTTTATCTTGACCAGCATTCCTTGGGTATTCTAGAAGAATGTGTATTCTACTGTTGGTGAGTATTGTGTTCTACATATTTCTGTCTCCTGCATGGCCAGCCCCACGTCAATTAGGTCTGAGTTCCAGGAGGAGGGTGGCGGAAGACAAGTTTGCAGCCGTAACAGGAAAGCAAAGACTTTCCTGGGATTCCTCAGTAGCTTTCTTGGTCAAAATTGTGTCACATGGCCACTGCTAGCTGCAAGGGCTTGAGAAAAGGTGAGTTTACAGTTTTTTAAGATCCTACTTGATTCAACTTGAATATGTGATGAGTGGCCCAACCTATAACACCTGCCACGTTGTGTTAATGAAACCCCCTTTGCAAAATTATGACAGTGAGAGAACTCTGACATAATGGACTCCATCTTCCCTCTAACCTCCAAGCTGTCCTTGGTCATTCCTGGGCATAGGCCAAGCTGACTTTGGGAGGAATTTAGTTTTTAGTTTAAGGCAAGGATGCTAATAGCCCTTCCCAAAACTAAACCACCTTTGTAAAGCTAATAAAAGTCCACAAAGTTAGGGTTATGAGAAGGGCCTGAACTCTGCTAAGATGAAGGCGCAGTAAATTATTATCAGTATTGTTCTGGAGGTCGCAGATTTGTGACTTCCTCAATTACTCCTATAAATAACAACACTATTGTAGAACCTAAGATTGGCCTTTTGAGATGTCTTTTCAGACTTTTGCATTTCTGACGATCAACTGACTCCACCTGGACCACCGACTTGTGACTCAACTGGTCCTGTGGCCCCCACCCAGAGGACTTGGAGCACGAGGACGATTTTCCACACCCCTGTGATTTCACCCCCAACCAATCAATATTCCCCCTCCCCCAGCCCCCTGCCGACCAAACTGTCTTTGAAAAACCCTAACCTCTGAGCCTTTGGGGAGACTGATTTTAGTAATAACTCCATCTTCCACGTAGCTACCTTCTTTCTCTACTGCAGTACCATGGTCTCAATGAATTGGTTTTGTTCGTGCAGCAAGCAGGAGGAACCCGTCGGCTAATTATATCTAAGTCACATCTAACCCTCACACCTTTGCGTGTGTTGTTTCCTGTGCTGGGAACACCTTTGTCTCTGCCATGAACATACCCAACCTTCAGGCTCTTCCTAGATAGTACCTCCTCCATGAGGCCTTCCTGGCTCCCCATTAATTTTTCTCTTTCTTTCTTTCTTTCTTTCTTTCTTTCTTTCTTTCTTTCTTTCTTTCTTTCTTCTTTCTTTCTTCTTCTGCCTTTCTGCCTTTCTGCCTTTCTATCTTTTCTTTTCTTTTTTTATTTTTGACGGAGTTTTGCTCTTGTTGCCCAGGCTGGTGCAGTGGTGTGATCTCGGCTTACTGCAACCTCTGCCTCCCAAGTTCAAGTGATTCTCCTGCCTCAGGCTCTCGAGTTGCTGGGATTACAGGCACCCACCACCATGCACAGCTAATTTTTGTATTTTTAGTAGAGACAGGGTTTCACCATGTTGGCCAGGCTGGTCTTGAACTCCTGACCTCATGATCTGCCTTCATTGGCCTTGCAAAGTCCTGGGATTACAGGCGTGAGCCACAGGTCTCAAGAATAGCTTCTTTTTTTTACCTGGAGGCTTGCAGCCCTTTGTGCACACCTGTTCTTCTTCAATGAATACCTGTGTGTCCCCAACCCAGATTTCACCAATTCTTCACATTTTAGCATGTTTTCTCCCTCCCGTCTCCATCCTTTTAATCTCTGTCTCTGTGTCTCTATTTTCTTTTTTTCTTTTTCTTTTTTTTTTTTTTTTTTTTTGAGACAGAGTCTCGCTGTCGCCCAGGCTGGAGTGCAGTGGTGTGATCTCGGCTCACTGCAGGCTCCGCCCCCCCGGGGTTCACGCCATTCTCCTGCCTCAGCCTCCCGAGTAGCTGGGACTACAGGCGCCCGCCACCTCGCCCGGCTAATTTTTTGTATTTTTAGTAGAGACGGGGTTTCACTGTGTTAGCCAGGATGGTCTCGATCTCCTGACCTCGTGATCCGCCCGCCTCGGCCTCCCAAAGTGCTGGGATTACAGGCGTGAGCCACCGCGCCTGGCCTTTTTTTCTTTTTCTTTTGTTTTTGTTTTTGTTTTTTGAGATGGAGTTTCCCTTTTTCTGCCCAGGCTGGAGTGCAATGGCATGATCTTGGCTCACTGCAACCTCCGCCTTCTGGGTTCAGGTGATTCTCCTGCCTCAGTCTCCCGAGCAGCTGGGATTACAGGCATGCACCACCATGCCCAGCTAATTTTTATATTTTTAGTAGAGACGGGGTTTCTCCATGTTGGTCAGGCTGATCTCAAACTCCCGACCTCAGGTGATCCGCCTGCCTCGGCCTCCCAAAGTGCTGGGATTACAGGCGTGAGCCACCATGCCTGGCCTCTGTCTATTTTCTAATTCGAAAGTAACTTGCCAATCTCTTGGCCCTTCACCCATAAACACGAAGGTGTACATCTCCTAAGAACAAAGACATCCTCTTACGGAATCACAGAATCATCATGACACCCGAGAATGACATTAATTCAACAAGATCAGCAAACACGCAGTCCACAGGACATTCGCATTTCTTCAACTTTTCCCTTAAATTGTCTTTTTTATTTCCTGATCCAGGATCCAATCAAGTTTCCTGGCTGCATTTGGTTGTTATGTCTCTCTGGTCTGGATTAGACTGAAGCCATCTGCCAAGCCTGTGTGTTGTCGGGGTGACTTTGCTGGGTCTCAGGGCCCTTGTTGATGATACTCCCTCTGGTACACAAGATACTCAAGTTTTGGTTGTGATCGTTCCTGAGCACCGTAGTTTGGGTTTGTTACCTGGAAAGAAAACCCAGGGTTTATCGATAGGCATTTTATTACTAGGCATGAGTAAGGACGCTGGGAGGATTCTCTAAAGCAGTGTCTCTTCCAGGGAGCACGACAGGAGGGTTTTATCGGGTGAGGAGAGGGGAGAGGGTGTGTGGTCGTGTGTAGAGGCGGGGCCCCAGTGGTGTAGATGCAGTGAGCCATCACGCCAGCACCTGGGCCGCATGCGATGGTGATGAAGCCATCTCTCCTCCTGAATGGAGACTGTGGCAGGCTCATGAGGAGAGGTCACTTGGGTTCATCTGTAAGTTGAGGGCTCTGTCAGGAGCTGACTTTTTTTTTTTCTTGAGACGGAGTCTTGCTCTGTTGCTGAGGCTAGAGTGCAGTGGTGCAATCTCGGCTCACTGCAACCTCCGTCTCACGGGTTCACGCCATTCTCCTGCCTCAGCCTCCCGAGTAGCTGGGACTACAGGCGCCCCCCACCATGCCCGACTAATTTTTTGTACTTTTAGTAGAGACGAGGTTTCACCGTGTTAGCCAGGATGGTCTTGATCTCCTGACCCCATGATCCGCCCACCTCGGCCTCCCAAAGTGCTGGGATTACAGGCGTGAGCCACCACTCCCAGCCTTTTTTTTGGTGTGTGTGACAAGATCTTAATCTGTTGCCCAGGCTGGAATGCAGTGGCACGATCTTGGCTCACGGCAACCTCTGCCTCCCAGGCTCAAGGCTCAAACAGTCCTCCCACCTCAGCCTCGTGAATAGCTGGAACTAATTAATTAGCCACCACACCCAGCTAATTTTTGTATTTTGTATTTTTATTTTTTGAGACGGAGTCTTGCTCTATCACCAGGCTGGAGTGCAGTGGCGCGATCTTGGCTCACTGCAACCTTGAACCCTGCTTCCTGGGTTCAAGCACTTCTTCTGAGCACCACCACACCCAGCTAATTTTTGTATTTTTAGTAGAGATGGGGTTTCACTTTGTTGGCCAGGGTGGTCTCGATCTCTTGATCTCAAGTGATCTGCCTTCCTCGGCCTCCCAAAGTGCCTGGATTACAGATGTGAGCCACTGTGCCGGGCCAATTTTTGTATCTTTTGTAGAGACAGGGTTTCACCATGTTCCCAGGCTGGTCTCGAACTCCTGGCCTCATGTGATCTGCCTGCCTTGGCCTCCCAAAGTGCTGGGATTACAGGCATGAGCCACCACACCCAGCCAGGAGCTGATTTTAACCAAGTAGGTGAGTGCATTCCACACAGGTTTTAGGAAGAAACAGGCTGCAGGGCAGGAGGCTATAAAACAAGTGGATTGTTCAAATTGATTAAATTCCTATGACCCTGGAGACCCTTACAGCTTCCCCTGGAAGCAGAGCCTCAGACACAAGGACTTGGGTGCAAGAGTTTATCGGGGTCCTCCTGGGAAGCAGGGGTGAGGAAGGGAGGGGCTGCCACAGGGACAGTGGAAATGCTGACAAAAGGTGTGTGA